>NC_086365.1:8265154-8587654 GCF_036324505.1 Eleginops maclovinus
GCTTCCTTTCTTGTGTTTGTGTGTTTTAGTGGGCGGGCGAAAAAAGCATCAACACCTGATCCTCAGCATGAAACTGCAAGAGTTTCTCTTTCTCAGTTTTTGATTTTCTTTCTCTCACCTGGACTCACATTTCCTTGTGCATTTTAGTTTCCGCAGGGGAACACATTTGTCATTCCTAAACTACTTTACATCCAAGAGGCTTGATTAGTGCAGAATTGACTCATTAAGAAAAATACATGATGTAAGAAATTGTTGTTGTTGTTGTTGTTGATGCTCAAGTACTTTAAGCATGCTATTTAATATTACTCTAAATCATTACAGCTTTGTTAAGTTAAATTAAATTAAACTTTTCATATGATACTAATTGTTGTTGCAACACTTTTGTAGTTATGGATCAACTTTATTTAAAATCGTTTAGCAAATTAAGGCTATTAAATCTTGTTCTAGGCACCACACCTTACCTTCCTGCGCATTTCTTGATTTGTCTATGCTTGCACTTGCTTTTTTTTAAATTCATTTGAAATATCTCTTTAGGTTGTCAATGTGTCACGCATACATCTGTATCGTTCACACACTGCAGACAAAGACTTTTACCCAATAAATACATAAAATAGATTAAAAAAACTAAACAAGACATTCCAACCATTTCGGCTTGGCTGTCTGTTCTGAGGGTGAACATCAAAGCCTCCGTAACTCTTGAAATGTTATTTGATGGTTTTATAGGTCTGTGTTCTGTTGATTGGGGTTACCTACACACACACATACACACAAACGCAACTGTGCACACATTCACACCATAAATATGTCAGTTTACCTGAACCTGCTCACCCTTATCTGTATCTTTCGTTCTGCTTTTCTCGCTCCAGGCTCCGGTTTGGTCGACTGAATTACCACACAGAAACACTTGTGGGTGCCGCTAATGAGCGCAGATTACCCCCATAACCCTCACCTAGTTGCCTGGCTCCAAATCCTCTCCAAACCTGACTCATTTAGACAGGTAGCGACACAGCCAAAAATGCAGCTCCGCCCACCTCCAGCAGCCTTCCACCAATCAGCACACAGCAAACAACCTAAGAGTATTGAGTAATTGTAAAGAGTACAAAAGAGGCCTGGAGTGATCAGCCAATGCATCAATGTTACTTAAGCTAGTAAATACTTTTAAAGCTTCATTAGTAAAACACATTTAATGAAATCGACATAAACTTTAAGACTCAAAGACAAAAAAATGAAATTAGTTTAGCTTTTGCCTTTATCTTTATGACTGTATTTGAGTTTAAAACGCTTTAAAAGGAAAACAACATTAGCGATGTCATTCCCTCTAGTTCATTGAAAGGTAATCCATTGTGTTAAAAAATAATTGTTAGTGACTGGTCAGCACGTGCTGGGGTCGGGACAAATTTGGGTTTTATCGTAGGTTGTGATACAAGTCACCCACAATAAATTGATCTTGGTGAATTTCCATTTTTGGGATACTGATTAATTTTGATGAAAATCTGTGTAGCTTGCTATAATGCCTGGGAAGCGAACAATATAACCTGACTTTAAAAACAGGAGTTGTTAGTAGCAATTACCGTTGCATTAACTTCTCATATCTCCCAATGCATGGCAGATGTCCATTACAATCCAGAACATAGTTCTACTAAAAAGTATCAACACTATTCAGTGTGCAAGATCTATAAAAATGCTCGTGACCATAGCAGTAATGCTTCATACCACGTTCCTCACTGGTTAATGCGCCATGACTTAAGTGTTGTGTACAACCTCGTCCACACAAGCTAATAAGGGACCAGCTTTGCATACTTTTCTTCTGATCTTGCCATTCCTTGTATCTATATTTTTCCTCTACTGGGTGAAATGCAAAGCTATAAAGTGTATCTGTGGTTTCCACTCCGTTTAGTCTGACTGCGGACTGTTGGAGTGTGTTGACATGTTGGGTGTAAGAGAGATCCACCCTCCTTTGTTGCTGGGAAGCTGACAGTAAAATCTGGCAAACAGTCTTACTACAATCCCTGCACCACCAAAGTTCATCTGCAATGAGAAAGCTGTACTGTGGAGAGGACAGTCAGAGGGCATGCAGTACATTCACAGCACACGAGTGCAAGCGTGCATGAAGTGACAATGTCAAAATATCGACACCTCTTTCTCTTTTTTTGTTCCTCTGGGTCCCGGCACATGGGGAATGAAGAAATAACAGCACTAGTTAATTCCCCCTCTGAAAGGTGCGACATGTTGAAATGTAATGACTTGGCTTGCTGAACTGAAACCGAACACTGCTTTAAACCACAGAGGTGTCGTGGATGGGAGCCGAGAAAGAAAAGGGGCACGGAGGCAAAGGTTTCTTATCCAAATTAATACAGAGCCTCGCCTTTCATCACAGCCTTTATTGAGTAATATAGACTGTTCCAACTCACAATGGCTCTTTCAACACTCTCTTGGCAAAAGACTGCTACAGATTCATGTCCCCTTTTTCATACACTCCAAATATTTTCCTTATTTCCTATTTCTATCTCAGAGCCGGTTTCTGCTATTCATCTATTCCCCTTGCATCGCGCCTTTCCGGAGCCATCTTTTCATGGCCCCTTCATTGACAGTCTCCCAGTCCACCACCTCCCCTGGTCACCGGGGAGCTCATTCTTAGTTGCACAAAAAACGTCCGTCACGGATTGCCTTCCTCCCGTCCGCCTGTGAATTAGCTGTGTGATTACACTGAGCTGGTGGGGTAAAGCCCATGGATGGATTAGGGGCTGCACGGGCTAAGGCCTGTGATTGGAGAAGCCCAGCAGAGTACAGACGGACCGACCAACAGACGGGCAGAAGGCTGAAAGCGCTAGCAGGCTAACTAGCCGCAGAAGACAGTCAAGACGAGATCTGCGTGGCATGCAGTTGTCGCTTTGGCACATCACAATGATACTGGCTGCAGAGAAAGGCCAGCCAGATAGAGTTTGTGCCAGGAAGCTACAGAGAGGAGAGTGTTTGGGCTTTGGGTTGTTATTTTTGGTTTTGGATGAATGAGGCAGGGGGTGGGGGGGATGACATTAAGTTGAGTGGAACTAGATCCGTCTGAGCAGTAAAGTTTGTCGGACTAATTGTCATTGTTTATGCCCTGTCATGCTCAAATGTCAATGAATGATGAGTAGTTTCATAAAATAAACAGTTTGGTAATGCATGTGGTGCATAACTCACTGATGAAGTGCAGGCCAAAAGCACTTTTGCAAACTCCGGATTTTTTAAGTGGTGTTTCGTTACAATGGAAATTAGTACTTAATTGCATATTTACTTGCTTAAATGATGGCTACCTTATATATCCTGTATTCTCTTACTGCATTGCTTGTGCATGTCCTGATAAATCTTTATCTGTAAAAAGGCACAAAATCAGTTAATCAAATTTAGTCAGCAGCAGACTCCAACCAGATAAGAGGGACTATGGTGGACATTTTGAAAGTAAACTGTTGTCACCTTTGCTGCTTTGTCGGACATGATGTCAATATCAACAATACAAGAAGTTTCAATGCTAAGTGCTAAAGTTCTCAAGGAAGGTTTAATAGTGTAAATCAAGCAGACAGCAAGCTAGCTGTGAGTTCGCAAGCTTATTACATCAGTTGCTAACAGGACCCTGCATTGACACTATATTTTCTAAATACATATTTGTACCATCAACAGTTCAGTAGCTATATGCAAACTATTCCTCTTGGATAAGGCTTGAGAGTAAAGTAGCGGTCTCACTGACAGCAGTTAAAATTATGTCAAATCACACACAAAATTCAAAACAGTAGTTTTTTTGTAAATGTAAAAAGGTAAAATTCGTCTAAAATAATTCACGGTGTTAAAACACTAATCTTGTGAGTTTGACAGCATTAAAATCTTTTAAATACGTTTCCTTTTTTAAAAGAAACAACCCCAGTTCCTCTTTGCACAAAACACATAATAGAAAAAGAATGCTATCCTCTTCTCTTACAACGAAGGCCTTCTTAACACATGTCAACGTCTTATGTGTCAATGTATTCTGAAAGGACTACTGTACTCTGAGGTTTAGAGCTGTTGGAAGATTGTTTCACATGCGTTGCTGCTCCTTAAGTGTTACCTCACTTTATTGTCAGTCTCATGACTTCAGACAACGAAGCCTTGTCTTAAGACTCACCCCCCCCCCCCACCAAGCTTTGCTTTTATACATACAGTAATTTATATTTTATTTATTGTTTCTGAGTCATAAATTAAGATGAAGACAAATGAAGTTGTGTACTTGTCTATGCATGTGTGTATTTGAGAAGTATGAGCCAATCCAAACAAAAAACTGCTGACATCAGTGAAATGTGTTTCTTGCCTAGATTCATAGCTCTCAATCATCGGCAAACAGCGCTTTTGAAGAGGGGAATTCTGGGAGTAAAAACCTATGCTGACCCATCCGACCTTGGCTAACAATGTGGCCTGCATAGAAAGGGAGACGTAAAAGAAGAAAGAGGGGGATAGGAGTAAAACAGAAGGACAAAAAAGGGGAGGTGATAGATGGAGATAGAAAGACAAACAGAGAAGGAAGACGATATAATGGTTAAGAGGAAGAAAGCAACAAACAGCTGCAAAGCAATAGCCACAAAATCATCCCTTTAACATCACGGGCAACAGCGATTATTAAGCTTTCCCTGCTTTGGCAGCATAGTTAAGTCGGTGTCGAAGTACAATAAAGATAGCGAATTATGACTGAGATGTATTTCTGCCTGCTGAGAATGGGTATCAGTGAGCAGTCCATTTGAAAGCTGCGTTCATTACCTTGCGCAATTTGATTTTTGTGAAATCTAAGCAGAATTTTTAATGGTATGCCACACTGCTCAATAATTCCACTGATAAGAGCCAGGGAGAATGGGAGTGCAATGGCCTGTGTAAATCTGTGACTGAAGACATTGCGGTTATCGCTCTCCTGCCACCAACCCCATCCCTCCCTCCATCCTACCCTTTCTGTACCCATCCTTTACATCTTTCCTTTTCCTTTCGCCTTCTCTTCTTCTTCATTTGGTTTCCTCTTGCTACGGTTACCCATCCTTCTCATTCTTCAATTCTCGTTCCCATGTTTTCTTCTTCGATCTCTTCCTCCTCTTTGTGTCTCATAGCAACACACTGGCCTATATGTGCTGTTTCCTCCCCGGCGGCTGTATATGCATTGTGATCGATTGTCTGCGCCTTTAGACGAGCGCATTTAAATGCATTTTTATCTCGTCTGTAGCGTTTCCGCTTCTTGTTGTCCTTTTTAATAAACGAGATAAAACCAGTCTTCATTAAAAAGGTCACTGTTTGTTTATGCATTGCTGTTGTTGTTGGGGAGGTTCATAGAGAGACCTTGGACATATATCAGCGCCCATCAGGCAGGGACCTTTCATTACACTCCTATACTAATAATGTTAAAAAAACACACACGGGGAGACGAGATAAGGGTCCCTTTTAAAAGCGGATGCATTATTTAACACAGCCGGCTAATGGCCCAGATTGTCCTGTAACAATTGAATAACATCTCCAGATAACAGCGAGCCTTTGCACTGCGCCTTTTAAAGGATGGCCCTGTGAAACGGTAGATAGTGGCCTCGGAGGAGGAGGAGGCCTCTCCCCCAAGCCAAGCCACAAAACATTGCTCCATCAGAAAATAAGATCACCGCCAGAGGTCCAGAGCAGGGAAGAAGAAAAGGAAGGGGAGTAAAAAGGGGATATGGGGTGAAGAGGGAGGGGGCAGAAATCAATAACATGTTGGTCAGTATTAATCTGGCATCAATATAGCCAGTATCTTTTACTTTTCATGGTAATGGCTCCAGTGATCTCCTAAAGTGCCTCTCAAGTGCTTAGAGGGCTACTGATAGCATCTTATCAGGGCCTGAGGAGAGCACTGGCCAGGGAAAGAAGGAAGGGCGAGGTGGGGGGGTAGTACCAACAGGGTCCTAGGCCAGTGTAAGGAGGGGTAAGAGCGTGTTAACCTACAAGAAGTCATTTACTTAACCCTTAGCCTGACCATACGACCAATATCGTATCAGCAACCACTTCTTTTATGGAGTCGTGTAACACACATATGGCGAAAGGTCCGGTTGCTGTTTGTTCCTTTGAGAGGAGATTTTGTTTTGATTTATTTTTATGTGCAGAGAATGGCGTCACAACTTGTCTTCTTCAAGCTCATGTTAAAGTCCTCTGTGTTTGATTTGATATGGAAGCATTGAGCTAGCACCCCATTGGCTTTCTGGCATTCTTTATGTTGGTTTTACTGTGATGACAGGTTTTTTTCCATATGCAAATCAATTGACTGTGCTCTTGATACAAGGGCTGTCAGTATGCGATAACTGTACATGAATCTTGAATGGATTGTGAGGATGGACATGGTTTGTTACGCTTATTACAGATGTGGTCTTGTGTTTAGGTTCACGGTGGTATGTGGAAACTCTAAGGAGATTAGTAGTCCATCAACAAGTCCTTCCTTTTAATAGTTGATGTGCATTTCCCTGATTGGCCCTTTAACAATTGTATTTATCATACATAAGCTCACGGCTTTACATAAGCTGACAAGCTTATATCCACAAACTGGCTATCTATAACAGTTCTACAGCCGTCAGTGAATGTCTGAGTGTCAAATAGTTAGAAAAATTAACTAATGTTGATGGCATCAGCAACTTCCAAAGCATCGCTAAGTAGAGAAAATGACCAAATAAATAGCCGATATTAAGTATTGGCAGCCAGTTTCTTTCAAAGAAGCTATTACTTTATCAAGAACTAGGGTTCTGTAACCTTTATGACATATAAGTGACGAGTTGAAATAGAAGTAGGCAGCTAATCTGCCACTGAAAGCTTTGTCTAATGTCCAAAATATCCTGTAAAAGACGGTTTAAGAACATTGGTTATGTTGTTGGAAGTTATGAGTCAGCAAACACACTTTAGACACAGCTAATCTTACTATTACACTGAAAGGTTTAGCCATGAAAATATATTAAGTTCCTATTTTATCATTATGCTGTCGTTTTTTACAGTATAGCATTAGCATTTGCAGCCAACAAAAACATATGAGGTCTTTGATGCCAGTTATTTCATCAGATATTTGGAAATATGACTAATGGCTATGTTGTAGGAAAGCATGAGAGTCAAAATAATTAAAAGTGTTCTATACAGTTCTGCATCTAAGGATCTTCTAGACCCAGTCCTAGGGCTACACTGGTTACAATGTGACATGATTCCCACCCGTATTTTTTTCCCTAGAGCTATCATCCACCTGCACAATGAGATCCCAACAAGACCAGTGCTGTCTTATCGGCTGGTGGACCTGGGTGGGGTACCGATGCCTGGAAGATGCGGTCCACCCTGCGGGCTATATGAGGGATTCCTTGAGGGACAGAGGCGAGGCAGATATAAACTCGGCGTGTGACTGTATGTGTGTGTGTGTGTGTGTGTGTGTGTGTGTGTGTGTGTGTGTGTGTGTGTGTGTGTGTGTGTGTGTGTGTGTGTGTGTGTGTGTGTGTGTGTATGTGTGTGTGTGGTGTGTGTGTGTGTGTTGTGTGTGTGTGTGCAGCATTGCGCATGCCCTACTCACTGATCCTGTTGGACCTTCCATTGGCCTCTTCCCTTAATCCCATTCCTCCCTCTCTCTCTCTATTCCTCTTCCTCTCCCTTTTTATTTCAACAGTGCTTCTTGTAAAGGCAAGAGTGAACATTCTGTAATACTAAACTCTGCATGTAATATGATGAATAGAGCAGAATTGAAACACTATTTATCTTCTTTTTTTTTGGAGATGGCAAAGCATACAACCTCAACACCAGCAAATGCAAAACAACATGATTTGCTTCACTGCCAGGAGCTGTGGAACGCCAGTTAAAAAACAGGAAGTGCTGGTGTTGTGTGACAAACCCAAGCAGGTCGATGATGTCAAAGTTAACAGTGGAGTCTCCTCTGCTGTCCTGTGTGTTTGCATAAAAAACACTCCACAGCAGCAGCAGTGTTGGGCCTTCGCCTTTAGGATTTACTCTTTCTACTGTCTTTTGTCTCGGCCAGCTTATACAGTGAACTGAGGGACATCTGAAATGCCCCCGGAATGCAGTATATCTAATAAAAATGTTTTAAATCTCTATGCCCATATAAACTATTTGGGATTATCCAATATCTTTACAAATAGAGCTGATTATCCCATTAAGCTGAACTCTTACTATAAATAGTTTTTTAATACCAATGTAGATTTGTGGGGGCCGGAGCAGAGGGGTGGAGGGGATAAGTGTTTCTGCCGATGTTTTTTTATTTGATGCCCCCCCCCTCCCTTCCTTCCTCCAGCCACATACACACACCAGCTCTCTCTTGCGCCCTTGGTCCTTTCTGTACACTGTGAATATTCTACACTAATACCATTCTCCAGGTGTCAGAATGGGAGAGCATAAAAACCTTGGCTTTATGATTTTATTTTTTTCACCTCCAGAAAAAAAAACGAGTCCAGGAGAGGGTTTCTTTTATTCCTGTTCCCTCTCTCGGTCTCTTCCTCCATCTCCCTTCTGTCTGCGGCGCTCAGTCTCTCTATTCCTGCTTCATTCTATTCCATTTATTCATATTCAACAGTCAATCATTTTCTGAAAAAAAGAGAGTGAGTGAGAGTGAGGGAGGGAGGAAGGCAGAGAGAAATCCGGAGATTGCAGATGGAAGTGGTATTTTTTTTTCATGTTCTTATCCTTCCGCATTTGAACCGGCGATGTGGAAAAGCGCTAGGAGCACCGCTTTACATAGCAGCCTCCCTCTCATCAAAAGCCGCCAATCGGGCCTAAATCAGCATGCAAAATGCCACTCAACCCTGTAGCCTTTATTAAAGTTTGCAGGGACTCAATTTGAGATAGCGATCGTTCCTATTAAAAAGCCAAATGTAAGATAGTTTTTTTATATAAATCTCAGGGTGGAATGGAATTGTTAATCAGCATAGGCTGATGTGATTTCTCTGTCACAAATCCTGCCCAGGGCTCAGCGGCACACCAGCTTTACCGTAACTTCGGGCTTAGCAGTCGCCACGGAAACCAGGGGAGGAGAGTATAGGGAGGTGGGGGGGGTTAGTAGATCCGGGTGGAGTGTGTATGGTGTGAGTGTGTGTGAGGGGGTGTAGGTTGGGTGATGGGGTTGGGGGGTCGGCTTAGCCCCAACACGCCCCCCCCCCCTTACTTCAACCCCAGCAGCCTCCATCAGCAGCCCTCCTTGATGAGAAGGGAGCTGATAACGGAGCTTGATTGGATTTGAAGCAAAGTGTTCGAGTGTTTTTTATTTTGCAAGGCTGAAAATGCAATCTCTGACCTGTGGCGGGAAAAAATAAAAATAATAATAAAACACTGTCACCTTACTTGCAAATTCTTTTGAAGGCGCTGAAAGAAATAATGCAACTATTTTCACTGAAGCATTTTTTTTGTTTTCCAGGCTTACTTGAGTTGTTTTCCTGTGTTTCTATCCTCTGTAAGAGAGCCATGCTGTAGAAGACTGTGAAATTGGGTGGCCCCCTAGTGTGACCCAAGTGCCAGGGTTTTAAAAGGATGAGAGTGGTTGTCGTCCCTCCCCTTCTTCCGCCACCGCTCCACCACCAGCATCCCAACTCTTGGCCTATGTCCTGCCTGGCACAGCCTCCTGTTCGGGGGCTGAGCTGCGGACCCTTGGCCCCCTCAGACCCGTGGTTCTTTGGATCAGTATCGGCCACGCTTAGAGAGCAGCAGCAGCTTAACCTCCCAAACCACAAGAACCCTGCCTACATATATGCATAGACACTAACAGAGGGACACACAAAGTGTGAACATGTGGGAGTGGATTAAAGAATATGCACAATAAGGAGTGAATGAGAATAGTCATGGCTTCGCACATACTATAGTTTCAGTTCCTCTTATCCAATTTGAGGCATAGCCAGAAAGAGGTCATCCTGTTTTAGATATGATGGTAAACAAATGAAGCTTGCAGCTGATTGGTTAGCATTTGCAGGAAATGGCTGGCCAAGAGAACATGATCCCATGATGCATTGTTGAGTCTCTTAGCCAATGCTTTTCTCAGCTGCATACAGTAACTCCTGCTCCATCGTGAGAAATTAAATGCACAGAGGTGGCAGATCCCATGAAAACACAACCAAAATATGCATTAAAATCGTCTGAAAGACATTTTTTTTAAATTATCTCGTTTTATATACATGTGCCAGCGTATGTACTACATTTGCAATCATAATTTGACGACCTTCCCCATTAGCAAAGCTGCTGTCTCGCCAATATTCCCCGCCTCGCAGTAATTGAATGTGATTTTAATGGTGAGAAGCCTGTGTGTACTGTAATCCAACACTAGAGAAGGGAAGATAACACCAGCAGCTGTCAAGCAGAGGGTTAGTCTGACTTGGTTTTGAGTAGGACAACACATATAGGTGAAGTCTTAAGTTTTGTTGCGCCAACAGAGGCTAGAGATATTAGAAATTGAGAGTTATGATCATCCGATCCAATCTTGCCTGTTGAGCGATGACCATAAAAAAGGTACAAGCTCTATTACAGCGATGGTGTTGTTCGGGTCAACAAAGAGCTTAAGAGTTTAAGAGTGTTTGTAATGATGCACATTCCCTGCCTTTGTCTCCGTCTGTGTTATTGTAGTCTGTGGTTTGGATTAGCAGCTCTCTAACCTGGCATGGAGTCAGTAGCCGTCTCTGTCTGATGATGTCACAAAGCTCTTAGCTGATGGTTATCTGTCGGTTTGGCTGAAGCCGCCGGGTTTGGCTTAGCCGCAGTGTCTTGTGGTGTTGTTAGCAGGCTTGTGGTGCACGGGCTGGTGATTGCATTCATCGCACTGCCATAGGACCCATTATCAGGAGGAGTGATTGGATAGATTGGAAAAAGGAAACCCATGGCCATGTCGTGTGAACGCCAACCCTTTGGCAAAGGTCAAGACTGAGCAAACCAATACCAGGTCTCACTGTGATGTTCGAAAGGAGAAACTAATGGTGCTGAGAGGAAGTTAAGTGGAGTCCTAAAGGAAGAACAAAGGTCTATGAACGGTTTATGAGTGTTAAAGAGACCCCACCTCTTTATATCCCTCTTCGTCATCTCATTCTTTTTTAATCCACAACTTTGTTTAGCATAAAATTGAGTCCATCATGTTCAAATAACCTAAAGACATAATTCTTACTTGGATGATAGTATCATAAACTCAACTCCCTTGGTAATATTATAACATATCATACTTCTAGAGTAAATGAAAGGCCAAAAGCCAATCATTCTGGGCCATCTGTGTCTGATATATTGTACTCATTTGCTGACCTTTTTTCCCTCTGTCAGTTTGGGACTTCAGTCCCTAAATCATGCTTTAGCTATTGTTTTTGGCTAGAAAAAAGGGTAATCTATAAAATAAATGCAGATGTCTCGGCATCTGTCTCTCATATGTATACTTCTTTCTTTTCTTTGCATTCCAGCTCCCTAAATTGAACTACATCATCTATGTCTCCATGTACTTTACTACATTAAAGGACAAAACAAAAAAACAAAACAAAGGGTGAGTATAAAACCGGTAAAGACAGGGAGCCTCAGACATGGTCGTATTCATTTCATTTTCTCTCAACATGAACACTGTAGAGGGTTACCAGAGAAAAGGCTGTATGTATTAGTATCAACACAGTAGGCTATGCATCCCATACAGCACTGCCCCCCTTACAACAGCATAGGGCTTGAGGACATCTTTTGTCTTTGGTCTGAGGGAGAACACACGTACACACTTGCAAAACGGCAGCCAGACAAACATACATTGCTTAGGGAGTGTTGTTGCAGTATATTTCCTCCTCTCTTTCCTCTGTATGATATGTTTACCAAATACCTGTTTAGAATGCGGCGGTGGCTGCACCGCGCGCTCCCTTCCAGTCCCCGAGGATGCTCGGCGGTAAATGGCGGTATTATTTGTCAGCTCTGGCAGTGTCTTGAGGCTGCTTCAGAGAGATACAAGGAGGCAACTGATAAGGAGAGCATCAGAAGGGCAGTTAATTGCCTCCAGTCTCCGGGAGCTGGGGAATATTTAAAATCTATGGGATTAAAGACAGATTAAAAACTGCAGAAGCAGTGGGCCCAATGGCGCTTAAAGATTGCAATCAGCAAGGGTAATGGCGGAGAAGAAGGAGGGGAGAGAGAGGGAGCAAAAAAAACACTGAGCGAATGCAGCGGCTGGGGGGGGGGGGGTTTGAAAAAAAATGACAGATAGGAAATTCAGATCCGCTCCTAATGCCCAGGGTTCCATCTTGTAAGCACGATTCATCTACGTGTAAATCGTTTTTTCCCCCCCGTCTTTTCGTTTTCTTTCTCTTTTTTTCTTTCCCTCCTCATCCGAGGCCTGCTTTGCTAGCATTGCTGCTGCTTCTCCGGTGCTTTGCTCGGCATCCCTTATCAGACCATCAGTGAATTAAAAAGCGCTTCTCCCTATGAGGATTAAGGAGGTTGATTGAAGACGGTACGAAAACTAGCTAATAAGTCGAAAATGTCAGAAGGGCACTCTATCGAAACTGTGTACTTTTCATAATAAAGCTCACGAGGGGGGGGGGATGGGAGGGAAGGGAGCGGGGTGAGTGAGGAGTAAAAAAGGGGAAAGAAACTGTCATGTCAGATGTGGTGGATGGAAAGAGGAAGGCGTGTAGGAGAGGACAGAAGAGAACCACAAGGCTGTTTTTCACCTGGTTCGAGAGGGAGGCATCGACATTTTTCGTTATGGCCTTGTGTGAACAAATGGCAACAGTCAAATAGCGAGAACAAAGGAAGGGGCAAATGGCAGCTTCCTCTATCCGAATCTGGAAAAATGATGCCCTCACAGCATGATGATACAACCACGACAGACGAGAGGGCTATAGTGTTATCATTAGTGATATTAATGATATCCGGAGCTTATCAGCGTCATCTGAAGGCATCACAAATTACACAAGAAAGAAAAACATGGGCCACATACACTGATATGTCTCTGTTTGGGTTAAAGAGGACAAGATGTGCCAAATCCTGAATTGTTTTCCTACCTTATCAGAAGCCCACTCACTTAATCCTGTTAATGACTACATGAGATACTTAAGGTATCATCTCCAAAATCAGCCATTCGCTTCACATATCAGCAAAAAATCTGTGGCAGTTTTTTTTTTTTTCTTCTTTATAATCCATTTTTTTCCTATTCTCACACTCCCTCTTCTCTCTCCCTCTGTCTGCAGTCTTTTGGTGAAAGATTAGCCTTATAAATTATGCATTGCTGGGTAGTGGGGGTAATCCGAGGCAGAGATAGAATCGCCAGAGTGTTGAAGGGGGCATCGGAGAGGCAGCGCCACCATCATAAATATGAAACAGATGTTGGGTGACATTTTAAAAAGTGAATCCAATCACCTCCTCTGCTGCGTCTGGTGTTTTATATAAAGAGAAGAAGCTGACATCCATCGCCTTCTCTCTCTCCGTCACTCTCCCTTACTCACCATCGCTTTCCACCCCTTCACTCATCCCTCAGTCTCTCTTTTTCGCCATAATCCTGTGGAACCAGCGATGCATAGATTACACTCTCCTTTTATTCAGCATGTGTTTTACCGGTGTGATTTTGCCAAGAAAAACCTCTAAATGCCAGTTTCCATCAATAACATCTGAATTGGCATCTAATCTACCCTGATTAAAGTCTATTTTAAACGATCCTTTTTGGAAGAAAAAAATTAAATGACGCCTTAAGAAGGTGCAAAATACCCATGCGGGCGTGGGGATGTAAGAGTTATGCAAATGTAAGATGATTCTGATACCGGCAGATGTTATGATTGCGTATGAACAGGCATTCAGAGGAGTGCAGATGAATATGAAGAGCTACAGCCTCGACAATGCTCTCCTAATGTGCTTCGTTGGGCGGCGTGGATGCAGCGCATGGGTGTGATTGTTCTGCAGCTGGCAGCGGCCCTGAGGACTCCTCGCCGGTGTCTTTCATGGCAGAATGAGAAAAGACGCCACAATGAAGATCGTCCTTCTCATCCCGCTTTGTCTCGTCTCCTCTGCCACTTCTCACAACGGCCTCAACTCTATTCTGCCGCTTTCCATAAAGGCTCCTGTTGTTGCCGCGCATTGTCATGCATTGTTTAGCGCTAAAAAATGAAGATAATGCCTGTTGGAACAAAGCTTGTGCTTTTGTTTGCATCTTCCTTTTAATTGTGCTTTTCTTTCTGTCTTGCTTTGGCAGTAAAAAAGAAAGAGGCACCTTGAGGGCATATTGAGAGTTCAACAGTCAAGTTCTTGTCAGTAAACGATCATAAACTATGGAGAGCGTCTACTTTGCAACTTCCTTCGATTAACACATAAAAAGCCTTATTATCTATCACTTGAATTATCTCAAACAATCAATGTCACTATCATTTAGCAATTTTAGCAAATAGTGTTAAAACTTTACAACAAATTAAATGCATCTCTGGTATTTTCATAAAAAAGTACTAGGTCTAAAAATAGAGAACCACACACACTCATTTTGAATGATATTTAAATAGGGAAAAACCCAGTTTCATACATCCTGGTTGTCATTTTTATGACTCTGTAGTCATTAATAACTTCGGGGATTAATGCGGAAATGTTAAAAATAAGTCCAACGGGGCAAGAAACCAAAAACACACTGTCCATTGTTAAAATCTGTAACAGTTTACAGAATAACTTCCTGGTTCAACTTTGAAAATATTTGAATTTAAGATGAGTGCCACAAGGTATGATAAAGTATCAAATAACTCACTTGTGCTCATCCTCAGTTTTACCTGAGAACTATAGAATACTTTCGGAGAATTCTTTAAGCTAGGGTTGTATTTCAATATTTCTAACCAGATATTTCCTATAAAAGTCAAGTAAGAAAGGCTGAGGAAACTAAATCACACCGTAGAGGCTACACGATCGCAGTCTGTAGAGGTCGAAGTGTAACATGTCTTTTACTAGCTTGGTGGATACAAGGAAGAAACATTAAATTCATTGGGTAGAAAACATGTATACAAATAGGAAAGAGTTAGCTTCCTGGTCGGAGTTGAAGACTTGAAAAAAGGAAATACTTAATAAAAGCAGAAAGCGTATTTGGAAGCAGGTCACTGAGGAAGAAGAGGATGATGGAGGGGATGATAGAGGAGGAGAGAGAGACAGAGAGAGACAGAGAGAATGATGGCCTAGAGAAAGTGTGATAGCGGCAGGGGAGAGTGATGGAGGGAGGTGTGTGTCTCGGGGGGCTTTGCAGAGCCCTCCCCCGGCCTGTCAGTCAAAATGGAATGAGGAGGTCTTATCTCTTTCGCACACGTGACCCCTAACCTGACCTCCCCCTCTTCTTCCTCCTCGCTCCCACCTTCCTCCCTCCTTTTACCTTTACCCATCACTCCCCTCAGAGCATTTTGCTTCAGCTCCTTCCATCTCTCCTCTATCCCCAAAAATATTTTATTCCCAGGAAAAAAGAAGAGGGGGATATATGAAAATCTCTGTAGTGAAAATTGATCGTTTTGGGGCTTTTTCTCTTCTTTAGAGCTGTGGTGAATTGACAAAGTGCTCCCACTCTCCTGCAGAGAAATGATAATCTATAAGGAAATGGAGGAAACATCAATGTACTGTGTATATCTCTGTGTGTACTTGTGTGTGTGTGTGTGTGTGGGCATGTGTTTAGGAGTTTAAAGTCCAAGTAGGTTGGAGCTTAATGCCTTAATGACAGCACCGCAAATCTACCAGGTTCATCTGCAGTATCACACACACACACACACACACACACACACACACACACACACACACACACACACACACACACACACACACACACACACACACACACACACACACACACACACACACACACACACACACACACACACACACACACACACACACACACACACACACACACACACACACACACACACACACACACACACACACACACACACACACACACACACACACACAGGTTGTACTCATCACTAATGAGGTAGATATAACTGCTGCATGCCAAAAGCCAGCCTGCTGTCATGGGAAATTTGTACTGGTTGTTCCAAAAATATATTACAGGTCGGTTCAAATGCAGCACACACTGTGAAAACTATTTACAGTCAAAACTTGAACTCTAACGAACAAAATTCAACCTTAACCCTGAACGTCAAACTGAGGTCTCAAGAAAGAATAAGCAGAAACATTAAAATACGGAGATAAAAAAGAACACATTCATAGCAAACTCTGCTACTATTTTCATGGCTTATTCACTTCAGTGACATGTTGAGCAAATTAACGTAAGGGCTGGGTATGCTAAAAAAAAGAAGGTACCAATACCAACACAAACACAGTTACACCCATGCCAATAGAGTATTTTAAAAACGTTTTTGTTTTGCTACTATATTGAAAAAATGAACATTAACTCCTTCTATATAAAGTATTTATTTGTATTGCTGTTGCTGGCCGATTTCAGAACATTTCAGTCTGTAAAATAAATCTTTATGTCAAACTACTTCAAGGCGTCTACGTAACATGTACTCATGTATGCACAATGCAGTAAAAGTGGCCATCCTGCATACACACACAAATGCATGTACACCATAACACACATCACCTGTGGAGGTGGGTGTGTCTGCCTTAGTAAGCGGTCCCATCAGAGGCCAGATAAGGAGTAATGACATAAGAACACCTCCAGCTTGAAGCCATAGCTCTCATTCTGTAACAACAGAAGGAGTCAGTGTGACAGTACAAAGTCAGAGGCAGGACCCTACCAACACTGAGGACTCGGAGGTCACTGTGTGGGTAACTTCTCTGGGAATCTGGAAACACATATTTAGAGTATTTTTAGACCACCAAAAAACAGCAAAATAGTTTTCAAGTTCCCCTCTGTGTATTTGTTTTTTTTACCCCTCAAAGTGTCAAAGTGTAAATCAACAAACTTTTCAGGCTCTCTGTTTCCTGCCTCATAGCTTACTTTCAAACAAGGGTGAAGGTGGGGGGGCAGATAGGGCTAATGCAACAACCCCTTGTACCTTTCCCGCTCATTGTCATGCCATTCAGTAATGGTTTTCGCAGAAGGACTTTGTGCCCGTCAGAAGAATTCAACAAATTGTCAGATTGTTTGAACAGCGCTGGAGTTATCCATCCTCTGTGTGAATTATGAGTGAACACTGAAACTCAGTGGGAGTTTTTCACTCTCCATTCTTCCCCTCCCAGTAAAACAAACATTTGAAGGCTTTTGTGTTGCCTGTCTGTATTTTACCATTTCAAAACGTTGTCTTCTTACGGGTGATCTAAACTATAATCACCTTGACATCCGTCAAGCTCCGGCATGAAACAATGCCACCCGGCTGCTCAGAACTGAACATCAATAAGCTTAGAGGCACACTGCCTTTCCCTGACGCCGATTTACACTTTAATGCAAATAGCCGGCTTTGTACTCTACATATGAAAGGTGTTATTAAATCTTATTTTGCATTATTCCGGGGTTGGGGGGGATAAATCTATCAAAGGGTTCAGAATTCAATAACTTAGGTTTTTTTCGTTGTTTTTATTTATTCAACATTTTAATTAAGTTTTGATTCTGGATGCGTTGGGGGGTAAACTGGCGACTAGTGACAGGAGAGAGAAAGAAGAAATCCCTGTGAAGTTTCCCCCCCCGACTCTCCTCCCTCTCCCAAAGCTTGCTTCACTGTCAAGAAGTACTCTCTAAATTTGAGCTCGCTTTTTTTTTGGGACTGGGATGCAGAAACTTTGGGTGAAGAACAGTCTGCAGGGGAGGATTGGGGGAGGTTGTACCACACAGACAAGTTTCAGGTCCACCTCTTCAGGTCAAGCGAGGTCAATCCCTTCTGAAACTGGCTCATCATGTTGTAAAAATATTGGCCTCCCCGCCCCCGAAACCCTGCCCCACCCGGGCTGCTGGAGTTATTCACTGCTACGTGGCCCCTCAGCTCTGCTGCATAAACTACACTATCAGCACGAGCCACAGGTAAGGACTCATGGGGGTTATCTAACTGACCGAGAGTAAGAATATCAACCGTACACACACAGACCCATTAGAAAGTCCATTATAGAAAGGCTCTAACTTTTGTGACATACGAGGCATGTTTCTATAGAATTTGATTGATTTGATGGTCATTGAAATAAGATCTCATGGTGGATATGAAAGAGCCAAAACATATTGTACCATGAGTTGAAACAAATGTTGAATGCCTAAGACCAATAAAACAGTATAAAGACTTTTTGAAAATGGTTCATCAAGCTGAAATAAGGCTGGTTTCTGAGATAGACATTTTGAATATGCAAGGTTCGAGATGACAACAGCAAAGTATACGTTTCTCCGATCATAGAAACGTTTTGGGGGAATATGTATAACTATTTACAATTGAGTTATTTTTTGTTAAATTAATATTTAATTTAGATTTTTTCTTTCTTATTTACTTGTATTCATTTTATTTTGCATCAGGTTCGTTGAGGCATTTTTAAAATGTTTTTATTTCATATTAATTTGTCTTTTTCTGCTCAGTTTTTCAATTATTTAGTTTGCTTTTTTTCTTAAACATTTTTCAATTGAAATATATGTAGAAAATCCATGTTAAAATCAGAAAAATATGTGCATTATATATATATATATATATATGCAAGAACACTTTTTAAACACTCTGGGCTCACTCCACAAACTCCAATTCCATGTCATAATCAGGATGTGTCAGGAATAATTAGCTGCTCCTTGTGTAGCCAGTGTACTGAGAGCATGACCCGGGCCACATACAGCTGTTTAACTGTACAAAAGGGGTGGAGTTTTGGATGGAGGGGTTGGTCTGAGTGGAGGTGTCAGATGTTGGCTGCGGTCTCTGAAAACAGCCCTAAAAGCCTTGTGCTTTCAATTAAAACATCCATCACGGATTACTCACACAAAAACCTACCTTCAGCCTGCTAAGAGTGGTGCCTGTTACTTACAAAGGGCTTACAAATCCCACCTCGCTGCCTCAGGCTATGGCATCTCACTAACACACAACACACACACACTCTCCTTTCTCTCGTTCCTGCACTCCCTTTTCTTTTTTCCCCTCTGTCACTGTCCTCCTCTTGTCCCGTCTGTCGCTCATTGCTTATGTGTAAAATCAAAACGCAATGACCTGCTGAATGAAATGGTTATTTTTAGCTTGATGAATGGCGGCAGACGATGAGGTGGCTTGTCTGCTCTCGGCCTTTCTGCCTCTGAGGAATGCGCCGTTGCTCGCGTCGGGCTGTCAGACAAGTTGGGAAACCCACACCGCTTTATAGACAATACTTCCACGTCTGACTCCCCCACCTCCCCTGGCGCTACCAGACAGGCTGTTTAGAGCCGTAACCCAACCCCTGGCCGGTGTGTGTGTGGCAGAAATGCCTGCCACCGTGGTTTTTTTCTTGCTTTTCACAGGGGCTCAGGTAACCTCTCAGACCCGGAGGATGCCAATTTGAATAAACCCCGCTCAACTCAGGTAAGCAGGAGGAGGGAGAGTGAAATATCTCGTTGAAGAAGAAGTAGGGGTGGGGGTGGTGGTGGTGGTGGTGGTGGTGTTGTTGGTGGTGGTGCTGAGTTTGCAGTAACAACACACTCCATCAAACCTCCTCCCTCCCTTCTTCCTGTTTAGTGTATCATATCTTGGGCTCCGAGATATACTCCCCGACTCGGCTTTGAGCGCAGACGACCGTCGATCTATTCTCCCTCCAAACCTCCCTCTCAGATCAGCGCGTGTTTACATAGCATTACCATATATTAAGCCTCGCATTTTCATGCATAGTGTCCCCGTCGCAGTTCTGACAGCAGCAGAGAGAGGAGACGTAACCAGAGGCCCAAAGGGACGGGAGCAGCCCCATTCCCTGCCATTGATATTCATTACAGTAGATCTACAGAGGCTGAATCTGCCTCCCGCCCCCTTGGGGACAGAAACACTTTATGTCCTTATCAGTGTTGGGAACAAGGATTTTCTCCTCAGCTAACAACAACACTGGCTGCAGCTACACTGGCTCTCCCTCTGCCTGCGTTTCTTTAGGCCCCGGCAGTTAGCGTCGCTTCGAAATGTGTTTAATCTCTGCGAACACAGCCCACCTCGCTCCAGATAAGGTGAGGTTGGGGCTTCTGCAGATGACCCGCACCACCCGACATCCCCACACACACCTATATCAACCCATGTATACACTCTCTCCACACAACGGTGCACATCTCAGAGCAAGACAATCTGCCGAGAGCTACCTGCAGCAAAAGCAATCACATGTTGTGTTTGTGTGTCTGTACGTGGATAGACTTGGGTTCAGTTTGCCCTTATTGACCTTATTGAAAAATGACATGTAAACTGACCAATGTTGCTTCGTGTTCAGCTTTGCTTTATGTGTTTCTTTTCCTTCTTATATGTGGAACATAAGATGATCAGCAATATGATCAGGTGCTATTAATCAGGAAGGAACATTTGAGGATTTTCTTTCTGACTTTTTCATCCTCACAAGAAAATAATTATGGAGAGCTTGTATTTTTTCCAATAGCTTATTTAGGCAGAAGTTCTCAAAAGCTTGTAAGTGAACCAATTAAGAAACAATGTAGATATTTAAAACTCAAATCACTTATCAGCGCTACCTTCACGCACAATTTATTGTTGCATGTTACCCTAACATCTTCATATGATATTACATCTTAAATATCTATGTGTAAAACCACTAGAGGGTAAAGGTTACCAAAGAATGTTCACTTGTAAAAATGTTGAGAATAAAAAGTTGTTAGTTATGAGTGCACTCATAACTGCATACGTGCATACGGCAGGTGGCTGCTCACCTGTTCTTGACACCCATCAGAGAGGGTGCCTGCTGCTGGTTATCAGTGTGTGTGTATAAGTAAGTGTGTGTGCATGTGTGTGGTGTTTATCAGTTAAGCCCCAAACAGGGAAAGTTCATCCTCTGTATAGATCATATCACAGAGTGTTGACAGCAGCGAGTCTTGGGTAAGCCGAGCGCGTGACGAGCGCTGCGATTTGGCTTTGTGTTGTTCTCGACACATTTCACAATTAATCACCGTTCGGCTGCGGATTCCACACATGCTGCAGCTACTGTTGCCTTCACTGACAATGAAGGACTTTTACAGAAAAAATTAACCGACTTGATTGTAATTCAAGGTTTCATTTATGTTCTTTTTTCTTTAAAAAGTTGCACTGTAGGAAGCAGAAATAAAAAAAGTTTCATTTTTTCATTTTTGTCTAAATATTGGATAATCTTACACTAAAAACTGAAATGTTGACTTGAATTAAATGTTTACGGTAGTTTAAGGTTAGTTGAAAGCAATAATATTAAGTTAAAATAAAACAAATATTAAGATCAACTTAATATTTTTGCTTTGAAATAACCAAATAACTTTATGTGAAATTTGTTGACATAATACATTTAATTAAAGTCAACGTTTCGCTTTTTTTAACAAATCTTTGTAGAATCAAGATTCTTTTAGATAAAAAACAAAATACTTAATTGACACATTTTAGAACAAAACAAGTTTCTACTTTCACAACGGACACTATTTCATTCAATTCAGATACATCAAGTGAAACTTTTTGAGCTTTTGAATGAAATATTTTGCACTTTGAAACAAAATATTTCAGTGGTTCTGTTAAAGCTTTCTTTTTCCCCCACTATAACAGAACTCAGGCTAGAATACCACTTCTTTGTAAAAAAGTAAATAGACCTGGACACTCAACTGCTGTTGTGACGATGCTAAGAAAAAATAATCTAACTGACCAAAATAGTGGACTTTACATTTTCTTATCAACACCTGAATACAGCATAAACAGGTTTACTTTTGATTCAATTTAATGAAATGTCACGTGTACCAGATTTGAGTTTTTTACACGGCCAACTTGATGAATACCTACTGTACTCAACTGACTACAATTTGAAAAGGCCCCACAATTACAGAAGTGTTCCTATAACCCCTGACATCACCTCAATAAAGTTCACTAGCTTTGGGGGAAGTTGAATGACATTGTCGTCCAACATAAACTCATCCCAACGTGAACATTTTTGGCTAATCACAGTTATTTTGTGGTTAACAACATGATGGACGTTTTCCGCTCATCCCTCTCTCCATCCATCCATACCTGCGGGGGCCCTCGAGGAAACAAAAGACAGAGAGGATAGTGTTTTAAGAGGAGGATCTCCACCTTTTTTATTTGAAGGGAAGACACATGCCTTACTATCTCCCTGTGACAGCCACAAATTACTGCTGGCTCCCCGGCCCGGCATCCACATCCACACGCATGAATGCACAGACACAATCCTCACTCTCTTTTTACAAGGCTCTCCTCTTGCTGCCTCTGTCTTTTACTCATTCCATCTCTACCTGCATTACTTCACCGACATCAAGGTGGCCAATATGACATGCAGCTTCTCGTCCAAACCCGACCCAGGGTCTAAGATTGGAGGGTTAAAGTTATGGTTGCTTCAGGTGCACTTTGAGAATCCTGTGTCGGTTAGACGAAGTGTTTAGGCTGTTCATTTATTCACAAGTGTTTAATTCAGGATTAGAGTAAGATATTGAATATAGGCTCTCATGCATAGTGTACAAACATTTTTGTGTTTGCGTGTGTGTGCGTGGGTAACCCAACCCTGGTCCGAGCCCATCCTGGGCGGCCCTAATTGGTCCTAATGCCCGCCTCGGTCTGCACTGCTTTCATGGCTGTAATTAGGCTAATGGAGGGCGCCGGTGCCAGACTGTGAGCCAGACCAGGGGTCAGTAGCCAGCGGGCCAGCAGACTGCTGCCGGGCAGCCATGCGACAGGGAGAACAAGGAGGCCTTTGGAGGGCGGGCAGAGGCTGAATGGCCACCTGTAATGGTCCTAGTGACAGTCACGTTGGCGAGGGAGGCCGTCTGAGAGGGGGACTAACGTCAGGGGGTGAAGTGCAGCCTGGCGGCGACAGACATGATGCCGAAATGGCGTCTCCTTCCTTTCACATAAATGCTAGGGTGAGGTTTTGTTTACAGGAACTTATTAAGAGCTAACCATAAAGGTTTAGGGATTTTCAGAATCTCACTGATTAGAATTCTTTTTAGTTTGTTGACTCAAAATCATGCGGAAATGTTCCGTCTGTTCTGACATTTTGACCTTTACAATGTGTCATTGCTCTATTTACTCTGTAAAGAACTGCTGGATTGGTGTATAGGAATGGGAATTATATTGATATCAATTGTTTATTGTTTTCTATTATTGCTGCTTAGAGTTAGGGTTAAGTATATCCATTTTATATTGATTACTTATTTATCCAAGTTTTTTGCTGAATTTGGTGCCTTAGGTTTATCAGCGCCTTGCACTTGCTTTTGAATCATGGCTACAGTGCCAAACAAACTGAAACATGTTACAGCATGATCATGACAAGTCATTGCGCACATGCAATTGTCAAAAAGTATCAATAAGAGGAAATGATAGGAGGCTTGCAATTCCAATTAATGAGACTATGAACTGAATCTTAACTTCCATCACTATTGAAGTGGTCTTGTAGATGCAGGGCCTTCTTGTTCAGGCTTTAGTGAATTGACAGTCCCAGACCCTGCAGCATCAATGTAGTGATCATCCACTGTTGCATGTGTATGATTTATGCGTCTGCGCACAAGCAGGGAAATCTTGACTGATAATTAAATGGCAGAAACGTGCACACGCAGCCAAAGTGTTTTGTAATCTAAGAGGCTTAACACAGCAAGGTTTTCAATACTGCCATGCCACCGCGATGCCTCAGTCCGCCACCACCCAGATTCCATTTCAAGGGTTCCCGCTTAAAGTCTTACTTACTTAAGGAGAGGGGGGAAAATGACTACCCTGCAAATTTACCCCATATTCAGAGGCTTTCTTCCCTCCCTTTTCTAGATTTTTTTTGTCATATGACAGCAATATCCAATTTAAATAAGCTTATCTCTTCCAACTTCCTGTAATGGCTCTTGTCTTCTGTTATCACCTTTATTGACTCACCTGCCTTTTAATTTGGAGACGAGGCTTGACTGATGGCTACTCCATTATTTGTGCATGTGTGTGAGGGTAGGAGGAGGGGTATTTGGAAGCTGTGGTGGACACCGATTGTATCATAAAGTGATACACCTGAATTTTGACTTTAACTTAAGGTGTTGGTGTTGAAGCTTTGGCTTATTACTAAAAATAACATTTACAAATATCGTTACCCATGAAGTAAGTATAACCTGTGAATCAACCGGTAGTTTGCAAGAAATGAAATTGAGATATTTATTCATATATTTTTGTGCTTGAATGTTTTTTATATTTTCATTAATTTACAAGAAGACAATTTACATAAAAACTAAGTTCAAGTGGAGGGGATAAAATATAGCTTTTAGAAAATAACTGCTAAATTTATGATAAATTAGTCTTGAAAAGTGATATATATATATATATACTATATATATATATATATAGTATATATATATATATATATATATACTATATATATATATATATATATATATATATATATATATACTATATATATATATATATATATATATATATATATAGTATATATATTAAGAAAACAAAAACAAGAAAAGAGGGAAAATAAATACTTCAAGCCTCAAGGTAATAATTTCACTGATGTACAGGGACTGAAATAACGATACAATTCCTATTATATGTTTTGAGGTATACAGAAGATGATGTGAGGTACAGAAGGCCAAAGGGCTTGGATGTTGTGTTTTCCATACCCCCAAGAATAAGGAATGTAAAGAACGCTGCCCCCATTCTCTTTGATCACCCATATTAACCACCTTAGGATGTTTTACCCGCACTCTTTAACAGAGGCTGGCACTGGACCGCGAGATGAGATTATTACAATGGTAAATATTGAATTATATCCAATATCACTCCAAACTCACTCTCAGTTCAATGGGAGCTTTATTTGTGTATAGTGCGAGCGTCATTTTTAATTCTGATATTGAATTTCACAAATGCCGAAAACAGAAGAAGGGGGAGGAACAAGTGGTTGGAACGTGAGGAAGGAAGCCCAGAGACGACGACTAAAATGAGGCCGGGAACAGAAAGAAAAAGGAAAACAGAGGAGGCGACAGAATGCTTCCTTGTGTCTTCTGGCAGTTGAGCTTTTGTTTGAAATGAAAATTCAGAGTGTTTGAGGGATTACAGTGGATTGGCAGGCCCATGGGAGCCAAGCAGTTATCTGTACACCAGTAATATGGAGAATGGTAATCATCACTATGTATGTGTGTGTGTGTGTGTGTGTGTGTGTGTGTGTGTGTGTGTGTGTGTGTGTGTGTGTGTGTGTGTGTGTGTGTGTATGCAGGGAAGTGTGTGTGTGTCTTCTATTATGAAATGATGAGTGGCAATTCAAACAAACACACAATGTGGTCAATCAGAAAAGCTTTTTGTTGGGTTTGAACGCATCTTTTTTAACCTCTACCGCCAGCATTTGGTGATGAAATACACACAAATCTGATCCTATTTTTTTCGAATTAGACTTCTTATTCTCTCTTGTCATTGGGTCACTTCCCTCCCTCCACCACGTTTATTTATACATTCACTTCTTTTCCTTTCATCTCTTCATCCCTGCCATTGGTGCAGAAAAAAACTCTGTCACACTCCATTGGTCTTGAGAGGCAGTAATTTTAGGTTTGTGTCCAACTTCAGATTAATGTCTGTATTTTGGCTTGTAGTTTAGAAGGTGGGGAGTGTGAGTGTGTGTGTGTGTGTGTGTGTGTGTGTGTGTGTGTGTGTGTGTGTGTGTGTGTGTGTGTGTGTGTGTGTGTGTGTGTGTGTGTGTGTGTGTGTGTGTGTGTGTGTGTGTGTGTGTGTGTGTGTGCTTTAGGGGCGTCACTCCCTTCCGCTGACTGCTTGCTCACCTTGTCCATTAGGGGGGTCAGTGTGAGGTGATGTTGTGGTTGAAACATACCTGTGGGGCTGACCTGGGTACGAACATAAACATCGGCTTTGCGTGCACGCACACGCACACACACACACACACTCCCTTTTTCACTTCAACAGTTGTTTCCGATTGATATACCTTACTGCAATAGAAGTAAAGTATAGTTCAAGTACAGAATTACGTTTTTTCTAGGTTTTTTGAAGCATCAATTTCAAAATTAAGGTTGCGTTTGAGTGTAGATTTTTTTCCTATCCTAATATTTGGCTGTTTTTATGTCAAAGCACCATAAGTATTTGGCTTTTTCCCTAACCAATATTAAGCGTGTCAAGAGTAGACAATGTTTACACAATGAGACACTAAAAATAAGTTAATGCATACCTGTACAAGGTCTGATAACTATAATTCCAGTTAGAAAACAGCATTGGGATGCACCAGCAGTTTGCAAATTTATCGCTAAAAATGTGTGCAAAGTTCTGGCTAACCAATCAATGCACTATTAAACTTCAATGACAATTCATTCAAAATGGAAAAAACACATTTTTCTTTGTTTGTATTTGAATACTTGTATTTATCTTTCCTTTTAGTTCCGAATTATTTCTTAACTTATTATGTTCACTTTCTTATTAGTCTTTGCAATATTCTCTCACAAAACTACACACACACATAAATCAATGCCCGAAGATGGCTCCTACAAATGTCTTCAGTGTAATAACAGAAGCAATTTCTCCATCAGAATTAGTTCAACCACTATATCCTGTAATTCATTGTAACTTAATACAGTTCCAATTCGCTGGAGATTTGTGTTTGGCTCACATTCTCCGCCATTTCTGGTCCTGTTGGACTTGGGAGTTTATAAAATCACCCATTGAGCTGAAGTACCTCTGTCTCATTCTAAAAATACTATAATTCCTCCTGTACACAGAGGAGAAGGTAATACTACCCCCTCTTCTCTGTCTCCATCTGTCCCTCAGTATTTGTGTCTAAACACTCCATCCCATAACACAAGATAGTATTCGTCTCCAGTTTAGTCGCCCGTTAGCTGCTTTAATGTTGTGTGCAGACAACAGACTTTGCTTCAGCCTTCCAAAATGTGTGTAAGGTTAAAATAGACATGCCCTCATGCAATAGTATGCTTCCAGTGTCCAGTATGAACGATCAGTGGCAAAGGTGTGTCCAGAGGGGATGTCGAACACGTGATGAATGCAGTGTGTATTTACTGAACAGAACAAGAGTTTTTAATCAAAAGGAAAAACATTTTTTTAATTTCTAGCTTCGATTGGGATACACAACATCGGCTTTATCTCCACAAGCTTCCTAGCTACTTTAAAAAAGTGACCAAAATGGTGACAAGCTAAATAGCCTGACAGCACAGGTTTGCACAAATGAGCTTAAAGTTAGAACAATTGTTCAATTTTTATATGAATTTGTTTTGTATAAATTTGATCCATTTTAAAATTCACAGTGATCAAATAATTTAAGACCATCAGCCACCAAGCTACATTTTAATGGTGGTTGAGATTTTTTGGAAAGAAGTAACAACTCTCTGGGGAGTTCAGGCCTCAGTCTTCAAAACGAAATGTACAACTTTGCATTACAAAGACAAAAGAATGAACTGCATCTTGCATGTCTGTGACACGATGACACTACATCTGTCCGTAAAAACAAAACCACTGGTAACAAATATTTCAATGTATACTTTCTCTAAGAAACCTGGGTCGATTGTATTATTTATGACACTATCAAATAAAGCTGTGACAAAAGCCTGTCCTGACAAGTTTGTACCGGCTAAGGTCTCTAGCACTAGGCAATATTCAGTTCTCAGAATAAAATATTACTACGGCGCAAAAACCTTCTTCTTTCTCCTCTGCTGCTGATGGGACAACATGTTTGCTTTAGCTCTAAAGCTTCCCTGAAGTCACGCATCAGAGGAACTGGCATCCTGTCTGAAGGCATTGTAAGTCGACCACAGCCACAAGGTCAGAGGTGAGCCAATAAATACTGTAAATGATTAAAGAGACAAGAGAAACAGAGGCAACTCACCTGAATCACTTCACCCCCCCCCCCCCCCCAGACACACACAACTATTTGATGTATGGTAGGAATGTGTGAATGCAGCATGCTGACCAGGACTAAATCCTCTGAGAGCAGAAGAAAGGGGCTGCATTAAAGCTGCCGTTTAGACTAATTTGCTAATTACAGGGCTTGCCTTCTAATTTTTGGAGCCAGGGTTTTGTCCCTGTGTGTGGGCATGTGATTACATGTGTGTGAACAATACAAAGCACAGTCTATTTTAGAGATTTAAACGTATAGTCACATATTTAGGGTTATATTCAGGAGTAATTTACTGAGAGGCAAGAGAGGAAAAAATCTGCTGATCCATTTTCCGAGTCGTAATTGTTTTCTCTCCTGTGTTTATCACCACGTGAAAAAAAGGGTTTCACCAGAATAATTTTCCTGTGCCTAAAAATGTGGGACAGGTGGGGAAAGATTTTACCAAAGAAATCGGTAGTACAATAGTAAATTGTATTTTTTTACCTGTTTTCACAGATGGAAAAAAGTAATTTGGATAAATTATCCAGGCAAAACCTTCTTCTCACCTGTTCCTTAAGTAAAAACCTAAATGTTTGGATCAGATTTAGAGATTTTTTTCAGATTTGCCTCTCAGGGCTTAGTCCCCACTCTCTTATATTCAGACCACTGCAATTCCTTTAGGCTGCAGCTCCTTAAGGAAGGGTGAAGAAGATTTCACTGATTCACTTTATACTGAGAAA
The DNA here is from genome assembly GCF_036324505.1 of Eleginops maclovinus. Lineage (NCBI taxonomy): Eukaryota > Metazoa > Chordata > Actinopteri > Perciformes > Eleginopidae > Eleginops > Eleginops maclovinus. Next base: position 8,293,744 of record NC_086365.1, read on the forward strand.
AATTCTCCTAAATAAAAAATAATTACCCAATTTAACTCAGGGATTTATGTTTGTTATATATTAATATTATTCAAAGTAGAAGTATGAATTACTGAGGAAAAGTACATTTTGTCTTTGGCTAAATTGAATGAAAGTAAAAATGTGTCCTTTTGTTTTATGTCCTTACTTGATTGTTTACTTCATCAGTTGAGTGTTTTGTGTTGTTTGTGTATGTGTTTGTGTTGTGGCTTTAGTGTGTAAATGTCTGTTTATTAAATGTGTGTGTATCCTGGAAGAATAGATAATGGCCATGGAAGTGCTAAAGGTTATCCTAATAAAGACATCTGCTCAGATAAGAAATAATACTTTTAAAAAGTTTCCTGGCTTTTTATGTTACTGCAGAAATGTAAGTAAAAGTCAGTGTTTGTGTGCGAGTGTGCGTGTGTGTGTGTGTGTGCGAGTGTGCGTGTGTGTGTGTGTGTGTGTGTGTGTGGGGCTACTGTATGTGTGAACACAGGCCGCCCTCTCTGCTCTCCCCTGGTCATTAGACGTGTGTCAGTGAACAGAGAGCTGATCAAAGTGTGTGTCGGTGGCCAGCGGCCGGACGGACCTGTCTCTAATTGGCTGGGGAGGAAACTTGTAATGAAAGGCTATTAGCCTGTCCAGGAACCTCAGAGCAGCCAGGCGCACACCAACAGAAATTGCTTTTTGGTTAATGGACAGTTTTCTCCCTTCTCTGTTTCACCCTCTTATTCTTTTTTTTACACTTTTTCAAAATGCACCAAAATGTTTCTAAAGGCTGGTGAGACGTGTGTGAAGGATCCTGGTGGCCAACTGTATTGGTCAAATAGGCTTTTTTGGTCAGTAAAATGACCATGAAATACCTACTTTCAACGAGAATAATCCCCATGATTTGATCCTTGACATCAGTGGAGAACGTCACGGGGTTAAGGAAAGATGCAATGTTAAAGTATTTAGCAAAGATGACTTTTTGGACAAATCCACCATATTCCAAACTGTCATTACATTCATCGCTGAGTCTTGTGACGAGAGTATGCATTGCCTATTTCTGCTTTAACCACTCCAAAAAAACATGACGGATGAATTCACTTGACCCTGTGTTTTTTTCTACTATCATAAAAGAGCCAATGGAGATGAAGGTCACCTACCGAGCACTGCCTTTGTCCCCAGTCCAGGGAAAGACAAAAAAAAAGAAAGAAGCGGCAGCAGACGGCAAAGGAAAAGGAAGAAAGAAGAGAAGCGCTCTTCTTCTTCTATCCTTCTTTCTCGCTCTGTCTGGCCCGCCTTTGTTCACCACTCAGGAGTTATATATCATGTACACGATGCATGAAGTTCACCTTGTCAGAGAAACCCAACACAACCCTGCTGCCATCGGTCACTGTGTGTGTGTGTGTGTGTGTGTGTGCGCGTGTGTGTGTGTGTGTGTGTGTGTGTGTGTGTGTGTGTGTGTGTGTGTCCGATTATGGAATGCATAATAGAGCTCAGGTGTGAGGCAAACCTGTCATCACCCCCATTGCTTAGATTGTACATGACCCTATTGATTCCAACTTCTTTATTTTACTCTTACTTTCTTCCTCCTCTGTTCTCCTGCTCTCTTTGACCGCGTCCACATGCATGTAATCTGCGCTGATAGAAAGCTCCAGAGAGATCTTCACACCCCCACCCCCACCCCACCTCCCTAAATGAAGAAGTGACTCTGCCAGGCTTCCCCTAGGGTTAACCTGACGCTCAGTAGCCCCCTTTCCTCCACACACACACACACTCTCTCATCTCCATTCAAAAGTGACCTGGATTCTTCTTCGCACTCCATTCTCACATATCCTTGCATTTTGTTCAGGCAATCTTTGAAAAAAATATGCTTTTTTTTTTTTTAATCTGAAAGTCTTCTTCTGGTAGATTTGAAAGACACAAGGATGAAAGCGTTGGCTTGAAAATATGTCCACTTCCCATACTCACAGGCAAGGTGGGAATTCAAACACTATAGAAAGAAGGAGAATTATCATGACAAAACTTGCATCTCTTCGATAAAACCCGACATAATGCATGTTAGGAATTTACACCACAAAGGCTGCAATTTTAACTTTGCACGCGGTAAAACTACTGCAAAGTGGACGTAGCGTTATAAAATATGTTGGACAGCATTATACCTTGACAGGTGTTGAGTAAAGTATTTAGTAAAACATATATAAATGTCTTCCAGCCGAAAACGTCCAGAGTGAAATCGTATCCATCCGTCGGATAGATTGTCATTAACTTCAGAACATGTCCCCAAAGTACAACACTTAATTCCATCATTTTTTATCTTTCCTCTACAATTCCTCTAAGACCTAATCAGAGCTGAAAGGGATCCAGGTAGCTAACATGATTAAAGAAGTATTACAATCGTACCACAAAAAAACAACCTAAAAATTGTTAATGGCAATGACACATTTTAGATGGGTTCTTCTAAAGCCTCGCTTTAAGTGTGCACCTTGGGATAATGCCGAGGGATCACAAAACAAATCTAGTGGAACTATTGTTTTTTCTTTACTTATTACCTACCAGAAGACACTTTACAATCACTGCATCAATAGCGAGGCTGAATATCGGTGGTGTTTCTACACTCTATTATAAAGGGTTATATTAAGGAGGAAAAATCATGATGAAAATGTTGATTGTGAAAAAATAAAACAAAAATGCTTCTTACTTTTTGAAGGAAGATTTATAATTGACAAGACATCCTCAGCATTACTCAGTATCCTTGGCTATACCACGCAGCTCCTGACAGCATTTACATACACGGATGCATTTGCTCCCACACACAAACACACACACACACATGATGGAGTACAGTGAGGCCCCGCACAAACAACCCAACAATAACACCAGCGATTCTCCTTCAGAAATATAGCCACCAAGGCCCGGCTTTCAGATGGAAATATGTTTGTGTGTCATCCCGCCTCACAAAAGGGGAGGGAGGGGGGAGTGTGAGAGCGGGGGTCCGACCAGTGATTACCTCTTAAATACATATAGATGCGTCCCTTTGAATGGCGGCCTATTGAGCAGAAGATTGGGTTAAATTAGATGTTAATCATTTCCGTTCTCCTGTTGGTGAACCGATAAGGGCTTCACGACCACATGAGATAGTCTCTACCACCCTCTACAAAGACACACACACACACACCACTCTCCCCCTTTTTTATGGTAATGCAAGGAGTGTGCCTCCCCATTTAGAATTTTGCCTCACTCTGTGTCCCTTAGAGAAACGCCGATCATTCGCTCACTGCATTTAATAACAAAGAGGAAGCGCGAGATAAGTTGTGCAGCTCAGACTGAAAGCAGCCTAGAAACACATTTACTTTTTTCAGCAGGGTTGAAATAGCCCAAGTTAAACCCGTATGGGGGGGAAAGAAGGGAGGCGAAGAAAAAAGAAAAAAATCAACTCCCTCTCTTTCAAAAGGAAGAAAATAAGACGGCGGTGAAAAGTGTTGTATGAAATCCTTCAACTTCTGAAAGACTCACGGACAGAGATGATTGTGCACTGGGATCCTGTTGCCTCATTCAAGGCACAATCGAGAGCTTTTGCCCGAGAGATGACATATTTATGTATTGGGACGAATAAGCATAATCTAACTATATTGTGTACCGTTCAACTGAATATAAAGTCATTATATTCTCCACATATGGGTGTGGCCTGCAGGAGTCAGCGCAGATATGGATGTGGGATTATAAGACATCATTACACATTGAGATGAACTAAAAGTATGTTCATTCGCTCTCACAATGCCTCCTCTGTCGCTAATATTCCCGCGTTTGCATAGGGATATTGTTATATATGCACCAATATAGAATATGCACTTGAAATATGGACTTATGTATGAAAGAAAAGCTCTAATGATGGAAATGAAAGCTACACATCGCTGGTATATTGTGCGTTTCTACCACTCTTTGCATAGAGTTGCCATATCAGATGAAAAAATAAATGATATGCACTATTGGAAGTTCCACTGGAGGACTTCTGGCCCAGATGGCAGATTACAGGTAACATGTGCAGTGGGAAGAGATAGCGACTCAAAAGCTTTCTGCTGGCCTTTTACGGTGACTGTTGCAACATACTGTACAGTATGTGTGCTAAACCGCAGATGAAACACAGGTGCAGGGCAAAAGTCAACGAACACGGCACCCCCACATCACTTCTTCAAGCTACTGTGTCTGAGGTTTTGCCATCAATCAATCATCAGCACTTTACCTTGAAAACACAACTGTAATTACTGTAAACAAATAAGAACATTTCCATGATGTTAAACTGACTTCACCGGATGGCAGTTTGGAACACGTTGCTCAGGTTACGGTGGCAAGATTGGTTCAAAGTTTAAATGAACCGAAAGAGCAAGAGAGAATGCTGAGAAATATTTGAAGCACAAGACAAAATACAGTGAAAAAAAATCAATGTTTTACACGTCAAAATGTCTTTATAGAAAAAGAAGAGCTACATTTTCTAGTTTACAAAAAATGTGTATAAAATTATTTAACTGAAAATCTAAAAATAAGACCGGCAACAATAAGTCAAGTTTAGACCGATATTATCCGGTATCTATCTTAACAATCAATCAGAGCAATTTAACAAACAACTATGCAAAACATCTGATGCTTGCACCTGTCAAATGTGAACGCCTTTTTATTGTCTTACATTGTGGTACATTTTGGGGTTTGACTGTCAGTTAACAAAGGAAGTCATTTGCTAATGGGAACTGGATCAGTCATTTTTCACAAATATACTGCACATACTTACCTATATTTTGCTCCTAATACTTTTAACTCAAGTTAAATTTGGACCTTTTAGTGTGTGAAACAGTTTGTCTTTCCTAGTTAAAGGGTGTTTCAATCCCACTGTTGTGTCACAAATGTTCTTCACCATGATTTTGTTTATTTACGGTAATTACTCCGAAGTATCACGACTAATTTGACAATGATGTATCGCAGCGCGGAGCCTCTTTAAATGTCTCCCATCGAGATTACTCCTGTGTGTGTTTTCCCATCCACCAGCTCCTTTCTCTGTGACTTCATGCTCCGCAGTTTGACTGTTTCAGGTCAGAGGAAAAGAGATAAGAAGAAGTGATTTTCTTACCTTGGTCACCCCCCTCCACCACCACCACCATCAGAATCCCTCCCTCTTCAGACAGGCTGAGTGACAGGCCTCCAGTGTAAGCCTTTATTTACATTAACCGTAATACTACAGGTGATCAAAACAACATGGTCGTCTCCCACGATTAGCCCGCTAAACGCTAGATGTGTTATGACAAGCTGACTCCCACTCCCTCCCAACACACACACACACACAAATACACACTCATCCACTATCTAAGCACGGGCCAAGTTGTTATCTGGAAATGTATGTATGCATGTCGTGGGCATTTGGATATAATGAAACATCTTTTGGAAAATCACATCACATCTCCACGGTTAATTGTATCAGAATGTTTTTTTGGTTTCACTCAAAATCACTGATGTAAACAGGCTGATTTCGTATGAGTCACTTAAGCTTCTTATGAGCCGCTTCATCTGAGTTTTCTTGCTGCTCTACACTGTTGATCTGCTTGAATAGCTGTCACATGTAAAGTAAATATGATTTCTATCTTTTATTTGGCTAAAATAATACTATTGATCAGTTTGAATCACTGATTTTGATTTCCCGTTTTCCTTTTCGTTAGTAAAATTGAAAGAGTGAAATTAAAAAGAAAAAAAAGAATTGTCCAATAAAAGGAAGACACTTCTGAAGCTCGTATGACAAGATACCGAATTTCAATTTGGGTTTGCGGAGGCGTGGAGGAGGAAGGCGGTGTTGTGAGCCTTTGATACCCTGCCGAACGGAGTCCTTCCCCAGCTGTGCTGGCTAATTTGTTCCCCCGGTCCTATCTTGCCCCCTCCCAGCCTCCGTTTAGCATTATTAATCAAATTACACCCACTAAACTTTCTTTTTCTTGTGTTATTGAAATTGTCTTTCTTTTCTCCCCCTACTTTCTTCTCGAGCATGTCTCTTCATGTTCTCTGTCGCCGCTCGTTGAGGGTGAGCTGGGAATGACTGAAAAGCGGAGGACTTGTCATTCAGAAACGGTGGCATCAGGTTAATGATTTAATTTTTTCAATTAAGATAAAGAAACACTCTCCCTCCTGACCTGCGGGGCAGCACTGAACATCAAAGCACCACTGCTCTTAATTGTTTTTGTACTCCAGAATACAATTTCCAAAGAGTTTGTGTCAGTGTGTGTTGCGGGCATATACAGATGTGTGTGTGTGTGTGTGTGTGTGTGTGTGTGTGTGTGTGTGTGTGTGTGTGTGTGTGTGTGTGTGTGTGTGTGTGTTTTGATCTGCTTTCCAGCCATCTCCACCCAACAGTGGCCTGATCATTTGAATCCTCCCATTCCCTCCCCAGTATTAGCCTGTGATATGTCATTTACACCAGCACTAACTACTCCTTCTCCCCCGAGCGCCTCCTGCACATATAGGATGCCAGCGTTTACAGTTCAAAGTTTAAGCCCATATGTTCAATTAAAAGCAACCTTATTGAAAAGCATTTACTGCACCGGCAATCACACCGCTGCATCTTTTGCCCCCTGCACTCAGCTTTGTCTTTGCCGCCTCAAAGTTGAACGCTACTCTCGTGTATGAAATTACCTTTTTTGGCAGATGAAAGTCATTAGGAAAACCATTTGAATATGCTAATTCTGGCTAGATTAAAAGCTGCTGATGAGTGTGGATGTGGAGCGGCAGAGGGGGAAAAAAGCGAGATGCACACTTTTATATTAAATGCATAATAATTCATGAAAAATGTTAAGCTCCGATTTTGAGGTTTGCTTTTACACACACACACAAATCTTCATAGAAAGAGTTTAAATGACAACAGCGTGCAGGAAGTTTATCAGTTTGCACATTAATGCAGCAAAAGACATTGTCTGAAATGTTTAATATTGTCCAGTTTTCAGTGTCTATTTTACTCTACTTTTATTTTCAGGGGTGCCCCTTTTTGCCCGAAGCGTTTCCTGTGGTATCAAGAAACGCTGACCATGACGCTGATGTTTTGGTCATTCCACAAATACCATTGATGTGGCATAAAGGAGAAGTAAATACAGTGGTGTGGCTGATTTCCGAGATGATGTGTGTGTGTGTGTGTGTGTGTGTGTGTGTGTGTGTGTGTGTGTGTGTGTGTGTGTGTGTGAGAGCAGTCAGCCTCAGCTCTCTCGGTGCGTAGCCTTGCATTGCCCCCTACTGAAACCCGACTCCTCCATCCACTCTCTGCAGCTCTTTTCACAGATTTTTTTTTTCCTCCTCCTGGTTTTCTTTTTTCCAGTCAGTTTTTCTGCTTGCCCTCATCACTTATGAAAGGATGATTAATATATAGATTTTCATGTCGGACTGAGAAGGCTTGGATGTGTAGGTAACGTTGGAGAAAATAAATTAGAGGGATTTTTTTTGTGTGAAGTCCTAGTGCCTGGAGAGAGTGGTTTTTTTTGTTGCAAAAGTTCACGGGGTGAACGGGGGAGAGGCATGCTTTTTCTGTCTCTTACAATCAGCCATATTTGCACACAGTTTCCTGGGACGACCAGCTTCGTTGGGCGTGGCGGAGGAAAGGAAGCATTGACATTCCCTGGATAATTACCGCACTTCAGGGACAGGTCACAGACAATTCTCTCTGTCGCTAAACGGTATCTGAGGGAGGAGGTATCCTCAATATCCTTAAATTAATATATCAAACAAGCAGATAAAATTAGTTTGGTTTGACCCTAAATTAAAAAGACGCAAGCCTCAGCGCTTTAAGAACATGTTAGATGCATCCTTGACACACTACTTGATGAGATTGTGTAAGTGTGTGTGTGTCGGGGCGGCTCCCGGGGCTTTTGGGAGGCAGTGGCTGCTGCTGCTGGTTAAATCCTCAAAGTGGCCTGGCCGCTCCTTGCCAAAGCTGCCCGCCTCAGTCCAGAAGTAATCCACAGCAAATTCCTTCAGCCTCAGTATCACAGGCCCGTGCTGCCAGGGGACTCGGGTTGTGCATGTGTACCAGTGTGTGTTTGACAGTGTGTAGTCGACTCTCTGATTCCTGAGCATGAACAGCGTGACAGGGTGAATGTGTTTGCTTGTATGTATAGCGCTGCGTGTACTTGCATGCTGATGTTTGTGGATATGTGTGTGTGTGTGTGTGTGTGTGTGTGTGGATTGGGAGATGGCAGCCAGCTGACATTCAGACGGGCTTTCTTGCCTCTCTTCCTGGCCGCTCTCCCAGCCAGCGGTTTGTTGGCGGCCCAGGAGAAGGAGGAGGACTCCATTCGCCTGGTTAAACATCACCGTGTGCTCGTTCCTCGCTGATGAAACATTTGTTTCTTTACGAGGAGGTTAACAGACATGCAGGGTGGAAGAAGAAGAGGAAGTGAGAGACGATCTGTTTCACAAATGTATAAGAAGCAGACGGGTATGCCACCGCTCTTTTTCCCCCCCCTGTCCTCCCTATTGATCACCTGTAACACAATTCCTTCTTCTCTGCGGATGGCTTGTGTTGCCAGTGGATTCTGTTCTGCCTCTGCAGCACATATCAAACTCGGGAGGCTCACTACAAAGTGTTTGATGGACAGCAGCGTGCAGGACGGGCCAAGACCTGCGTCTCCAGTTTACATGCATGTCATGCATGTTCAACATCAACTGAGACAGAGGGAAAGATATTGCAATATGATATCACTGCAATGCAGAAATTAAAAGTGTTAGATAGTTTGACAACCATACAAACTTTCAACATTAATGTAGGGGTCTCCTTTAAATTATGTGGAACATGTAACATATTTGACTTAAGTTAAGTAAATTACTAAAGTTAACTTGCGTAATTAAGGTTAAAAAGTCAATGTTGATATGTGGTTTCATACGGGACATGAACAATGGTAAACTTGTTGGAATTGTCCTGGTTTTTTTTACTCATTTTGATCACTTTTTCCCTCTTTTCCTGCACTTATTCCAGTATAAAACAGAATGTTTTTTCATGTGAAGCACCTCTTGAATTCCCGCTGGCCAGCAGCTAAAATTTCAAAGCCCTCCCCAGCCTCTGCCTGCTCTGCTGGTCATTTGTCATGCAATGTCTGATTTCATGAATCTCCAACAGCATGAGAGCTGGTTTCTAACTCTCTTCCCCATGTCATGAGTGAAACCACTTTGGTGGTGCAGGAAAGCAGAGTACAATGTAATAAAGTGAACATTGACATTTAATGAGTTGACAGTGTTTCCCTTCTCTTCCTCTCTCTCTGTTGGACTTAAGCCGTTTGGTGAGAAATCTTTGAAGTTAAAAACAAGCAACCTGGACATTATTGAATCCTATTTGGAAGGGCCTGGATTGAGAAAGCCTTAAAGACACGCAGGAAAGCAAACGCTCGGGCTTCTGTGCCTTTTAATGTTCACAGCATCCCGCTGCCTTTCATGTCCATGCTATCTGGAATTAATTGCTTCTTCAAAGTCGGTGTGTTCGTTTTGGTGTGCACGGGAGAACACGTGTGTACGTTTGATTTTGAGTGTGCACATTTCCCTGCATTTGTTTACCATTTATTGGTGCATTTTAGTGTGTTTATGTACAGGAGATGCTTTCATGTGCTGGAGTGAGTGCACATTTGTACTCTGCACGCTGTCATGTAACCAGATCCAGTTAGGTCCAACTAATTTCCCATTCCTGTATTTGATGTAAATTACCAAATCCTTTAGACTTCCCGTTTAAATTGTCAGGTCATATAAGCAGACTGAATAACCGCAGCACCTCATGACAGTCCCTTTGGGAGGCAGAGTCAGCAATCAAAAGTGAAAGGAGAATAAAAAGAGAACAACTCCAACCCAAACAGAGTCTGAGTGAGCCAGGGAGGGTTTCTGGTTCTCACCAGACGCTCCATTTTCACCATTTTTGTATAAAATGTCAGCTAATGCAGTGTGGAGCTGGCGCCAGCAGTGTGTATGGCCGTACGTTGGTACTGTCGGTAATGTGTTTATATAACATCCCTCACATTCCACGCTAAGAGCCTTCCACTCTCCCAAGTTCATTCAAGCAGGACACACACACACACTAAGTCTGAGCACATGTGCTCAAAATACTACACAGAGCACATGCAAACACTTTAAAGGAATCTACATGCATGTACACACACACACACACACACACACACATTGTGGCATTACAGAGGGGATCCCAACACGCCACAGCAGCACTCTGGGGTGCAGAGGACGGAGTAGTTTAGTTTCTGAAGACATCCATCATCGGCAGGCAGGCCGTCAAAGCCCGACGCTTAGGGCCTCAGTCTCTGATACCATTACTGCATCACTGTTACTGCCAGCATCATCAGAAGGGCAGCAGAGGAAGGGAGGCTGCAGCCGTGTTAAAAGGTTTACTCTGACTAGGATAAAATATAGAGTGCAAGTCGAGTTAAAATGGTGTTACCTATTCATCCAGGGAGTGTTTTCTGCTCTTTACTAATATATTTCATGGGAGATTATGGAAAGTCTAATGTGTCTGTGCATGTGAGGAAAAGGTGTGTGTGCTGTTCATACAAGATAGTACGTTATTTTATTTTTAGTCTGTTCGGGACATCTCAAATCTTTTTGCAGAGTAAAATTAAATTCAATCAAGCAGAGCCAACGAGCACCTTCTATGTCGCCCAGATTATCTGTTTGTTTTTTTTGGTTAGTTTGTCTGTTTGTCAGCTGGATTGCGGAAAAACTGATTGAAACTTGGTGGAAGAGTCGAGTGCTGGCCAAGAAATAACTCATTCAGTATAAACTCTGATCCAAAATCATAGAGTGGATACAACACGCATTATTTTACCTTATCACGTTCAATGAAATACAGATTTTTTTCTTTTAACATTTTGATGGATCTCTCCATACCTAAAAAAGTATTAATATGTAAATGTATGTTCAGTCTTTATGTGTGTTTTCTAAGTGGTTTGGTTCCAGATAAAATAGCCCAGCAAACAATAAATCATCTGTTTTACATACAGTAAAATACACTTTTGCTTTGTCACTGCAACATTTTTCATTTGTGCGTTTGTAGTCAGTGCCAAAGCGCCATAGCAATGGTGCTCAGTACCAAGAACGGAGAGCAAACCAAACGAACATGGCATAACAGGGCAGTTGTACACATCACATCTACTGCATTTCATTCTTTATTTTGCTCAACGTTCCCAGTAGTGCACATACCCATGTAAACAAAGACTGTGATGGCATGTCTGCCAGAGAGGTGTGGAGCAGAGCTGGATGGAGAGCTGTGGCTCTTTGTGGCGTTGCCAGGCTCCGACACTCTTTGCCGTCCTGCCAAATTCTCCTGCTGAAGACTCACCAGCCTTCCCTTATCCTTCCCCGCTCTCCTCCTCCTCACCCGCTCTCGGCTCCATCTGTTGCGCTGGAATGGACTTCTTCGTCGTCCTCTGTTCATTTTATTTTTCCCGCCATCTTGTTTTCTGGCTCCTTGCTGTACCGGAGACAGATGTCACCGAAGTCCCGTAAGTGCAGGAAACAGGAAACAACAACCTCCGTCACCCCTTTGGGATAATCCCCGTCTCAAATGAACTTTAACTGAAAAATGTTTATTTTTCAAGGTGTATAAATATTTTTCAATAACCTGTCGCCATTTAATTTCCCCTTAATTCCCCGTTGAGCTGTTGTGGTGATAAATAAAATAGAGCGGTTGACAATGGGGGACGTCAGAGAGCGTATGAGGGGGGGTTACGAGGCGAGTCAAAAGGCATTGAGTTCCCTCAGCCATTGTGTGTGTTGACACCCTAATCCGCCACAGCAGCCATGCAGGTGTTGTGCAGCATTCAGGTCTTTGAGGCAGCTTTCAGCGCACGCCATGGCACCTCTGTATTCACCCTGATGTCTCTACAAGGAAACAGTGGATCAGTGTTTCAGCGACTCACCGTCAGCTGTCACGCGGCCACTGTGAGAAGCACATTTACAGCACAAAGATCCCCTTAGACTGTCTTTGTGTCAGCATTGTGCCACTGCCTCTTTCTCCTCAGCCATAATGACGACTGATTAAATCCCGGCTGTTTCGAATGCTAGGTGTCAGTCGAGTGGGGCACAGGTAAGCCTGCTGAGAGCAAAAGGAAGGAAGGAAGGAAGGGCGGAGCCGCAGGAAGTAAAGTATTTCTGATGTGGGCTTTTTCACGTCGTCAAGGTGTCAACTACAGAGGGAGCGAGAGGAATATGGGAAAATATGTATCTGTTTATTCTATTATTCATAGTGTATCTTATTGTCACCCTGACACGTTAAGAATGCATGTCAGCTGCTGGTTTGAGGTGTGTGTTTTTTTTGGGAGCTTACAAAATGGATGTGTTTACCTTTTCCCTGAAAGCACCGCGCTGAATACCTGTGTGTCTGAGATGAGTCTTATTAAATTTGATGAGTAAAAAATGTCTTAACGCTTTATCTCGCCTTTGTGTCGTCCCATTGGTATCTACCCCGAGCCAGACGCTCTCCTCAGGACGCCAACAGCGGCTAGAAAGATAAACAGGCCCGTGTTTTCCTCCTTTTACCCCCTTTTCTCTTCCCTTTTCATGATATGCAGTCGTACGCCCGTAGCCCTTGATAATTGTGTAGTCAGTCAGAAATCCTAAACGGAAACTCTGAGTTCTGCTGTATCTGTCTGTCGGAGCGACAACAGTAAAGCGTGTTCTGATGACGCTTTGGGATTTTGGCATTTCCTCCTTTCTCCTGAGGGTTAGGTGATGGATGTTTGAAGGTTTGATCTGACACTGAGACGCGTCTGAATACGTGGAATCAAAGGAACATGCAAAGGAAAGTAAGCAGACAGGCTTTATTTATGAGGAAATAGACTCCGGGGAAACACACCCATCTGTTTTACTCTGCTATACACTTGCTGTGATATGGAACAAATATTTGAAATTGGATGCTTTTCTACAAAGATACATGTGTATGCCGTCTCTATAAATTAACAACAACTTGATATGCATGAACTGAGCCTTTATCATCATTGTGAAGATATGGAAATATCAGAAATCTGCCCTCAGAATAAACACACAGTCTCATCTATTCACACATTATTAAAAGGTTCTTAGAATTGAACAGCAAATAAAAGTATTTAAATAGAGTTGGATTTATTTTGTAATTGATGTATAGGAGTATATTTCACTCCATTATTGTCCGCTTATGTCAATCTGAGTTGACTCAGCAAGGATCACTTGACAACATTGATAACAACAACGAAAATGAGCGGAGTTCGAGGGAAAAAAATATTGAAAAAGCAAAGGTCTCACATTTGCCACCATGACAACGTCCCAAAAACTATTTGGACCAAAATAGCCATCTGGACTCTAATCTCAACTTTGCGTACAGAAAATCAACAATAAAAGCTCCAACCTGATGAGTTTATATTTAGGTGTCCCCGATATTAAGTAAAAGCTAAACATTTAAAATTCAAGTATCCTCATGTGTGTGAATGTCTGTCTGTGATAGCCCAAGTCAGTGAAATCATTCCTATAAATCAATTGCCTTCTAATGAATCTAAGTTTACTGGTATACTGGAAATGCTGAAAAACGCTTGCAGATATAGTTACAATAGAAATAAATCTGATTCAAAGTCCAGTTTGCATCAACATATAAATAATTCATTGACTTTTCATTGAGTGGATTGCCCATTCTTCTCATTTCAGCATGTCTTTGCCATTCACACCTACAAATAAAGAAGGATTTTTACAAACAAGTCTTTTCTTCGTGCAGCTTTCAGAAACATTTCTTTTCTGATTCGCAGGCTTGGTTTGAACAGAGGGATACGTGAGTCTTTACTGTAAATCTAAGTAGCTTAAGCTGTGCAGATTTCTGATTAAAGATCAATTTACAGGCCCACAGTTAAGTTTTCCTTTCAGCGAACAAAAAGTTGGACACAATGCACCAACAGTGAATTAGGACCCAAACTTTTTGTTATTCAAAGCTAAATCCAAGGGCATTCAGACAGAGAGACAAAGTTAGCCGGAGAGGAGAGAGAGGGAGATCTGTGCTGTGTCAGCAGTGTGCTTAAACCAACTCCAAAGATTAATCACAGGAAAACACATACGGCACATACACACAAGTGCTCGCTTTTACACACAAACAGGCATACACACACGCATATACCCACAGTTGTATATCTCGCATTCCCAGCAGTTCAAAGTGTGGTTGGTTTGAAACAGATTAAAAACTGTCTATGAAGTGATGCATTGCAATTGTCATAGCAAGGGTGGGAGAGATCTTTTTTGCATAAAAATCCCCTCTTTCTTCCCGCCGCTATCAGCAAAGAGATGGAGAACTCACTAATCCTGCTGTGGTCGCATTTGCATCGGTGGCAAATAAACAAAAGCACACCATTTTTCATCTCCAGCTTCTATATTAAACAGAGATGGCGGGGGTAAGGGAGGGGAGAAGAGGGAGAAAGGAGGGGGGGGGATGAGAATGAGAGAAAAAGAGGGGGCACCCAGGCAGACCCTTTGGTGTCAGAGATATGCCTGCTGATGTTTGGTCTTGGTAAATGGAAACTACTGTGGCGTTCACTGCATCAATCCCTCCTTTCTCATTCCAGGTGGAGATGTGGCGGAGGAAAGGGTGACAGATGTGTGTACAGAGGGGGGGGGGGTGATGAGAGTAGATACAAGAGGACCTCGCCCTGAATTGTGGAAGACGGAATACTCTCTGCTTTAATTGTATATATGAAAATCTGCACTGAATTCCACATCCATACAGTTACTCAGAGGGTCTTCAGTTTGATTTCCTCCCTTTCAATGTGACCTTTAAAAAGGTACAAACTCAACCTCTAACGGCTCCTTGACCACATATAAAAAGAAGGGGGGGATTGCAGCAGTCTGCTCTCATTTTTAATGTCATTATAAAAGATGGGTTCAGAAACTTAAATTGGACCACATCTTTCTGATTGGGAAACCCCCGAAGGGTGGCAAGGTATATATGAGGGGTTTAAGGATGATCATAAGGGTAGTGAAAACATTATGCCTCATCTTTTGAAGTAACAACTTAAAAGGAACTAATTGGGGGCAGGAAAATAGGGCAAGGTATTGGTACTGTGTTTGACATGTGGCAATTCTAAAAAGGGTCCATCATCTTTAGATTAGTATGTATTCATTGATTAATCAATTTACCAAATGTGAGAAATTATTGAAACATGTCCTCAAAGTCAAACAACATGTCTGAAAAGCTCACATTATGTCTTGATTGAATGAAACCCAAATATATTCTCTTTAATATGAAATAAAACTATAATTCAGAGGCCAATAAACCCAGTCCGAAAAGCTCACATTACCCCAAAGTAATTAAGACTATAATTTAATGTAGATATAAATCCATTGAGATAAAGATTCCTTGAATTATAAAAACTAGAAGAGAAATTAACAAGCACTTACTATGCATTGCTAATTTGTGTTCTAATAGCACAATCCAGTGCCAAAAGTACACATAACTTCTTCATCAGCACTATCAACATCCCCATCACCTCCATCACTTCTGCCAACAACAGCTGGGAGATACAATTTCACATCGGCTGGTGTCTGATTGGTCCACGTTGAAAAAAACGTGTCGATTGGCCGTGGTTAAACCTGCAGCCCTTGTCGCCTTTTCTTCCCTCTGACCCGTGAGAAAAGAGATTAGCTATTCAAGGCAGGCAACAGAGTGACAATCGCCGCATCAGATCAATATGACTTATCTGTCCCTCCTCTCCCTCTCTCCGCGTTACACTCCTGGTACAGTAATACACCTGGAGGAACCTGTGAGTGTGTGGTGATTAGATTAGGCTTTTACTGTACACACACACACACACACACACTCTGATAAGAAAGATGCTGCTCTGCCTCTCCTGTAGCTGCCGTGTGAAGTGGAGAGGATAAAGACTACAAGCCCAGGGTGTTTAAGTTTGTTGCTCTCTGCTGGAAGTTAACAGTCACACCTATGTTTCCTTTTCTTCTTGGTGATGAAAGATACAGAAAGTTTACTTTGTTGAATTGTTGTATTTAATTAGCGTGCTTACACTGATCCAATTCTAGGCAAACCCGATATTGTACACATCGTGGACAACTGTTTCATCCTGAAAACGGGACTTTGAAATTAAGCTAATAAAAAAAAGGACTGGTGTGTGTGTTTGTGTTGCATGTAGCCAGCTAGCCTTCAATTTTGGGAGGTAAACCTATGTGGGTGCATCTGTAGCTATTGGCAAGGGTATATCTATCACTTATTGTTAGTCACCATGTTTAAAAACCTGCACATGAACATGCTGTTGGGAAAAACGTATGAGAGAATATCATTTCATGCTCTAATCCGATAGTTCTGGAGGCTTAAAGTTGTCAAAAACCTGAAGAAAACTGAGAAAATATTTTAAAAAATAAGCAAAAAGCAGAGAATCCGAAGAAATTAATAATATAATACCAGCACAGCTAATATTGATATAAAAAACAGCTGTTGAATTGAACTGAAGAAAAACATTTTTCCAGAGTCAGTCCATGTTGCAGAGCATACAGTATTTCTGCATGCAATTTGATTTCTAAAATACTGTGTTCCTTTATTGGATTGGGGATTAATAACGCTAAATTTAAGAATAAAAAAAGTAAATAAATAATCGTTTAGGTTAAGACCAACAACTGACTTCACTAACCAGCTTTAATTAAGGTGTATCTGTAGAATTAGAGTTTCCGTCAATGAAATGCTTCCTTGTTCAGTAGGAGTCATGGAGTCGTGTCTCCCATTTCCGTCTCTCCTCACCACGACTGTATTTCATAACTGCTTGCCTGCAGTGCGGCCCTGCGCTCAAGATGATTTTGGATGCAGGGAGAGTGGGTCGTGGGTTTCAAATGAACCGTCGGCTCTCCTCCTCAGCCTTGTAAATAATTAGAATTCCCCGGCTGACTGCATGGCCTGGACACCTCCATAATTACATTGTCAGTGCGGCGGCTGATTAAGGCTGGGCTGTGAAGTATGGCATTAGCTGCACTGTGTCTGCATGTAGAATAGAATGGATGACCCTCAGCTACCTTCAGCGCGCTCTGCAGGGACTCGAACTGCAGCTGACCAAGACTGGATGCTGCTATTCGTTACTCATCATGACGATTTATGAAAAATCATTTTGATACTCACACCTTTATTATATGGTTAATCTGTTAGGTACAACCAATTACAATGTACTTTCTTAATTTCCCAAAATGCCCTGTGGGATTGCCAAATTGCAAACACTGAACTTTATACTGTGTTTTCAGAACAGGTGAAAAACAACAATATGGCAACATATTAAGGGTTAGCCATTTTATATTTTCCTTAGACTTTTCCAGATGTTCACATTTACAAACTACTGTGCAGATGGACATACACTAAATACATGTTTATCCGGCCGCACTGGGCCCACTTCATTTATATCCTGACATTTATTTCGCAGTTGTCAGTTGGTACTTTTCATTCTGTTGTTTGGAAAGCTTACACTACAGGAGGAACCTGTTTATTAGCTTTCTCTATTTCTCTGTACATTTTGAGTACACGGACACGTAAGAGCTGAAAATACTTGTGCTCACGAGCAAGAAGAAACATTTGCCTGAGGAAAAAAATGTAGCAGGAATGCACAGGTGCATTGCTTAGAGCTGTTTTCTCAACAGTGACGAAGCGTTTTCTTTTCGTGTTTGAAGGAGTCATGCATTCAAAATGTTGCTTAAGAAAAATTACTAAAGTATTGGTATCAAATATACATAAGTACGCGCATTAAAAATACTCATGTCTTTCATTTATTTCTTTTTCTTTGTTCCGTTCATGGTAACTCAACGTATAACAATTATTTACAAAACATGTCTCTGTGACACACCATACCCGAAAAAAGAGCAGGGAGAAGAAAATAATCCTATATTACTGCCCTTTGTCAAAATAAAAAATAGAAATAGATGGTCTGTCGTTCATCTTTTCTTATTCACAGCCCATCATTATTTTATATAATTAGTATACAATAACGTGTAGTATTACTAATGTTGCAACTAGTAAAGGTGAAGCTAACATCAGGAACTAAATATTCTGCTGCGTAGCTTAATCCATAAATTAAATGTACAATTTAGAAGTACCTCAAAATTGTACCGTGCGGAACTCAATGCCACCACAGCCTTACTGATAGATGTGTTTAGGCTCAACAAATAGCAGGAAAAACAGGAGATAGTATAATTGGTTTATTCTGTATGAAAGGTTTCCAGAAAGGGGCTCTACAAGTCATGTTTTCTTTCAGTTTGTCCCATAAACCTCCTAATAGTATGTCAGAACTGTGGGCTTAAGCTTTTTACAAACTTCATCTTATTCTCTGAGATTAACCATCCCTTTAAGACCTTTGTCGCATGTCGCATCTCCCTCTCACTCCTCCCGCCCGTCTCTCCGCTGTGACTGCAGAGGAACGGTCATCTCGATAGCAGCGCTGATGATAAAGATGGTGATGGATATTTAACCTGACCACACTCACTGATTTATCGCTGTGTATGATAGGCTACTGTATCGTTCATCTCTGCTGGGTTAAGCTCCAGTGTAGGCATTGGAGATGACTCCCCCTTCCTCCCCTTCCTCCCTCTCTCCCCGCCTGCCTTTCCCCTGACCTTGCAGCTTTATGACTGCAGTAATGCGCTGCAGATGAAGAGAGGAGCAAATCCACCGGAGATAATAGACAAAATCATCTCCACGAGGTGGTGGAATAAAAATCCCCAGACAAACAGACAGCCTGTGTGCTCTTGGACACCCCTTTAAGCAACTGTAGTGTTGATAAGTAATTATCCCTGCCCAAAGGCATGATGGGACTCACAGAAAGAGAAAACATTTGTATGAAGTGTTTGCCGTTTTGCGGGTGCACTAAATCTTTAAAGAACGGATTGAGAACCTAAAAATCTGTGGATCAGTAATTAAATTAGTGATTTTTCTGACTAGGAATGTGCATGCACGTATGTATTTAATGCATGTGCATAATACCACTAAGCTGGGGTTGTATCAGTGGATTTATACATCGGCCTCCCTCATCCCACTGCTGTCCTCTTCACTAACAATCCACTTAAGATTCACAAGAGAAAGAAAAGACATTTAGACGAGGATTACGCTAACATGATGCACCTGTTGATCAGACAAGTTAATGGAGCACATTGGCTGCATAATGAGAGGAGGAGGAGATGGCAGGAAGAAGATTGAGTTTGCAGTTAATAATGGATGAGGAATAGAAGAGGTGACATTTCTGAAGCTGCTGAGTGAGAGTTGAACAGACTCATGGGTTGGTTTCCCCAGTGTTGACCTCAGGTAGGTGGGGGCGGGGCAGGCCTACGTGCTTGCAGCAGCCGCAGGAATGCAAAGCATGACAAGGAGCAACCCAACCCCCTCCCACTCACAGGTACGCGAGTGGGAGAGGAACTAAAAGATGCAAGGGAATGCATGCGATTGAATGCACTGAAATGCATTAGTGTCATACCAACATCTGTTTACTCATACAAGACTTTTTTTTAACCCTTTTTAACAAACACCAAAATGTGTTCCGTAAATGACTTCCTCAAACTGGAGATGTGAATACTCTTTATTAACTCAAAAGTAAAAGGTCAACTTTCCAATACTAAGATGGCTTAGGAAGAATCATCAGTTTAATGTAAACTCCTTAACAACAAAAATCAGATTTCCTTAACTGTTGACTTTCAAGTTGTGTTTACAGAACAAATTATAGTCAAAATACGACGTAGGAATATCAATTCAAATTGATTTCCGCAAATAAGTAAAACAGATGTAGGTCACTTTCAACAAGCAGCACCAGATTATGAAGTTGACATCAAATAAAAGAATATTTTAAAATGATCTCTGATTTATAATATTACTTAAATTTAATAGTATTACATTTAGCTTTTGCTATTTTCCAAACCCAATTACGAGTGCCATCAACCACGAGGATACAAACTAAAAACAGCAAGAAACATGCAGGTACATTTGTGTAAGCCAAATTATTGTTAGTGCTTGTGCATTAGCTTCAAATGGGCTAAATCATGTAAGAAATGTATAAACATAGACATTGAATATAATAAAACAAACTAAGTAGACATCCGAGCAGAGAAGACACAAATGCCCCATGTTTGACCTAAGAGTGAGGCAGGTCAGGAGGAGAGGACATGGGAGAGGAAGAGGGAACGGGAATCGGGCTTAGCGCGAGGGGGAGGCAGAGGAAGGTGGAGGACGGGTGTCAGGACGGAGCTCAAGGAGCAGTTAGAGAAAATAAACAGATGGGAGCTTTGAGGATATTCTATCTGAAGCTTAGTCCTGTTGAGTATAAATATGGTGGCGGGTAAGCCATCTAAATAGGCCTGTGTTTACCTGTCTGCACGGCCCAAATTAATCACCCATGCCGCCACGAGCCGCCGGGGGAGGGAGGGAGAGGGGGTAGGGCGGTGGGGAGTTAGGAGTGTAAACATGGCTAAAAGCTACTGGTTGGCACCATTTTGTTTTGGTTAGGATACAGAGTGAGTGATTAGGCTGCTCCGCTGTGATGAAGGGTGGCAGGAGTGATGGAGGACCTGTGTGTGTGTGTGTGTGTGTGTGTGTGTGTGTGTGTGTGTGTGTGTGTGTGTGTGTGTGTGTGTGTGTTTTAGCACTATAATGTATAGTTGGCAACATTTGCTAAAATACTAAGCTAAGTTTTTTAAATTTTTGTTTAAAAACTTTTTGGTAATTATTTATAGTCTTACTATAGTCACTAGATATATTTTCTTGTAAACATCTATTTATTTTATTCTTTTTGAATAGTTATTTACAACTTAATTTCACTAACTTTGTTTATATAAGCACCATTATACAATAAAAGCAAATTACTTTTAAACTTACTTTGCAATAAATCTGATTCTAACTGTAACTCTTAAGTTTGGAATGTGACACAATGCAAGTACATTGCTTGGACTATGGTACAGATGGGTAGCTTTATAACGTTACATTTAAAGCCTAAATCATGGGTCAAATTTAAAACCCATTTGACCAATAATGAAAAGGATTGTAAGCCCAACCATTACAATATTAATATGTCAATCAAACTGGCTTTGGATTACAACCATTGTCTATTTTTTCTGATACAAGAACAATATCAGCCAACTGATCTATAATAAAAGCCTTGTATGCATCTGTACAGATTAGCACAACAATATTCAGTCCTGCACATATGACTTGTATCTCCATTGTGCTGCACTTCTGCTGATGGAATAAGGAGTCAGATAAGATGTGGCGCAGTGAAAGGAAAGGCCTAGGGTTGCGTGGGGGGGTCATAGCGTTTGTTCTGGATTTTCCATTATGTGATTTGGCATGCTGATGCCTTTCATTTCAATCATTAGAATTCAGCCGGGATCAGGGAGGCTTTCAGGTGCAGGAGAGGAGCTGCCTTTGGATTAGCGGTCCACGTAACCACGGCAGGATAGACTCCAAAACGAGGCTGATTATCATTCCATTTCTCCTACCTGACACGATTAATGCAGTTTTTTAACCTCTTCTTTTAAAAAAGGGGGGGGAAATGGTTTAATTTAATATATGCTCGGTGTTTAATCATAAGCCCTGCGTTTTAGGGCCTATGCAAAATGATATTAGTGGTTTCAGAGCAACATAGGCCACCGTGACGGCGTTCGGCTCCTTGAGTTTAGCAACTCCAGTTCCTCAGAACTTTCTTTGTGCATAAAGTTCAGAAAGAAGTAAAGGTGAGACATGGTAATATAGCGGGTACCAGAAATCGGGCCCTTATCCAGTGTACCGATCACCATTGTCATTGTCATATTGATTGTTGAATTAGTCGAAAGTAAGGCCAAGATAAAGAAGGAAGAATTAAAGATAAATGCAAGAAAGTTGGTGGCATAGTACGTGGTAGGGTAGTCAATAGACAATGATTAAAGACTGTAATGTTGGCTCAGCTTGTGTTTTTATGTTAACCGATTAGAAATAAACTCAATATAAAGATATAGTTCAAACAAAGAAACAATTTACAGCAATACCTGTACAATGGCAGCTGCTTGATGTTAGGTTTTTATAATTTGGTTAAAATCTGGCTTTGTATTTTCCTTGTCTTCTTTTTTCGAAAGTCCTGTTGTTCCCAGAATCCGCCAATTAACTGAAGTGACTACAATAATAAAAGAAAATATAGTGATAACTGCAAAAATTAGGCCCATGTCGCAAAAAACTGCCATTCTGCCCACTGCTCCTAGTACTAGGATGGGTTAAATGCAGAGGACTAATTTCACTGTGTGTGCTCTGCTGTGTGCATGCATGTGACAAATAAAGAGGGTTTCATCCTCCGATTCTATCTCTTTCTTTATATAAAAGCAAAGAAGTAATTCCCCGCACAGAAATCAATATGGCCATGTTCTATTTGTGGTTGAACATTGTTGATGTATTACATGAAAACTGTTCCTGATATTTAGTGTGCCCTTGTTCACTTCCAAACCTGACTGTAGGCAGTTTACCAGCCATAGAAGCAGCAGGCCCCTTTTTTGACAGCAGAGTATTTTACAAGCCTCAGCAACTGTACAGCAGGCCGCATAAATACGGTAAGCCAAGTCATTTCTGCCTTGCTGCAAACTTTTCGGATTCCGTGACTTTCAGGGGCGGCGTGAGCGGAGAAGAATGGGCTGTTACGACATGCGAGAGAAGTAATGCCTTTTAGTCTTTCTGACATGTTTGTCTTGGGCTAATTCCTCTCCACACCACGACAGGCACGACCTACCGAGTCAAACGGCTCTGTCACACCTCTTTTCTCTTGCCCGGTCTATCTCTTCACTCTTCACGGGAAAAGGCCAAAGGGTTTTCCTTGGTTTCTGTAGTGTGAAATGCAAACTGTCATTAACTGGGAGAGGGCAAGCGGAGGGGCTTACAGGGGAGCCATCAATACAGATGATGAGAGGGGGGAACAGAGAAAGCCTCTCCCTTCATTGTGTCTCAATAACTTTAAAAAGGAAACTAATCCATTCTGCTCTTAATTGCATGCCACGTCCCCCGATGTGTCTTCCCCCCATCTCCGCACAATGTGGAGGAGGCAATATTTAAACAGACTTCCCAAGATTCCCATTTCAAACGCTGTAATGAGTTTTTAAAGAACATAATGGTCTATATTATATTATACATTTTTAGCAGGAGGAGGTGAGGAGGAGGAAAAAAGGAAGCTTTCCTTGTTAAAATTGGGTTTGTCTCGTTGGGGGCTGAAATGTGAAGTGCGACAGTGTGTGTGTGCGCGTGTGTGTGTATGCGTGTGAATGTCAATGGCTACAACACGTGTGAAGGGGACATGAGAAGTGAGAGGCGCGACGGGAGACAGAGCTCTGAGGATTAAGGTCTAATTTCTCCTGTTCTTTCAGTGAGACTCTGCAATCCAACAGATTGATTGGGACTTTTAATTACACAGCAGTAATTATGGGCCAGATCTAGCATTTGAAAAGGAAGAATTAAAGTTCATTTTGCTTTGCTAATTATCAAAGCTTGTCCTGGTGTGTGTGTGTGTGTGTGTGTGTGTGTGTGTGTGTGTGTGTGCTAAACTAAAGCCTCCGATGCCAATGGCTACGCAAGACCCTGGATCACAGATACTCGGTAATTAAGGCAAAAAGGTTACTTCCGAAATAAAAGATGAGCGAGCTTATTTAGCGAAAAAAGCAAGCGGAAAAAAAAACACTTCTGATAGGGAAAATCGGATCCCGTCTTTCATTCCTCTAATTCTAATTCTACTGGATCTAGCGCCACTTTTCTGTCACTATCTGCACTCGCAAATTACAACATTTCACATTCATCAGCCTTACACGCAAGGGGCTGCAGAACAGTAGCTTGGTCCGGGTAATTGGGTTGATTTTTTTTTCTCTCTCCTCATCTTCTTCAGCAGTAATAAGTCCAGTCGGACTCGCCTCCCTCCCTCGGCCTCGTCCGGTCGAATCTGCACTTGCTGACATGCAGCACAGTAGCTCTGTGCTTCTAATTTTTACATTACATTGCATTAGCTTCACCAGGTTTAAGAGGAAACCAATACAGGAATCATTTTATGGCGTAAAGCAGGAGCTGCGATTTGGGCTCAGGAGTCAATCTGGCGCCTGGTGATGATGGTGGTGGAGTTAGCGGGTTGGCAGGCCTGATTAGACCGTCTTAGGCTGGGGAGTCATATATGTGCTATTTCGCTGATAGGCTGCGAATCTGGATTTCCTGCTCCAGTGCGCTCATGGAGCTAAACCCATCCAACCGAGGAGGCTAGGCAAAGTGGGGAAGGTGATTTCCTCCATCTCCTGCACACACAACACACACACACACACACACACACACACACACACACACACACACACACACACACACACACACACACACACACACACACACACACACACACACACACACACACACACACACACACACACACACACACACACACACACACACACACACACACACACACACACACACACACACACACACACACACACACACACACACACACACACACACACACACCTCGGCACAACCTCATGAAATCTATTTGAAAAATGTCTGTGTATGTGTGTGACAAAGAGCAAAATGTATTCATTGAAGGGTTCTGGGTGGGGAAAAAAGATCACATTTACTGGACTGCAGTGTAGGCCTCGTCAAACATTTTTGGGAAGTTGGTATCCCAACGTTAGGTTGTGGTCATCCCATTGCCGCCATTTCAGCCCCCCCACCTCTTACTTTTTCCTTTTACTGTGTTTTCTCTTTCAGTCCGTCTGTCGGTCTGTCACCTGAGCCTGCCCACCTGCATGCAAGACGCTGCTGCAGCCTCCTGACCATTTAGCAAGGACACAATTACGCAATTGTGCGAGCAGACAAATGCCGTGTAGGACAGTTGGGGACGGTATTTGTGGGGTAACGCAATCTCCCTCTATCCTCCTGCTCTTTCTCCCCCCCACCCCCGTTCACCTGGCCTCCCCTACAGTCCTCAACCTCAACACCCCTCCCTCCACACCTTCTCCCCCCCCCCCCCCCCCCCGTCATCCCAGGCTTGTCCATCTCAGCCCGGGGAACAGTGGGGAAGCTGTGTGTGTCGGCTCTTCCCAACAATTACCTTCAATTACGGCTCACTGCAGTGTGGCCCAGTGAAAGGCTTAGCCATTAGGAGTCTCTCCCTCTCACTCTCTCCCTTTCCCTTGCTCAATTCTGGAGTCTGGCCAGGCTCCATGTGAAAACGACCCAAATAGCCCCCTGCTCACTTTACATGCCCCACAGCTCATTTTACGTTCTCCAGCCCCAACCAGAATACCTCACCGGCACTCTGTTAATTCACATCTTTCACTCCCTCAGTTCTCTCTCCTCTTTTTTTTTCCCAATCTTCCTCCCTCCTCCACCTGGTCTCTTCTTCTCCTCCTTTCCCCCCACCCTCTTTCTTACCCCCAGCTGCCTCCTCTTCACAGTCTTCCTTTCTTAGACTTCTCCTCCACCGGGACCTGATCCTGTTTGCGGTAGTTTGAGAGTTCAGGGCCAACAGGGACAATAGCTACTCTGGGATGGGAAGCTCCATGACAGAATATACTGCAGCGGATAAACACACAACAAGTTGAGCATTTTAAGATTTTTAGTAAATCTGGAATGTCTTTTTCTTACGTGTTGATGTAGGATTCGGTTTTACCTTCTTTTTTTGTGGTTTTCAGTGTGTGAGGGTACTCAATCCACCTGGCTACTGTATCCTGTCAACTCTCTCTTATCTGATCACCTCAGCGGGCCGGGTGCGAACACACAGAGCCTTATCTCCGGGTGTTGTATTTCTATTCCAGAGATAATTAGCATAGCGTTTGTCCTAAACCCGCCATGCTACACACACAGCTTACAGGGAGGAGGGAAAGGTACATCTTATTTAGTATCTAGCGCAGGGAACAATATGGTGTGTGTAAGCCCAGTCTGCATCCCCGTCCCTGCTGCAGCTCTGGGCCTGTGGACAAGGAGGTCCAACTCAGAACAGGACAGCTGTGTCTGGGATCACACTTCTCCGTTACAGAGGGGGCTGACCACGGCCCAAAAGCAGCCCAAAAACTGTCCCAGCAAACCCTCCCCACCTCCCTGCTTGCATGCCCAGGAAACCCCTCCAGGGCTACCCCGGCCGCATCCAAACCTGGGCATCGCCGCTGCCGTTTGTGCCTCTCGCTTTCAAGGCCGGCCAAGAGCCTCTCCTCGTTCTCAGCCGAGAGCCTCCCCCTGCCACCTGGCACTGGGCTCGGCTCGCAGCTCGGGTGTGTGTGTGTGTGTGTGTGTGTGTGTGTGTGTGTGTACAGTGTGTGTGTGTGTGTGTGTGTGTTCGCATTGGAGAGTGTACCTTTGGCTCTGTGTTACGGTATATGCCTGCGCTTTTGTTTGAGAATTGTTCGAGTAGGTGTGTGTGTGCACGTAACAACATTGTACATGTTCACGACTGTGTGTGTGTGTGTGTGTGTGTGTGCTTAATACCCCCATCCTCTCCTGCACCGGGGGCCCTTTCTAAAAAGCGTCAGTGATTTTGGCTCCGCAGCCGGTGACAACACGGTCGGTTTTCAGCACACCACCGGCAAGGCTTACCTCTCAGCCGGGGACGGGCCAAGCAGACACTTTCCCTGGACAATCCCCCAGCCTTACCCGACCCAACCCCCTCACACACACATAAACACACACACTGCAGCATCCTCTTCCAAGCCTGCACTAACACGGTAAAGTAATACTCTGAATGATCCAAGGGAGTGGCCGATTCCAATTTCTCCTCAAGTGGATACCTTTATGATGATGACATGCACATGCTTGTGCAAGTGTGTGTATTTTAAGTTATTTTTGAGTTGTGTGCTTCCTGTTTATGGTATAAATGTAGCTGTTGGCGGATGTGCCTTGGATCTATGGCAATAAAGGTAGGAGTTTGTGGGAAAATTGGAGGCTATTTAATTCATGTAATTTTAGTAAAATTTTGCAACCACCCAAATATGACAGCTGCAAATTTACAGTCGATCAATTCAGAGAGCAATAAAACATATTAGTCTGTGCCGCCTGTCTTCTCCTTTCAACTCAGTGCCATCAATTGTGCAGCTGTGCCAGGGCTGTCAGTGTGCTGAGTTACTGCTGTTTTGCTTAATGCACTGTAATGAGTCCGTTTATAAGGAATCAGAGAAACCACCCACATTCACAATGTTCACTTTCACCCTGCAAGCAACAACAGCGGCGTCCATGAATGGCAACAAAAGTGTAGTTTGTTACAAAAAATACGGATGCATTCGAGGCGATCAGTTGATCAGCCTGTGGAGACAAGAAAGCAGCGACTGTGTCTAGACACGGCCCATAAATCAGGCGTTTCACATTAATAAAACCAATAACAAAACTGTCTATTAATCATGGGGATGTGTGTATACATTATTTCCACAGAGAAGGAAAGAAATGTTTCCCCGTCCACTCAGAGCTACTCACATTGAATAAGAATACCAGCTTCGATGTTATAAAATTATTTATAAAACTGCCGTTTGACTGTCATTACCATAACACAAGTCACACACACACACACACAAGTCACACACACACACACACACACACACACACACACACACACACACACACACACACACACACACACACACACACACACACACACACACACACACACACACACCCCCCTTTTGGAGAGGTTTCTTCGAGCTGTTGTTTATCGGTCTGGAAATATCCTCTTAAGTATTACAAAACATTCCCAGCAGCTGCCAATAATACAGAAACTCAGCCTTAAAAATGTCATGTGATGTTGGTTTGTTTTTGTGTGCGTTGGTATTTTGGTCCCGTTCCAAGCTTTCTGTCTGACACTGTGATTTTTGTGGTTTGTGATAAGAGGCAAGTCAGGAAAGTTGAGATGAGAATCTTCTCTCTGTTCTTATTTGTGCTGTTGTTTCAGCCATGTCAGATAGTGTAAACACACTGCAACAACTGCGATACAACTCAGGGGTTATCAGATCTGTAATTGTCTGTGTCTCTTTTGAGAAAGCGCACCGCTGATTCTTCGGGTAATATCTACAAACATAATCCGCAGTCGACTTGATGCGCTTAAACTGGCTCCTCTGTCTCAGAGTGGGAGCGCTTGCATGAGTGTGTATCACCGGAAAAAAAAGCACAATAGAACACACCCCATAGAAACAGTTTATTTCCGAATGTGTGTCTGTGTGTGTGTGTGTGTATGTGTGTGTTTGTGTGTGTGTGTGCACAACTGAAAGCCATGTGTGTACCGCATGCATCACGCTGTCCTGATAAGATTTGAGCTGTTTTTCTAATTAGAAGTTGCTGGAATTGTGATCATTATTTTCTCCTCAATTAAATGATACAGCCTCCTGCAAAAGGAGCTTCTAATCAGTTTGTAATTAATGCCGTGGAATTTCTCTCATTGCCTGCTGTTTCCAGTTCCCACAAAAAACAAAAAAAAGCCCTGCCTTTATACGCTCTTTACTGAGGTTATTAATGTGTTATTGTGGATTTAATCTGAAAGTAACGGCACATTTTACTTGTTTACCAATGCAGAATGGAGCAGATATTCCACCATTCCTCTGCACATCAAACATTAGCATTGTTATTCGACATTTCATTGGTATTTTACTACAATGTGGTTTTACCAATTCAAATTAGTGCAGTAAATAACGTCTCTGTAGAGCACTTTGTAAAGAAAAAAACTGTCGACAGATTGTTTTAGTGTATTTTGATACAGATCTGAATCAAAGCTATATCTATAGCTAACCAAAAACAACCAAACGCCCAAAGACCAATCATATTTCAGGAAATTATGAAGAAATATTTTGTTTTTAGCCATACCATATCAGTCCCGGTCTAAAATATCTCATTGACATTTTGTATTTGAGGATGAATTCTCCTCATTTATCACCTGATTTTTTGAACGTTCAGCTTGATCTGAACTATCGGATGGATTGCCATTTAAAGTTATATTGAAGACTGGCAGACCCTGAAACCCTGATACAAACTTTAAAATCAATGAGGGTAACCATTATCCTGTAAAGGTTAACATACTCAGAACCAGATTCTCATTTGGAAATTTAAAAAAAACTAATGAATGGGAGAAGAACATTTTCTTTGATCCGTTTATGTCAATTAGACAACATGTACTTTCCAAATACTTCTTCAACTGTTTCTCCCATTAGTGGAAAAGTTAAGTTGAAAATCACCTTAGGCCACCGTGCAAGCTCAGTATTCCAGAAGTCAATAATCATCTTTACAAAGTGTTCAAACGCACAATACCTCTCGGGAAATACATGAAGATCTGAGCCATACAAGCTTACACACGCTCCCTGCCTGCCATTCACTCATTTAGTCAGTGTGTCTGTGGATAAGGATCTGGATGAGCTCAGGTGATTACACTCTTTAGGCCAATGCTAATTGCAAGGTCTGTGCTCTAAGTACTGTAAAAGTATTAATTAAAGTGAACCATTAATCAAGGCCGTTGGCAGGCGAACCGAGAGGAAGACAGCGAGGAGGAGGAGGGATCGAGAAAAAAAGATGAAAGGAAGATTTTCACAGAATGAGAAAATGGCTTTTTTTTCTTTCACTTCCTCTGTGTGTATGTGGGTGTAGGTGGAGGCGTGTGTGATCTGAAACTGTTCCAGTGCCTTTTCAGAGGAAGGAGAAAGTTGAAGGGTAAAAGGGTCACAAAGGTCGCTTTGGATCATGTGAATTAGACTTTTGCAACCGGTCACATTATATCATTGATCCTCACAATCTAATAAAAAGTCAACAAAGGGCTGAAAAGTTCAAAGGTTCTCAAATTGCTGTTTTGGATAACCTTCGTTTTGAGTGAAAGCAATAGAGTTTAAACTGGCAAAAACTTACTTTTTAATGCAAGCGCTGATTTAATACCATAGTTAAACTACAGATCCCTAACTTTTAGCATCAGTGTTTTTACAGTAGTCTTTCTCTTTTACTATACTTGCCAAATGTTCAATCTTAATGAGTAATGAGAACTTCATGAAGAACTGACAAAAATCTTTGAAACCAGAAATATATGCTCAAAAATATCATGTCTTTTTTTATTCCAACACAAACTCAATCTTCTTTCTTTGTATTCATAGGGATTTCCTGCAGAAGTGTTTTCCGAAAGTGCACCATTTAAAGCAGTTTGATGGTTGCAGCTTAATATTTCCGGAGGGGGTACCATATGTTTGGATTTTGCTTATTTAGAACTGAAGTTGGAGACAGCATCTTCCCACCAACATATAACATGGTGTTAAATAACTTTTTGTATAGTATATTCGCAATACTGTTTATAAAATGAAATCACTCTTAAGTATGTTTTGGCTCTGATTTATTTTGACTTGAAGCTTGTGTTTCTGTTGCAACCCTATTTTTGTATTCAGCAAAATCGGAAATATCAAGTGCCTCCATTTATTCCAAATAAACCAGTGCCACGCGTGAGATTAAGCAGGAGAAACATAGAATTAAATAGAGGGATTATAAAAAAGAAGCAAAAAATGTTATTATAAAAAGGGAAATGGTTTTACTTCAATACTCATAATTAACTTGCAGAGCTTTAAGTTCAAGTTAATGGTCATCTTGATTAATTTCCCTCTTATTTTCTTAAGTTTACCTCCAGTGCAAAGCTTATGCATGAACCCCTTTTCATGAATAACTCATGTTTGTTCTTCAGAAATAAGTTCAGCGCTCCATCCTTTATGAAACGGCTGTAATTTGGCCAAACAGAGTCGTGTTTGGACATGGAAAATATTCACATTCTTTGCAGTATTCACAAGTCCCCCCAGACTTAAAAGTTAAAATTATACACTGCTTCTTATTAAAAGCTCCGATTATTGCCCTGAGCCTTAATTTATACATATGCATGTATTTAAGCTCTAAATATGCAGACGGACGGAGCAGCAGTGAAATCCTATTATATCCTACCTGTTAGATGTAGAGTGGTAAGCCCTCTGACTCTCAGCAGAATGGGACTGCAGAGACAAAAGGCATCAGTGCTAAACGATGGAGGTGATTTTAATCACATGCTCTTATAGAAAGAAAGAGTGAAGAAAAAATAACATCTGAAAACCAATTCAGCGAACAAAGGCCTGAGTGTTCCCTTGTGGCACAATCGAAGAGGAGAAGAGGACGAGTGAAGGAATGAAAGCGGAGGAATAGGGTGTTACCGTGGTTTTGAGTCAGTGAACTAAAGGTTGGGGTTCAGAAAGGAGATGAGGAGGGGAGGGAGGGAGAATTAGAAACCCCCTTCTACTCAGCGAGGCTATTTAATTTCTATCTCTTTCTCCCCATCGTAAACCCGATGAACATCATTTTCATGTCTGTTCCCACTCTCTCTTCTTTCCCAGAGCCGTCATTTACAAAATGGCTGCTGCGGGTTGGAGGATGATGCTCAATTTGTACAAAGTCAAAAATGTAAAAGAGGCCGTGAGAGATGGGGGGTCGGGGTCAGCGCTCAGGTTTCCCTAATGGCTGCGCGGGGATCGGCCCCTGTTCTGATTGGCCTGTTAAATGATTTTCTGGGCTCCGGGCCCAGGCAGGTCCCCGTCAAGTCTTTGTCCCGTGACAGACGGACAAAATGGGTAGAGAAGAGGAAGCGCTGTCCAGATAGGAGAGCTAATGAAAGGGGAAACGGACACGTTGGAGGCTGACGTGCTTTAGCGATCAGACAGTGAGAGGGTTGTGTCGTGGAGAGGGATATTCAGTGGGTAAAAAGGTTAAGCAGAACGATTGTTGCTTTGCCTAACATTTTTTTGTTTATAGTCTTAAAAAACACAAGATTGGTGAAAGCGTTCATGAAATGAGGGCAAACGTTTAAAATGTAGTTTCAAAATGTCATAATAACTTAAATCATTTATGGTCCAACATCGTTTACATTTTGGTTTGGTACTAAACCACCTAAACCTGCTATTTTGAATGAAGAGGGGGCTCTGAGGTCTCAATTCAATTTTGTGTATGATTTCCTGCAAATATTCAATTTAGTATCACCTGAATGATAATGAACTTAAAAAGCAGTATAACAATCCCTAAACATGAACACAATAAAGTGTATCCAAATACAAAACGCTGTGCAAACTGTTTACATTTGACACTGAGGGGTTCAATGAGGGCCACTGAATGCTTGTTTAACGTAGGGCCCCCTAGTGGGTTAAACAGGCCATGGTGATGATGGTTGTCCTTATTTTCTGACACAATTCAGCCCAAATGACTGACAAACTACCAAACACAAAATAAAAGACAAATACAGATATATAGGTTTAATCTCTTCATGCAACACAATATCTTGTCTTTAAGGAGTTGGACTTGTGTTTCCAGTGCAGCGTACTGTTAGAATAAGAAGCTATTGGCTCACTGCAAGTCATTACAAATGCAGAAAAAGAGAGTCCATCAGAAAGTCTGTTCATCCCTTTTTATTTTTGTATTCTCCAAAAAATAGAGCTTGGATATATTTACTAAAATCAGGTTGAATGAGAATTGATTCCTTTTGATAATGGCTTTGAGAACACAAACTGTCCTCCGCCGCTGCTCAGGTAAAACCCACTAAAATCTAACTTTCTACAGTTACTCAAGCAGGCGTAAGGAGGGAAATCACATCTGTACAATTATTCATGGTCAGGACTTTCAAAATCAAGACAATTATTTCCAGTAGCCCAGCGACAGACATGCTAAAATTCAGCCCCCTGAAACCAAAATCTCATTAATCTTGTTTAACGTACAATTTAGCCCAAATGTAGGTTTATATGGGTGCGTGAAAGGCGTCTATGCATTGCAATTGTACTGCAGCAGAGAGGAGGAGGAGCCCGTTAGTGAGGCAGTTCAGCGCAGGCAGATGAAGGTGCATTAACTCTTTTTTTTTTCATTACTGTTTAACTTATCCACGCTCTTTCACAATCCCTTTTACAAGGTCAATGTAAAATTAACTTGAAATGTATACCTCCTCCAGCAATCACTTCTCTCAATTCGGAAATGGCTTTTATGCTAGAAATTGTGGGAGTGGAGGGGAAGAGCGGGGAAGACCCTCGCAGACCTACTTTCTTTTTTCCTACCAATCGATGCTGATAATGTGGAGCGTTTTCACTTAATTAAACTTGTACATGCAGTGCAAAGTTGAAAAATAAAATAAAAATTGCACTTAGGCCTATGTCATGCCGTGAAAGTGGGCAACTTATCAAATACAAATTAATTAGTGTTTCGAATCGCGTTCGGAGCAATGTATTGCATTAAGAAAATTAAAAAGATATGGCTGGCTCTTCACTCCGGCTGTGCGAGTATCATTTATTACTAGAAAAAGTTTAATAAAAAATACTGCAGTGCTGCTCTAATTTTTGATATTTAGACACTGGAATGGTTTTCCTACTAGTTATACCCCAGGACAATAGTATTCATTTTAATTAATAGAAATAGTCAAATGGGGTTAGAGATTAACATTATGCTTGGTGTCGGAGTTTGAGTGTCGCCACAGGTTATTCAAGGCTTTGTCTCATTGCATAAATCATATTTTTGTGAAAACGTCGATACAGTTTTCCCTTTGTCGGAGCCATAAAAAGGTCAAATGATGAGGTGTCTGAATGTCAGACGACCGCTGCCTGGCCCTTTAGGTCAACACAAAGCAACATGGGTAATCATCACTCAGAATTACACAGTGACATGAGTCCTTGTGGGTATTTCCACCTTTAAAACCAGTCTGTGAAAAGGGTTTTTAGTGCCGGCTGCTCCAACAGGAAAGCTAAAAGTGATACGTCTATCATATTTGACATTTCACTCAGGAATTTGAATATGAATGCGATAAAGGGAACGCAAACGCTCCCTCGCTTCCCTCAGAGCCAGTGTTAGGGCTTCCCTCATGAAAGGTGAGGATATGTACGGGGTTTTACTGCTCCGTCGTCTCCACCCAAAGAGGCGAATGCGCCGCACTCTGCCCACTCTTAACGACTTTAGAGCCTTATCTGGCCTCTCCATTGAATTCTCCTTCAGACATCTTGTTCATTAAATCCTTTCATACACTCCTTTGCTATTCCTCCGTCCCACTCTACATTCTGTTGCTCTCAGAAGTTTAAGGTTTTGTGTGTGTGTGTGTGTGTGTGTGTGTGTGTGTGTGTGTGTGTGTGTGTGTGTGTGTGTGTGTGTGTACCTACTGTACTATTATGCGGCCGTGAATACCGGCGCCGTTGGGTGAGTGAGCAGTGGGAGGCTCGGATGTAGAAGGCAAAGCATTGAGTTAATTAACGGCACGTCGGAAAAGCAGACATAATAGTACACCTCAGAAAAAGACTTGACATTGAGATGGACGGATAAGTCATTAATTGGTTTTCTTATTGGTACAATGGCGGCGGCAGAATGGAGGAAGGTCAAGGCGACTTTGACAGGGACCACAACTATATTATGCGCAGGAGTGCCGGAGTATGAAAGGGGACAGATGCAAAGTCGATGGGAGATAAAGGAAGCTGTGAAACAAAGTAATTACACCTGAGATGTAGGTCCAGGCCGCTGTATGGTGATGCAGGTCAGGCCAGGCTTTACAATCTCCAACCTGCGACACACCAGATCTGTCTTTACCCAACCCGGGTTCTTCTCCCTCCTCCGCCTCCAAAACCTATCCTCGTCCTACCTCCTCCACCACTTCCTCCTCCTCTCCTCTTGGGGGGTGGGGGAGCGCGGCGGCACCCATCTGAAACGCATATAATTCCAGAGCCAAGATGAATGCCGGCGATAGGGCGGGAAGGGGGAATACGGCGAGATAATTACGGGTGATACTCGTGATTGTGAACGCGGCAGTGTGAAAAGGTGGGCCCGAAAGATAAAACACTCATCAGAGAGGCAGCGAGAGAGTGCTGGATAAACAAACGCAGGGAGAGATGGAACAAGAGAGGGAAGGAGGGAGAGATAGAGGAGGAGAATGGCAAGGTTAAAGGCAGTGAGATTAAGGTTACGCCTTGCATATAAGGAAGGGATTCAGATACCATTAAAAACAGCCGGGGTGAGAAAAACATATCGTGTTGCGTCTGCTAAATCAAGCGGGGTCAATGCGTTGTATCGTACGCACAATCTGCAAGCCATGACACTCAAGAGCGGCGAAATCTGGATTTTAATTCATACTATGGAACCGTTTTATCCCTCACATTCAAAGTGATGATGCTGCAGAAGGTTTAATTTTCACGTTTCGAAAGAATTCAAAGGGACATTTACATATCGGAAGAAAATTCATCTGAAAGATAACGCAACAGGCCTTCCTTGAACAGAGAAAGGGGGAAACAAGTTTGCAACAGTTTGATTTCCTCTGTACTTTTGGTGGGGAGCTGTTGAAGTAGCACTGCACATTTGTTCACGAATAAGGCTGCAGGAGATAAGAGCATCTCAGACTCATGGCCTTGTTTGATACGTGGGTGTTAAGGTGGCGGGACTGCGTCCGTGTCCACTCGTACAGGTGTACATCCATGTGGCCACAGCAGCCGCAGCGATTTTTATCACAGGCTGCTTTCTGTCCTTCATTTTCTCCCTCTCTGTCACACTCTCTTTTCCTCTCTCGTGCAGAGACAGGGGATAAAAAACACAGATAGGGCTTTATGGCATGAATGATAAGGAGTCACCACTCATACGTCCCATCAGGGGAAAAAACACCCAGCAAAACCCAAATGAAGGCGGCCTTATCAGGGACATCTGACACTTAATGCAACTCCATTTTGAAGTAATATGTGCTTCGTGGTAGCCCTAATGGATTTGAGATTTCAAGGCTTTTGAGTTTATTGATTCATTTCGTACACTTTGTCCTCTGAAGGATATTGCTGGCCGGCCTGAAATGTGTGCAGATGTAGCAGATACGGATATTATAAATGGTTTTCGCTTGTTTTTGAATGCAACAAGATTTGACTTCTCAGAAAAAAAAGTTTTGCATCAAGATTAGCTTTCGTCAGCTCTGGTAAATTTGGATGTGTTTTTCAGATGTGTTTGCATACGCATGTGACCTCTGGACAATTATCTGATCTGTCGGTCTTCTTGCACAATTTGCTCTTATCGAGATCCGGTGTTGGTTTCTCTCATTTTGCAGAAGCAAGACGGAAAAACCCTACCATCAAAAAGAGACACTAGTAATGAAAAGTTCCTAACTTGATTCAATTTAAATTGTGTGAAAACATTTATGCAATAAACAGCTTATATGTTTCTACAGTTGAAGCCTCTTCTACGACGAACATGAACAAAAATGAAAACCGACTAAATAAAATTGCCGTCCCCTCTTTGGCTGTTCCATTTTTCAGTCAAGATCATTATTTGTCTGTGAATGTATTTCTCCAGATAAAAAAAAATAATTTATCAAACTGTCTATGAATAAATGCAGTTGTCACTGTCTTGTGGGCACCGTGGCGGAAGCATGATGCAGAATTTATTAAAACTCATCCCCCCTCTCTCATCTTTGCTCTGCAAATGCATTCATCTTTGTGACGAGAGAATATGAGTGAGATTCCAATCAGGTCTCGAGGTGCTTTATTGAGCCGTTTCAGGTGTTTTTAGGTGGGTCTGTGTGACTACAATCAGGTGGGCTTTCAAAAATAAGTAATGGCATCATCTGCAGATACTCTGCAGCCATTTCATATCTGAAATACACGAGTTATAAATCATCTTTGCTTCTTTTAAATGTTTGATTTCTTTTCCACACATTGACCTTAAAAAGGAATGATGGGAGGTCTGAGATTGTGTTGTTATTAAAGAAATGTGACACAGGAGTGATGAAAATGCATTACAAATGCATCCGAAGACTTTTCCTGTGACCTGAAGGAACAGATTCTCAAACAGTTGAAGAAAATAAAATAAAGTACTGAAGGTTAAACTTGTATGTAACTTTTTGGATGTTCAAGGTGGAGGCTTCTCATCCAAAAGCACTAGTACGGACCACCAATGTGTTCCTTAAGTGCTTGGCGATGCGTGCACTGTTGGCCTACCTGTGTATTTATGTTTGTGCACTTCTCTTGCCTTGTGTGTTTGTATATGGTACACCAGCTCAGTTTAAGCCATCCCATCGGCTTCTTGCGAGTGGAAAACTCAGACACAGATGTGGCCAGCTACATGGAAAGGAGACTCAAACCCATCCAGACATTATCTCCCTCTGATCCGAGCCTCCAATGGTTGGATAAACAAGTCCCTTTTCCGAATTGTGTTTGGAGAGGGAATTGTGCCCGCCGTGCTGCCGCTGGGTGCATGGCTGGAGCTAAGAGAGTCCACTTTGTGCAACACACCAGGCGGATATGAAGAGCAGATGTCCTGTCTGCTGCCATCCAGCTCCAGACTTAAATTTGCACACACGTCACTGAAGAGGACTAGCTGGAAAGTGGAGCCCAGAAAGCTCCAACAGTTTTTGTTGCATCTACTTTTGGGAGATGGTTGGCGGTTTTAAGGGAAAGCTTATTTGTTGCAGGCCCTGTTTGCTGCAGCCAGGAGTGATTCACAGTGCTCACAGAGCCCCTAGTGGTCGGTTAGAAAAAGTATGTTTTATGTGTCAAGACAATCTGATAGCATCCTAAGGTCAGTCAAGTTTGCTGAAGATAAGTTTCCGATCACAGCAGTGACATTTTCTAAGAAATACCACTACTATTTTTCCACTGAAAGTTTGTGCTTTACCGTGAGTACAAAACTTTAAAAAACAGAACACAGAATTGAAACAAAATTACCCAGTTAAGAATCTCTTACACTTTTATAATTACAAGAGACTCCATCTTTTCTCTGTGCTTAATTAGAAAGGTTTTCTGTCCATTTGTTTCCTTTTGTTTCACAGGACTGTCACCAATCCCCTCAGAGACAGTAAAGCTCCAACTCCTTCCATCCCTCCATCCCTCCCTCCCACTACTCATTTAAACTTTTTTTTTTTTTTTTGAATAATGCTGATTTTATCTCTATCATAATTGCAGTATAATTATGGAAGGTAATTCTCCCATGGTGCGTGGCCCAGGTCCGCTGCCATAGCGTGAGCAGAATCTGCTTGGAGGTTAAACTCCTGATTTGAAATTGAGAGGCAGAACGATGGGGAGGATAGGACAATAGCACAGCATGAACAGCTATTTAATGGGGTGGACAAGTGGGTCTGACCTTGAATGCTTGAAACACAAGTTTCCGTAGAAAAAATGTATTTAGCCTACATCTTTGCAGAGGTCACTATTAGCAACTTTAGATTCTACTCAGCAAGAATGACAAAATAAAGACCAACATCAAGAGATTGTGGAGTGGCCCAGATCAATTTGAAAAAATAAATATTGATGTGGTTAAAACAGAAACAAAAACACAAGAGTAGAGTTCTATTTCCACGAAGCAGCTCTGTCAGGTTCTACTAAGGCCATTGTACTTTGAGCTAAATGCTTACATCAGCATCAGAATCAGAAATACTTTATTTATCCCAAATTGGGATTTCTTTTTTCCTTTAGCATGCTTACGGGCTTACAATAACAACACTGTTTGTATACTTAAACCCAGAAAAGTAACTCTATAATTTGTGTGATCCACTGAAAAGGTGAGAAAGGATGGGTTTCGTAGCATAAAAGCAATATTTGGCATGCCAGGAGATCATGTATAATAGCTGAAGTAAAGAAATAATCAAAAAGGATCCATTGTATTGCAGGAGTTCTTCAGAATTTCAATGAAAGCGCATATCTACAAAGCACAATCATATATTTTAAATGGTGAAAGGATATCGGTTTCATTGAAACTACACTAGAAAAGCCAATCCCAACATTGGAATTGCTTCTGTAGGTTCAATATAGTAGTTAGTTGAATTCCTAATGTCTCTGAGGACCCCTGTAACGACCCAATGATGCCCCCAAACCCACATCATCTCAGCCTGGAAGCACTTGAATACAAATGTGGTTGTTGCTTTGGTTGCACGCGAGTGTGAGAAGCAGCAGTCACACAGCACGTTATTGTCATGGCTGCCAGGTGTTCTTCACGTGGTGAGTTGGGGGGGGGGGGAGAAGGGATGACCACGGAGGGTAAAACCACACCGAGCAGCACACACTCCATACTGGGGAGTGAGGCTCTGCGACCTCATGTCTCCCATCCAGAGGTCGGAAAAGTGGTGCAACTGACTCTTAGTGTGTGGGTGCTTGTGTCTTTTTCCTGCAGGCACCATGTTTTTCTTTAAAGTTTTTCTGCTAATGGAGCTCTTCTTTTTTCTTTGTATTGGTGACTTTATAATTCTTAGAGAGGCTTTTGAACTCTGACATGTTTTGGTTCTCAGTGGTGCCCCTGGAATGGAAAATTATTCATTCAGAAAGATCGAAGTGACAAACAGAAAAACATTCTCTGAATTTAACAGCATTGTCCTCTCGGTATGACTTGCAGCTTGAATGTATTCTGGCGGGCCGATCGCTGCGCAGGTGGTGTGTGTCAGTGTGTGTGAAGGAGGGAGGATGTCAGAGAGAAAGTAGCAGAGGAAACGGAAAGCATTGAGGCACAGGTGAGTATTCCCCCTTGTGTGTTCTTGAGCTTGTTTGTTCTAAGAAGCTTGCTGTGATCCCACATCACTCAGTTATTTTGTTTATCTCTGCCGCTAAAGCTAGTCCCCTCCCCCACAACCACACTCTTTATTGCCATCAAAACTGTGGGTGATCTGACACCTTTGCAACAAGTCTTAGGGGAGAAAAAGGAGGGAAAACGTATGCAAAAAAACCCTGTCAAGTGATCATGCTTTTGTCAATAACCTGATCAATGCTTTTTGGGCAACTTTCTTTTCCCCACCCTTGTTTTTCTTACCATCTCTTCATTGTACTTTGGTTCTCTAACTTCCAAAATGTAAATGAATGAGTCTGAAGAAATCAGATTTGGAGGGCAGAAGTGTTTAGTCTTGTTCAACACTTTTGTTTTTCTGTAACCTACTTTGTGAGTTATACCCCCCCTTCCCCTCTCTTTCGAAGCCCCCTCTGCATTAGATTTCTCCTTCAGAATGACGGACGCCTGCAGAGTCTGAGAGCCATCTTACGGCGTCACGTAATTAGAAATGCAAAGGTAAGCCTCGGGTTGTTAATAATTCAGTACGATAAAAAAGAAAGTAACGGCGGGCTTTTGTTTCATAATGCATCTCTCGAGCAAACTTTAAATTAGGAAAATTAGAGGAATAAATATGCGTCTGTTGTTTTGAAAATCCCAGCCTGGAGCTGCAGCTAAATCTTCAGGGGTGTCTCTTTCTCTGTTTCTTGCTCTGTGGAGGACGATAGTGGTCTAAGTTTCCCTGCGCAGTGGTAAAAAGTCACAAGCTGTTGGGACGTTTGATATTCCCATATGTTATACAGTATATACAGTACACAGTCTCTTTCCCTCTCGCTGAAGTGCTATTACAAAGGCCAGGTGTTGGCTGGAAAGGAAATTTCTGAGGGCAGGAAATCCCTGTTGACCTACTTTTAGCAGAGAGAGTGATGAAGAGCACAGAGGGGAAGAGGAAGTCACTGTCATTCATGTTACACTTATCGAAAGAAAGTATCCTTTATAGGTTTGAATACAGATAATTGAAGATAGCATAAAGGAGGCCACATTTAACAGAGTAAGCCTTTAGGTCTTCTTGTTGTATTTCTCCAGTATGATCTTTTTTATATTCATGCTTATAATGTGGTTTATTTGATGGAAAATAATAGGCTTTTATAAACATAACCTTTTACTATAACTTGCTGGCTCTGCATCATTACAAGAAAAAAAAGTTTAACTGCATAAAGAGATGCTCCAAAATTGACTAATATATAGACACAAATGTTTAGAAGAATTATAAAAAAAGTGTTCCCCCCAAAAACTAAATACATACCAATTACAATTCAGAATACAAGCCTGGTTAAATTTAACACAGTGTGTAGTCATTTAAATACATCATTTTAAGTGACAGAATGAATTTTCCTTATGAAACATTTGGATATTTTATGATACAATTTTTTTTTTCATAAATGCAATTGATAAAAAATGTAAATGCCCTGGGATTTTAAAATCTAAACCATGTTTCACACAACTTGGAAATACAATTGTTAAATATATCAGTGGCTAAATAATTAAATAAAATATACAATATGTTTGAAAATTGTTCATGAAAGTCATAAAATGTTCATTCATACATTATAAGAATTATTATGTTTTTTTATAATACATACCCTATTTTTCTTCTGTAGTATATTATTTTGTAATTCTGAGAATCAGTGCGTAAGGGCTACTGCATAGATTAACTGTACAGTGCATATGCTTTTGAAGTTTTGGTTGGTATGTGTGAGCCACCTCCAACGAACACAAAAAAACAGAGTGTGCAGATGAGAGAGAGATGAGCGGAGAGAGCGGCGTACGTGCCATCGATAAGGAGATTAAAATGTCAGTCATCGACATAAGAGTCTTTGAAGTCTATACCTTATGTCAGCCTCCATACTATCGTTCTAGGTCAGAGACTTACAGTCAAATACCAGCATGATCATAATGCAAACCACCAAAATCTGACCTTTGTTTACTGTGAGGCAACGTCTTTAAAGAGTTAACACTCTGCTCTCCTTCTCAAGCCAATGAAACTAAACTCACACAGTGCACGTTTCACTGAAAGCCAAAAGGTGTGATCCAACGCTCTACGGGTGGAAAAGAATAACCGCAGTGTACATTTACAGTATATTCAACAGATTATTTTTCCTCACACACCTATATATTTAATCCATTATATTTCGTAGGTTTAAAGTCAGACATATATTTTTTGTGGCTTTCCATTACTGGTTGCAGCCTGCAGTTATGCGTTTCAAACAATTGAACCCCTAATTTACTAAATGGAAGAAAAACAAACACTGAATAAACACAGCATAATTCACATAAAAGTACATTTCTCAATCCATAATCCATGATATTTTGTAGATTTATAATCCTTTTTCAGAAAGTTCTACTTTTGTATTTTCATGTTCTACCTTGTTAAATTAATTCAAATGTATTTATTCATCCCCGACGTTCACGTCTTTGAGGTTGTTTGTGCTTTTACTACAATATGATGTCATGCAAATATACCAACATATTACCAGGTGATTTATGTGTTGTTTTTTTTAGCAAATAAACCCGAAAAACAATCTTCCAAAAAGTGTTTGCCACAAATGTATTAGGATCTATCAAAGCACTTTTATGAAAAATTAGGTTTGGGAGTTTTGTGAAGTTATATCACCTAAGGGGGAAACAGAAACTGAAACACATTCAAATGTAGAGCTGACACACACACACACACACACACACACACACACACACACACACACACACACACACACACACACACACACACACACACACACACACACACACACACACACACACACACACACACACACACACACACACACACACACACACACACACACACACACACACACACACACACACACACACACACACACACACACACACACACACACACACACACACACACACACACACACACACACACACACACACACACACACACACACACCAGCCTGTCAGTCAGCTGAGAGGAGACTAAAGAGCGTAGATATTTATCAGACATTTCTCCAGTCAAGCATTACGTCTGACCTGGTCAGTGAATGCCCACCTCCTTTATCCCCACACCAGTACCCATCTATCCCCTCTTTATACCTCCCCTACTCCCTCCCAATCCTCACCCCAGCTTCGTTATCTGCCTGTTTGGGGATGCTCGGCTCCTCCCCGGCCTCTTTGTGCCGAATTGCGAGGACTGGAACTTGAGAAAGTCCATGTTTGAGACCCTCTTGTCTCGCGCTGAATGGGCCTTAAAACTCACTTTCACCACTTTTTTGAGGCAGGGTGAAAAAAGGGTCCCCCCCACAGAATGTACACTATCAGTGCCAGAAGTAGTTGGTAGTTCCACATGGAAATGTTCACTTTAAATATGATAATATCTTCAGCAACTTTATCTGCTCAGTGTGTGCTTTTAAAAATGATTCACGAAGGAACTTTTTTCTTCCTCTGAAGCCTCGTACACTGCTGTGCTACTGCTTAAGCAATTAGTGCATGTAGGGCCAAGCTTTTAACACAATTACATGTAGAAATGTAAACAAATGTACTTTTTAGTAAATAAGTTAAAGACCATTTAATGTATTAAAAAAGGTAGAAATACGATGATCCTGGCTTTTGAAGTGGAATTGGGTGGAATATCTTGTGTTGTTAATGTAGGGAGGTTAATAAATGTACTTTTGGTAACTATGTTAAATATAGATATACTTTAATCCTGGCTTCACTCAATAAATTAAAAAGGTGGAAATCTTTTTACAATTAGTTTCCTCCATGTTTTTAAATTGTTAGGTTAAGAAATAGCGAGTAAATCTTCTTTATTGAAAATGCTCTACTGTTAGTTTGAGTCACCTCAGAGGCATGTTGACCTCATTTTTAATAGTTTGGGTAAAATGTTCTTTATTATAATCCTGGCAGTCATTTCTCTCTTTTCTCATGCCAACTGTGCACGTGTGGTTATAATGTACGGTAGGTGGTTTTCTAACAACTATTGGTTATTGAAAGAGAGACATCGAGAGCATTTCTGTGTGAGAAGGCCGCGTGAGTGGAAAATGATGCTGAGATAAGAGATGGGCCTTGAGGAGGGGCCCGATGCTGCGATAAGTTTGCGGTATGACGGGACTTCACACGACCACAGCTTAAATTCTGCACGACCGACAGGAAACAGGATTTTTTAAAGAGTAGAAATAAATAAATGAAACTTAAGTCTCGCTACGAGGGCGTAAAGATTCACATTTCCACAGTGCGACTGCGGGGTGGCATGCCTCCTCTTCTCTCTGTGCAGGACTGCATTGCGCAGATAATTAAGGGTGAAAAATCCTTGTCATTGCAGCGGGAAGCTCTTTAGGTACCAATTCACCCTGATGAATAAAACCCTAATTAATCCACTTAATCTGCTGCATGAGATTATTTTCACAACCATGCACTGTACGCCGCCTGTCCTGAATAATAAAAAGGTCCAGGAGAAAATATAAGGGGAAATTTCCCATCCTAACTTATATGATAAGGTCTTGATCTCTCTATTATTCTGCCCTCCGTTTTACAGCCAGTGCTGTGCTGTTGAAAGTGTGCCATAAAAATGGCAGCATGAAAGGGCAAGAGAGCAACAGTAATCATACTTGTCTTAGAAGACCTTGTGGCGGCATTGTGCTGCCCTCCATCGTATGTCTGCAGCCATTTTTCATAGGAGCTGTAAATATGACAAGCTCCGGTTATACGAGTTCCCTTGATTTAGAACAAGGGTACAAAAGTCCTGCTGTGACTCTGCTTTATTTAGGTTATTACCAACATGAGGAAAATATGTTTTACTGCGACAAAGAAGCATATTTCTCCTCCTGTGTCTGTTAAAGATGTTAAAATGTTGTTTTTTCTAGAACAATGCTATTGGGCGAATTGAATTTCAATGAAAATAAACCAAAGAAAATCCCTTAATGAGTTTTCTGCCATTTAAACATCTTTCTAATGGTTTGACTCAGTTAAAAAGTTCTTTGTTACACAGAAAATGGTAAAAAAACAAAACAATACCAGGCACACGACTGCATGTCACATTCTAAGTATGAAACTGTGATGTAAAATGTGAAAAGTTCCAGTGATTTTTACACAAGTGGAGGATTCATAGAAAACATTTAAAGTGTGTGTGAGACTGCCGATGCAGCCCACTCACTCTGATGCTTAGTCACAGAGGCCTCACATGGATATTGAAAGCTACTGTAGAAAGTGAGAAGCAACTAGTGTTTCTTTGAGTGTCTGTCTTTCAGTGTGTGTGTGT
This sequence comes from Eleginops maclovinus, assembly GCF_036324505.1. NCBI lineage: Eukaryota > Metazoa > Chordata > Actinopteri > Perciformes > Eleginopidae > Eleginops > Eleginops maclovinus. The sequence goes on from NC_086365.1 coordinate 8,338,446, forward strand.
GTGTGTGTGTGTGTGTGTGTGTGTGTGTCGGGTGTTTTCAGAGTGTTTTAGGTTACACACAGCTAGCTCTCCTGCTCATGGTAGCCCAGATCACTTGCCTTGTCATCAGGCGCCATTATATGTCTCCCTCTCAGGCTCCTTAAAGTCTGTTCCTTCAACACACACACTCACACACACACAGCACTGTACTCAATTCAAACTGTTTACTGGGGAACATTCACAAAGGGCAGAGCACCAGGCTGCGTCTGAGGCTCACAGTTTTAGCGACCAGCAAGCAGCTTATAACTTTTACACCGGATCGCATTAAGCGTGTTTATCGATACACTTTTTTTCGAGTGAATTATTAAAAGGATGGCTTTGGTGATATGGCTCTAATCACTCATTATAATCCACAGTGGATATTATATTCAAATATTCACCAGGGCTCATTGAGGGGCCAGCCTTGTAAAGACTTTATCACCCATTATCCGGGAAATCGACATTCACACCACATCTGATTAGCAAATATGTATAAAAATAGAGAGGTTGGCTGTTTGAAAAGCTGCACACAGGCTTTAGAAAGAAACAGGTTAACACTACATACAAGCAGAAAGATGCTGATTAGCAAAGGTTCAACAAAGATTAAAACTATATATCTCAATCACACAGAATTTGTCTCAATTACATTAGATTGAATTTATTGATCCCAATTTGTAAAACTGTTTCGTTAAAGCACCATGTAAAAGGAATTGCACACAAGTTAAAAACAAGAAAATAAAACATATATATCAACAGTAGAAGCATATCACTATTGGATACACAATATAAATATACAATCTATGAACAATAAAATAGCAATATACTACCTAGCAAAACCATGCTTATTATACATATTTTGAAAATCTAACTGTTGGCACCAAAATAAGACATTTTAAATTCCACTCAGAGGTGATGTGGGCGAGTGTGTCTCATTGTGTGTGCTTTACAGTATCTATTAATATTGAGGGTAGACGTGCACGGCTGCAGAATGGTGGATCTTATCAGCGCTGTAAACATATTTTGTGTGTTTTGCCGGGGCTGCGGTGCTGATAAAGAGATGGGCCACAGTCCAGCGAAGGCACCGAGACTCTCAGGTTACCGGCTGTCCCTCAGCCGCCAAATCTACCGCAAACTTAACACCATTTTTCACAATACGGTATTTTTCTGAATGGGGTCCAATCCTGCGCCTTTCGATCGAATAGTATCTCCTGGAGTAAAACATGTTGCTTCTGAATAGATTTTCGATGTGAAAGGGTGCAGATAGACAAATGTGGTTTCAGAATAAAAGCTGGAAAATGTCTGGAGCTGTCCCCTTTTTCTTCCTGTTATTAATGTTAAACTAATGTTGTGTTTATGGTCCTGGAGACCCTGGGCTTTTAAACAACCTTCATACACTACTTTTAAAAATGGTATAGGAATTAATGGTGTCATCTATTGGACCCTTGTCAAAAGTCCTTGGTTATTTTTTAGCAGGTTATATTTCAGTAAAGGTCTGGGCATTTTAATCTTACATTAGAGCATGAAATGTGTATTTAAGTATAGTTTCAGTCATTGCGGTCTTAGAGAAACATGGTTCAGTAGTATGTATTTACAGTAGTTATGCTACCTGAGTTTTTTTCAAACAGTACTACCTTCCTAAATCCAAGTTAGGAAAAAGAAATACTAAAGTGTGTTTGGATTTCTGTTGTAACATTATAAGTCTGCTTAAGTAACCTCACCTTGTAGAGTACATTTCTTTTCCCCAAGTGTACATTCCTTAGAAATTACATGTCTATTGGATTACAAAAAGGTTAAACACTAATGTAGAAAAGACAAAATAGGATATTTTCTAACATGTTGGAGATGATTATTTCAAATCTAGGACTTGTTTGAAAGGAATACTATTAAAAGCATGCTCACAAATGTTATTTTCAATGAAAATAAAAAGTCAACCCTCATCATTTATTTGAACATCTCTCCACCTGTTAGTGTAGCGGTGAAAGTGTCTGCAGTGCAGTCGCTCTCTGTCCCTGAACTTAGCGCTGCAATCTGCAGAGACGCCGGGCTCCAACACTGCAGAGGAGACTCTGGGGCCATGCCAAGATGATCTGTCCCCCGCCTTTCTACCCCTCCATCCCCCCCCCCCCCTTCTCCACTGCACGTCTCGCCAGCTCTCACAGCTTACCTAAACCACATGAAGAGCCTAAGAGAGGGTGACCTTATATGGCAGCCTTCAGAGAAACTCAAGGACGTGTACACTTAAGAGATAAACCTTTTCTCTTTTTTTTGCTTGATCTTATCTTTAGAATCAGATGTTTTTGCTCTTTATTTTATGTTCTGTTCTTTAGCTGTTAATGAGACAAAGTGTGTGAGAAGGGAGAGATAGTATCAGATCAGTGGGGCATTTTATTGTTGCCGTTGACAAGAAAAAGTCCAAGTACGAGAGCTGTTCAATGGGATAAATGTCTTCACTCGCTGCACTGCGCTTACTTGGGTCAGTAAGAGTACACTCAACATCTAGCTTTTTCCCCCGCAATCACGCAAACTGGACAAAATGTCAATCTGTATAGGATGCTTTACATGTTCGTGCATTAGTCACACAACTTGATTTGTAAAATGAATGCATATAGTAAAGGAGTTCCCGGTATGTCTACATAAATATGAGAAAAAGCTTTAAATGAATAATCTGTGATGCAATTGCACATACCACAGCATCACCGGTTGACAGCAGGAGTGTGAGGAGAGAGTTAAAGTGTGTGTGCATGTGTGTGAGGCGCTACATTTCTTATCACCGGTGCAGATTAAGCCTCTGCCTACGATAAGGCCCGACGACAAACAGGAGGATGGCGCAGCACAGAGCCAAGATGACGATTAGACGGCCTCCGTGGCACGAAGGGGGTCGAGAGCAATGACCCCCGTTTGTACGATAACTAACCCGGGCGATGCAGGCCGCCATTATCGCTCCAGGGCTTTGACATCTACACTAAGTTGACGTGTCTCGGCCATATCTGGTAAAGGGAGTTAAGGCTGATCACAGTGTGGACTGCATGAGCACCTGTTGAGTTTTTGATTATCATTTGTCCCTCTTATTACATTTCATAGATTCAACTTTGAAATTGAAAAGGCAAAATCTGTATATTTGTTTTCAGGTTAAGATATTGTATATATTAAGACTTAAAATCCTAGATACATTTTAACATGTTCTATGTTTTATTCAACTGATTCTCATTGAATATGTTGCCTGTTTCATGTGTGTGTGTGCAGTAATAATAGCATGGAAAATTAAGAATGATGAAGGATGACATTATTTGAAAGACCTGTCAATTCACCCTATACCATATTTGTCTATTACTATTTAGTAATCACGTTCCCTTGTTTCTTATAGATACTTTTAATTGGAAATGTTGTAATTCTCAATGCTATAACCAAACATAGAATGAGTTTTTTGTGTGTGAAATTAGAGCCATCTGAAACCTCCATTTAAAAAAAAACATGAAGCTCACACCACCAAGCGACACAAAACACCTCACAGCTTGAAACCTGTATCTCGACAGAAAGGTTAGGGGTTTCTGCTACATGGAATTGAAGACTAATTTGGGACCTTCTATACAAAATCTGAGTTTGTGAAATGTGCCTATTTCTGGATGAACACATCTGATTAAAGTTATCAAACTAAAAATGAACGGGAGAAAGAAAGGATTAACATTAAACTGATCGTCAAAAAGGTGTATAGAAAAGCAGAATCAATGCAAATTGTTCTGTTCTGTGCTGGCTGATATATTAATACGCTGCACAAAAACATGCCAGTGTATAATGAAATGAGACAAATATTTTTCAGTCAGAATTTTAACCACTATGAATATAAATTGGTTAAAGGCCTTCAGAGAAATTGTCTTAATCTGTGTTTTTACAGGTAGAAACAGCTGTATTTTTGGAAATATTTACATGATTGATATCATATATATTTAGTTTCAACATGGTATATTTTAATACGCAATTTGTACACATGTCATTGCGTACATTGATAATGCCAGTGTATATTTGTAATTATATTAGAAGGAAACATGTACTACTGCTTGAACCAGTTTGCTGTTTAACTTTAAAAATGATCTGAGCAGCAATTATTATTTATTTATCCAGGAGCAGATTATTCTAATAACCATTTATTAGTGCCATCTAGTGCCCACTACCCCAATCCTGGAAACATGACATCCCTGCCTTTCTTAAATTTGTACAAATGGCCCACAAGACAAATTCTCAGTCCCTTAAGGTATTTCTTCCCATGACACATTTCAAAATACTCTCCTTTCACTCAGGTTACAGGGTGTCCTCGTTTACCGATCCGCTTCATTTCCCTCTCTCTCCCTGACCCTTTGATAGTGATAGTGAGCGTATATTGTGTGATAGAGAGAGCATATCTTAATTGGCTTCTGTGTTATCAGTCCTGTTTGATAAGCGCTTTTGTCTTGTCCATCGTCAGATAGCCGGTGTTGATGGAAGGGAGGCCGTTATTGGGGATCATGTCATCCCGACACTTCACATTTTGTCCCATGACTGAGCGAATGGAAAATGGGAGTAAAATCAATGCTTTGGAATACACTAGCGACGCTGTAGCTGCACAGTGACAAAGTGAGGACTCCTAGCTCGGCAGCTTGATAGCCATCTTCTCTAAGGACCAAGACACAGCACTCTTACGTGTTGAGCCAAATGTAGATAAGAAAAAGGGAAACTTTCTCCTCTGTGTTTTGATGAATGCTGATGACAGCTTAGGTAAGGAAGGAAATATCAAACAGCCTTGTTTTTATCGGTGTCTCGTAGTGATAATTTGTTAGTCATAATTCCATGGTAAATTTTCCATTCATACATCCTGGTGCAGTGATTCACAGTAATTATTAACACAAATTCTGAGAAAAACAAAAGTCAAAGGTAAGTGTCACCCTTTACGTGTTGCTTCCCACTCTCAGTTTTGGCCCAGGAAGTGTGTATACAATACCTTAATATGTATAAATATATAAATGTCTTCTACTATCTGAATTTTCTTTCAACAAAATAGACAAATATGAAATGGTTTTATATGCAATAAAAAGCAGCCATTCAAAATGATTTGCCAAAAATATATAGATTTCGCTTTAGATGAAAGAACAACTTTAAATCACAAACAATCTAGATATTTATTTTCAATTCTGGACTCTGTATTTGACACATCAAAGTCCTGATCCCTCAATAGCTTCCCACCAATCAACAGTGTGTGTTATAAAGCATTTTTGCCTAACCCCGTCTCCTAAAATAAATACGATTACATTGGAAGTAAATATATAAATATTTACTTCCAATGTAATTCATTTTCTGTAGATTGCAGGCGTTTGTTTTAGGATACTGAGGTAAAACCACGTAGCTCTTGATAATTATTTAGTCCACAATTTTGCAAAGCATCCTCGAAATGAATGCAACAATACATTTAAAGTGAAGTTTCAGACAGTCATATGTGTCTCTTATCATCGGTAGATCTTTCTTTTAAGGTTTCAGACCTCAAACCTGTGTTTGGAAAAACTAATCAGGAAAGAAATGTGCTTCTTTTGCATTTCTTCTGATTAGTGCAGGTTGACTCATATAAACATGTGTGGAGAAGTATGCTGCTTCAACAACAACAACAACAACAAGGCAGCCTGCAATGTTAAGAGTCACTGTCAGGATGGAGGACAAAGTCCTTCCGTTTATAGGTTCTTAAGAGATGGAAACACGTAGGTGAAAAGAGAAAAAAACACATCACTTTCAAGTTCTCTGTGATAAGTTGTGCCAGTCATTTGGATCGGACCTGTTGTCTTCCTGTGACACCCCGGTAGTTTCCTCACTATTCATGTGGTTTGATACAGGAAACTAGTCAGTGAAACTCGATGCTGCTTAAAAGTGACTTCAATAGCACGTATTCATGGTGTCTCCTCTAAAATGTGTAACATCATTTTCAAAAGCTCACAATTAATAATTAGGAAAAACAAGCCATTTTTGTTTTGGGGGGCTTTTGTTATACCAGTCACACACTGTCCTGTATTCACAATAAAATGAAATAGAAACAACTGAATTAACCGTTTACCTAGAAAACATAATTACACTGGGTCTGATAAGTGTTTTTTTGACCAATAATAGACAAAAAATAAACTTGTATGCAAAGTATCTTGTCTCAGTTAAGAGTGTATCTCACAGCCTACACTAAGTTATCTCAATAATCAATAAGTAATGTTTCACCACAGGATCATATATTCAGTTTCAATAACTACAGATCCATTTTCAAAGCCTGCAATTTTGAATCTAGTTTCTTCCTTGCTGATACATTTCACTTTAAAACCTGTGGCTTGAAACCTGTGGCCTCTTATAAAATAAAATATTGTTTTGAACAGTGTACTATATCTAACAGGTAACAGTACAGCAGAAACACAGATTGGTTAAATCTTCTCCGGGCGAAGGGGGGGTGGAGGGGGGAGACTTCAGGCTCCCACCGCCTCTCCCTCCCTGCCTGGCTCTCCCAGAGGAGCAGCCATGGCGATGGTGATTATGTCACCACTTAGTGAACTAACTGACACTGATGGGTTTGAAATGCACTCTGCGTCCCAGCGGGCCCCTGCCCCCCCAGCCCCCCTCGTCCCCAGGTCTGTCAGGCCCCTCTGTGCTGGGTGTTGGGTTACCCCAGAGTGACGGCAAGGCCAAGTTCAACAGCACGGCCAGCCAGCAGCTCTCTGAAGAGCCTGTATGAAAGGGAGGGAGGTGGGGGGGAGAGTACGGAGGCTCTTCTGACTCACTTCGGGACCCCTTCTGGTGCACTGCTACCCCCCCACCACGACCTAGTCTTCTCTTCTTCCTCCTTATACAAACCCTCCTCACCAGAGTCTGCCCCAAAGCACTACTTTAAATTATTGCTTATTTCCCCGAGTAATATTAGCAAAAATCACGTATTTTACTTAGAAATGATTAACTCTGCAAATATCTTCTTTGCTCAGTTTAATGTTTTTCTATCAGCAGAATTATGGAAAAAACACAAGTCCAAGTTTAATGACATCAAACCTCAAAAAAGGACAAATTTACCTTTAAGCAAACTCCGGAAAATGGTGCCATAGACACTGGCAGGGGTCTTTGCTAGTAAGAAATGCAACTGTGAACATGAGCTTGAACTTCATTCAGCGATTGTGCAAGTGGCATCTGTTTAGTGTTAGGTGTATATAAGATGTTTAGCTAAACACCATTTGTTGTAGGACTTAATTGTATTTGCATGCTAGCCAACATGAATAAGCAGCTGTTCTATTTAGACAGCATTAGTGTAACCTCATATATATTTTATTAACATTAAAGAATGTGATGTTCAACACTGAAATTACTCCAAAATGTATTTAGTATAAAGGTCGAAAGGTTGCTAGGTAGTTGTTATTGTATGCCTAAAAGGAACAGCAGTTATGGTCAGCTGGAGTTAACCAAATGAGAACAACTGAAGCAGTGATAGCTGTATTTTGTCAGATTGTTACAAAAAGATGCACACTGAGCAAAAACATTTGCTCAGCGGGAAGTGTGATTGACAATGGAAGTGTGATTGACAAGGGAAGTGTGATTGATGGTGCAGATGTACCTTGGGAAATTCTTCATACTCATTTTTGTAACCAACATGAATTGAATTTCCACTGAGCAGGGAGATCCTTTTCGACGATAATTGTTAACCGTTACAATGAACTTGAATTTCCTCAAAACTGTCAACAGGCCTGATTAAAACCTGAAGGGTACACTTAAACAAATGAGTTTAATGCCACAATGACCTACTTTTGGCAACATTGGTTACATGCCTTTGAGGCTGATTGTTCAGTGTTCCATGTAGCTGCAGTGATGTGTCTCTCAGACGAAAAGGCCACTATATAACTATACAACTGTGTTTGATCGGGATTATTAATGTGTAAATTCCATCAATCTGGAAAAAGCTATCCAACCAAACTGATTAGGGCGACATTGTGTTTTACTAATTGTCTCAAAGTACTGCCATATACTTTCTTCTTTTTCGCTTCATTGCCCTCTCAAGCTTCTTTACCCTTTCCTATCATGTTTATTAACATGGCTTGATAATTAATCCATGCAGTAGCTAGTCTTAGAAAATTTTCCAAGATACAAAATTGATGTTGCATCAGCCACCCAACCAGAAAACATTTTTCCCTTGTTATCTCTTTAAATGAAGCGGCAACCAAGTGTTAACCAAAATGAGGCGAGTGGGTTTTGTCGGTTTCAGTTAACTGATGTTGGTTCTGCTGCATTCAGGTACAAATGACAAAATGTGGCTTCTGCTAATCAAGGCACAGGATGAGTACAGGCTTTTTTTGATTGATTGTTTTATCTTCTATTGTAAAAAAAACAATACACGTTATTTTACATTTCACACAATAATTACATGTATATCATGTTATATCCTTTATCATAAAAAAAAGAAAACCACCTCCTCCAAAACCTAACAATGGGAAATCAAAAAACAAGAAAAACATACAGAAAATAACCGGTGGCTTAAAGGCAACGTCTCATGTTTTTGTCAATTTCCATTAACCATTAGAAAACAGTGACAGGACAATTATGAAGTCAATCCACACCCTCCCCTCCTCTCTCTCCTCATCGTGTGTTGGTAAAGAGAGACATATGTGTTTAGTCTATTAAAAGAGACAGCCGGCATGCTTTGGGGAGGTGACCCTGGGGCGGGATGACAGTTTCAGTTACACTAACACATGAGCTCTCACACACACACACACACACACACACACACACACACACACACACACACACACACACACACACACACACACACACACACACACACACACACACACACACACACACACACACACACACACACACACACACACACACACACACACACACACACACACACACACACACACACACACACACACACACACACACACACACACACACACACACACACACACACACACACACACACACACACACACACACACACACACACACTCTCTACTTCTTCACCTCCAACCTCCAACTCCTAACCTCTGATCTTTGTTGATCTGGCAAGGGCGCACCAGCATGTGTGTGTGTGTGTTACTTTCTCAGTTGGCTAAAGGGGAGCAGGAGAAGGGGCTAAATGGAGAATTAAACTACTGAGTAGTCGGTAATGTCGATGGCCACGTTTATAGGCGTTGATCGCTCAGGCTCCTTCGTACTCATTCTGTTGCTGATTTAATTAAGTTTAGGAAATGATAGAATAACTGCATCCACGTGTGGTGGTTCACATTGTACTAATCTCTTAATTTAGCTGGCTAACCCCCAGTCTGCAGATAGCTGCGTTCACACTGTGGCTGACCTCTCCTGCAAATGACTCGTGGGGAATACAAGGTGATGGAAAGCTCTACGGGTTGACACTCAGAACATTATGAAAAGTTGCAAGCCATATAAACAATTAGATTATACGTGTTGAAATGTTTCCATGCTTTGGTTGTGCTTGGAAAAAAAATATTATATTTTAAAAGCTAAAAGCTGGTGCTAAAAAACAAACGTATCTTAGTTGGTGCCTGACATGAAATGCATCTTCTATTTACTTTGCAACTCTCAATTCCATTCTCCTCCAAGGACCGACAGGAAAGCTTGAAGCAAGTAACTGAATTTTAGCCAAATTGAAAAGCCTACTGCTTTAGAGCCCTCCAGCAAGGCATTAACACCTCAAACTCTTAAATTAAGCACAAAGCTGCCAGTGAAGCTGTATTGGGCAGTTAAAGGGTGGCTTGAAGTAGCAGTATGAACCAAATGAAAGATGTGAACTTCAATACCCAGAAATCCTGTGAAGTGACATCAGTAGAATGAACAGGACAGACCCAAACTCACTAACCGGACTGTTTTGTGATGTGATTATACCAAAGCAACAAGAGAGGCAACAGATCCAACAAAGATGAGTCCACTTTGGTCTGGATGGAGTGCACACCCGCTAGTTTTGGATTTAGTTTTGTCGTTACCTGTGGGGAGAGAATGCTTTGCCAGTGTCCCAATAATTTGGGCCAACGAATGGAAACTAAAGCGTCCTAATTAGTGGTGAAAACATGCTCTTTGCTATCATATCCCTATGGTGTATGCTGATCTGACAGGTATCGCTGATTATAACAAAAATATATTGATACTCGAGAATATTTTTCCCATAAGGCAAACGAACATAACACTACATATAATCTTAAAAATTGAGTTGTTGGTTCCCTGAGCTAGTGCTCAAATGATTTAATGATTTATCCATGAAGCCAGAGGTTTTAAGGGAGCTCTTAACAGTTTAAGGGTAGGATCAGTTTATGGAAAAGAAGAAATATTACATTGGCATATGCATCTGGGAATTAATTTTTAAGCAAACTTAAAAAGTCATTTTCAATATAATTCTTTCACAATTTGACCACAACACCACGTAAAAGGACAAAGTGATGATCATATCACCACAATGTGATTCCTCTTATAATCAAAACAACGTAAGAAAATGATAAAAACAAGTGCACAATATCACAAACTTCTGGGTAAAAATGTTTTTCTTGTATTGTGAAATAACTAAAAGAGGGAAGCAGCAAATTCCCTCATTTGAAAAGATGGCATTATTCACTAAAATGGTTGTATACTACTTTTCCTTTATCAGGTAATTTATCAAACACCCTGACGGCAACAACTAATGTTTAACATTAAAATATTAAAGTCAACTTCCCAATTAACAGCAACAGTTCAAGACACTGGCACCATCCCTGGATGTCAAGTCCAGTACATTTAAAAAGCAATTGAAATTGAAAATCCCCAATGAGCCATTCTTTATTGTATGTAATTCTGCTCATCAGCTCCTTTATACATATTAGCCATATGGGTGACAACACATCACCAACTTTAAGCCTGGAGGTTAAACCCACTGAAGTTGTCTCCAAGTTGGTGCCACAAATGACGCACAGCATGATGGAGGAAACAGAAAAAAGGATGGAGAAAAAACAGGAATGACAACAATGTGAAAGAGAGAGAAGGGTAGTGACAGCTCCACTTTGCAGAGACATCATGCATTTCTTGGGAATTTAAGCATGAGGGGCTCTGAGGGCTTAGCATTTCCGTGAGGCTGAGGCCTGCGTTATGACTGAGAGAGAAGAGACCAATTAGACCATTAATGTGAGTGCTGACGGGCGGATTACTCCCCTGGCTCGCCTGCCCCTTTAAAAAACAGGCAGTAATAACAATAAAGCTAGTAATAACCTGGCTCTTAAAAGGACAGCTGGGGCCAGTCAGGGAGTTTGCCTCGGTGTTCTCATTTCAAATATACTGTACTGTACGCTGTAGTTCTCAGTGGCCTTGGCGTCGCAGCCTAATGTCCTTCACAGCTGGCTTCACATGTTCCAAGCTGCCAAACTGGCTTCTGTACACTTCCTGGGCCCTTTGTCTGAACCCTGGACTTGGGACTCTGACACTATTGTTCACTCATGTAGGAAGTTTTGCATTTTCCATCAACAACCACCGCCTTGATGTTTCAAGGGAAAAGGAATCCACAGATGACCCGACTACACACCTTAAACACATTCTCTCATGCAAACCCTGATATGGATACAGTGCAAATTCACATGTACGCAAAGTGTTCCTACATCGGGAGGTCTTGTACATCTCTGCTGTATTTCCAGGTCTACAGTTACAGGCCAAAAGTCAGGGGTTGGGGTTCAGGCCGGTACACTTTCAACAATGATGCAGGTGCACTATTCATCTCCAGTCATTCAGCCGGTCACTCAATTAAGAACGCAGATCAACAAACACACACAAATGCATGCATTCACATGTACTTGGTGTCATGACCACTCCTTGGACCCCATGTAGTTGGGGTATTCTCTTACGGAGCTGGGAATGGGAGCGAGGAATCCGAGCAGTCTTGCCGTCCCCGGGACAAAAGGCAAGGTGGCCCCGTGGCTCGGGCTAAGGAAGCTCCGGGTTCAGCCACTGGACCTCGAGGTCTTTGAGGAGCCCCCTGAAACAGCCAGGTGTTCCAACAGGAGGGACTTTGTGGAACCGTCGAAGCACTTGTTGGAACGGACCAAATAGGAGTGGTACAGTCTGCTGTTGCTCCGTTGCTTTTGAGATTCTTAGTTTTCTTTAGTTCTTTTTCAGAAATCTTTAAAAACTCCACATAGAGCAGCATAATCAGAAATGACATACTTTATGGAGCATTAATATCCCACGATGTAAGAGAGCTGTTAGTTATCTATTAATGACGCATCCTTGCCCATCCTTGATTACATTTAAATCTTCTTAAGAGTCAGTGGTAACTCCAGTAGGAAGTATAACCGGGTGCTGACCCACAACTCTTCTGGGTCATTCCCACAGTCTTTTACAGGTAACAAACCCACGTCCCTCACTCCTGCCTCTTTCTCCACAGGGTAAAGTTGAGGTAACATGAGTGTGTATGGCACAAAGCTCAATTCTTTATGTGCTGATGACTGGAGAGGACGGACAGACACAGACACCACACCTGCCTGACATGGTCTTCAGTGCTTTGCTGAGCTTTACGCTTTTCTCACACACACACACACACACACACACACACACACACACACACACACACACACACACACACACACACACACACACACACACACACACACACACACACACACACACACACACACACACACACACACACACACACACACACACACACACACACACACACACACACACACACACACACACACACACACACACACACACACACACACACACACACACACACACACACACACACACACACACACACACACACACACACAAAAGGTAGTCCCCAGCTGTTATTGACTTAACTTATAGCTTTGTAAGTGCAGTGTCCACCGCAGATCCTATTGGTCGAAAAGTCTTTTGAATGCAGTTCGTGCAGACACTCCAAACTCTCATATATTAAAAATAAATTATATCCGCTATATTTAAAAAGCCCTGACTTCCTTCTCTCTGGTTCCAGGAAAACATATATCACAGCCGGTGTCCATGGCCAGAACCAACAGTGTCTGTTTGCCCGTCTGGGCCCTGCCTGGATCCACGCCCAGGTGAAAGGTCAAACAATCAGTCCTCATCAGCCTCACCATCTTACTCAGATTTGGATTTAAGTCGGTTTTCGTTTGTTTTGTTAAAGTAAAACACTTTTTACAGCTTCTTCTGCTCTAAGTTCGAACCGATGTGTTGCTTACAGTTATATGAAGGTTGTGCAATGACTACATTGTTTAAGTATGGAATTGGATATGTGCTCTAAAAATAAAAACAGAAAAAGGAAGGGCACTTATGTCTCTACATCTACGTAGTTTAGCACCGTTCATAGATTTGTTCATCATACAATGTACTTCTCTTGGGAAACCTTTCAAGCACAATTCTGTATAGAACCATTTGAGGAATTTAGTTGCAGCACTAAATGCAAAAAATAAATAAACTAAGAGTTAAGACATTCAAAGGGATAGCAAGATATCTCTAAGGGAAAAAATTACAATTAACTAGGGAAGATGGAAGTATCACTTATCCAAGACACATAACCCACCCAAAGAACATCAGTGCTGGACAATTCTGCAAAACACAGGATTACCTTCATTAAAAATCTGAATACTACTCCATATTAAAGGGTCACAACTTAAAATGGTTTAAAAGACGCTATTTAGGAACCGTCTTATTAAGAAGTCGCTCTTACGTTGTACAAAATCTGGATTATACAATATAATACCTGAATGAGGATCTTTGTGCAACTGGCCTGCTGTACTGTATGTCTGGCAAAGGACAAATCCCAGATTCCATTTTTAAAAACAGAGACTCTATAACCCCCTAAACTCCAGCTTCTACTTGTGTCCTTAAAAACGCATCAGGCCACGATCCCCTATAGCCGACAGTTATGGCTGCTCAGCTAACACCTGGCCCTGCTAGTGTGTCATATCACTGCTAATCGCATTAGGCTAATCGCTCCCAGATCAGCACATCCACACTGACCCCGGCACGACTCTGTGACCCGGCCAGGGAACCCTCACGCGGGATCAGACTGTGAACTTATCTCCCCCAAAGCCAGACCCCACCCTTGCCGTTGCTAAGAGGGACAAGGGGTGGAAGACGGGATATGACCAGATTCCTTTGGGGGGGATTGAAAGTGACTGTTATGTTATGAACTGGTGGCACTTCAGTTGAACCCTGTCCTGCAAAAAAGGGGGGAGACTGAACAAGAGGGTCGACATAATGATTCGAAGAGAGATTACTGAAGATAAACAAATGATCAGGTCATTCTTTTAAAAAAACGTGCTTGGTAAGAAAAGCAAGTCAAACTGGTGTCTCGTCTGTTTGAACAGTCTTTAACCTGAACGATTTTGAGAGGCCTTGCTGTCTTTCCTCTCTCTTTCTCCTCACCTCACCTCACTGGCTTCCTCATTTTCTCTCTGTGTCATCTGTCAGGAAGCTCAGTTCTTGGCACTCTCTCCACCTGCTCAGGACCTGCTGGATTTCTCTCCTGCAAAAGAGCTTTGCACTGTGCCACAGCCAAGGCAGCTCACATCTGCCAGGCCATTTCCCTTTCGCTAACTCTTTCCTCCGATCCCTACATCTCTGTATACTTTCTCTTTAATCAACTTCTCCACTCTGACGTCCCTTTATCTGCATCTTTCAGTCTACACTTTATAGTTTCTATTTTGGCTTCGCAGCTCAAGCTGTAGTTGACTGACAACTGCTCCATCTCTTGCTGGATGTGAGAGGCTGCCTGACGCTTTGCCAATAAGAAACCCTATTCAGTCCTTGGTGTTTCTTTTTCCATTTAATATGGCAAAATGCCTAATTGTTAGGATTTTTAAAAAGGCAGCAACTAACATTTATTTTACAATTATTTCCAAGTCTTTATTCTATAAAAAATAGAAAATTGTGAAAAATAGTTCATTAAAATTGTATAAACCCCCAAATAACCTCTTCAAATGTCTTAGTTATGCTGACCAACAGTCCCAAACTCAATCTACTATGACAAAATGACAAAGAGAAGTTTAGCTTTTTTTTTTTAAGGAATTAAATGATTACTTTATTGTTAAAATATAAGTTTCTGTCAAATAACTAATGCACTGACCAACAAATAGTTTCAGACTGAACTGTATTTATTTATTTTTGTTAAATCAAATTAGAAAAAGGCTGTTTAAATTAGTGTTGCAAAACATGTTCAAATATTGCAGCTTTGGTTTTTCAAAAAATTAACTCTACTCATCCAACAAACATTTAAGCACTAAAGGAACACTGTGCAGCAGTCAGCTGATTTTGGCTGTAGGTGCCACGGCACTGTGTGGACAGATGGTGCCAAGCCAAACACAGCAACCACCAGCTAGAGCTTTCATTCACTTAGGGCCCTGAATGCTCCGATGTGGCCCCGCCGCCTCCCTCTTTTCCTCTCTCTCCTCCCTCTGTGTGCCATGGGGGAGGGGTGAGTAAGGGGTCAGGCGAAGGTTACTCAAATACAGTGAGCTTAGCCTCTCCACACTGTCCATTAACTATGAAAACATGTAGGAGCGCCGGCCAGGATGAGAGCGCCCTGCTCTGGCAGCCATTGTTTTTCTGCCTATGTTAACATTTTATTTATACAGGGAAAGTTGGGCGAGGAACGAGGAAAGCATACTTTTTCTAACGGCCACATACATGTCTGTCTATAGAGGACATCATCAACACAACTTTTTTCTACAACCTATCTACCAGCCTTGGGCCACATAATCAAAAGGGGACCTGAATGAGAGGGGCCAGAGATCAAAATGCTAACCCTGCGATTACCCACTGAGAAACGGCCTCCAATAATGTATAATCCATAGAATGGCTTTTACTTGCATCATTTGCTTCAATGTAAAGGGAAGTGAAATAAAGGCAGGGTTTATATATAGCATATACTGATGTTTAAAATAAATATTCTACTTTATTTTACAGTACAGAAATAGAGAGAAAAATTCAGGTTAAGATGCCATCTGCAATCAAGGTATGCAACCCAAGACTTTGTGTTTATATGGTATAAATCTTGGCTCCCGCTCAACCATTACGTTAGGTAAAGTGAAGTTAAAGTGAAGCTTAGTAAAGTTGAGTTGAATAGGAGAGTTTGAAAGCAATTCCAAAGTTAGTAGTCAGGTAAGTGATATATATTGTGATTGAGGTGAACTTTGTTTTTATGAATGAAATGTCACTGTTTAGTAAGGAAACTTTTCTGATGTATAGACCTTTCCAGGCTCCGAGTAAAAATGTCTTTGAGTAAGACACCAGGCAGGGCAGCTTCACAGTTCGGATAGTACAGAGGCACTGTGGGCTTTGTGCAGAGATAAAAACAATATATACTCATGAGATGTATACGCTTATCTGTCTCCTCAGCCCCTCAACCCCAACGGCCATAACACTAAACGTGGCAAATGGCAGCCATTTGTCTCCATGAGTGAACTAAGGGAGAACTACAGACTGTGGGCAGTGACAGGTTTATATTGGTAATATTCTGTCATTCCTTTGACTGCATTAGCGTTTTCAACACCAGAGTTTTAAATCATTTTTTATGAACGGCATAAAATGTCAGATCTGGCCTAATACATCTCCATATGAGCCCTCTAAAGTTCCTTTTCTCTGTGTGCAGACAGACATGCCGTGCTCCCTGCGCTGTCCCCTACTTCCGATCTCTCTAATGTTTTTCAGTCATAATAAATCTGGCCCTGACTTTCTAAAGCAAACAATGCTGTGGGGACTGAGTCCTCCAATAACACTTTGTCAGTTCCAATCAGGCCTGAAATATGACTCAACTGTCTGTGCTTCCCCGTGCTAAAAGTCCTCCCCTCCACCCCCATTTCCTCTCTCTGGCTCTTTTCCCCTCTGCTATAATTTCCTTAAGCCTTGCAGCCTCAACAACCTTTATTCTTAAACAACTATTAATATGGCCATGGACTGACACGACTGAGCTACATGAAGACACTAAAGATGTTGAAACAGCCTCTAGTTAAATGTTTACATGTTTTAACCTGGCTGCAGAGTTTTGTTGGATAGTATAGGGGGCAAGTTCCTTTGAACGTCAGCCAATTTTCTTCCACACCCAGCAAGAAAAACGTCATTGTTCTTGCTTTGCAAACTGGTGCTAAAACAGGAATGGCCTTCACCAAAAATCAGCATGAAGTCACAAAAAAACTTGGTTGTCTTAACTTATGAATTCCATTAACACAAAGAAAGTTCACGTGTATGAGAAGATTGGAGAACCAGCTTTACAAAAGAAAGCCAGTGTGAGAGCGCACTGATCGTCATGCATAAGGGAGAAGCATGAATCCGGACAATTCAAGACCCCAATAACACTTTATTTGAAGTGTGTGGTATCAAGGCAAAATCCTGATCGGATTTCCATCAGACTTCAATGTAAGGGAGTACATCAGAAGTGCCATGTTGGGCAATAGAACTTTATGCTTTGGAAATAAGATTTCCCTTTAACTGGTGCTATGGTGCAAAGCCCAAACCGTGAAAACCAGCTCTCCACCAAAGGCACTTAAAAGTAGTCAAAGTGTCCTCATACTTTTGGCCATGATGTACCGTTTTGCATATACTAACCCTAGAGCAGATCTGCAGCAGAGTTCCTCTCTATTAGCTTATAAAGAAAAACAAAATCTTCCTGTTGTAAATTTCAATCGCCTTAAACCCTCCTACCTTTGTAGCTACGGCTCAACGAGTTGACCCCGTATATTTATTTGTTGCGCTTTCTTTTGAATGCATTAGCCTTTGGCCATGTTAATCAGGCCCGCCACCCCCCCTTGAGCCTCACCCCTCCACCCTACACGGAGGCCAAGGGAAGCCATCAGTAGCAATGCCCGGCCGACCACAGAGCGAGCATGTTCTCTTCACGCATGATTAACGCTGTTGAGAACGGGGGATAGACCACCTCAAAGAGAGAACTGCCCCGACTTCAAAGTCTTGCCACTGAGAAAAAGACTGTCCCTGTGTGTGCAACCCCCCTCCACACACACTCTTAAAACTCAATATAACATGGCCTCAACTAGCCCTGTAAACACACATGCATGCACGCACACACACACACACACACACACACACACACACACACACACACACACACACACACACGGAAATGTAACAAGTGCTTTAGGGAGGATTTTAACTGCTATTATTGGTGAATGATTGACTGGTGGTGATGGAGTGCAACCCGGCTCCCTTTTTACAATTTCAGTGTCAGTATCGGCTTGTGGCATGATTTCATGGACTGTGTGAACTTTACTTTCTGATCAAATATATTCTATTCCCATACAGAATATGACTGATGACGGAACTACAGCTGATAATATTGTATCAAGGTGCAATGAACATACAGGTCTGTTTGAATATCTAGATATGAGCATATGAGCAGATAGAATGCATGGTCACAATAGAAATTCAGAAGTCCATAAGCTATAACTGTGTGAGGAAACTGTACATGCACTGGTGGCCATAGGTCATACTCAGGTAATACTTAACAGACAAGGAAAACCATTTGTTTTCCAAAATAGCTCCCTGTGGATTATTTACATAATTACTGCAATTTGAAACATCATGTCCATGACATATAAGCTACTTTCTGCTAAAAGAAAAAACACAATGCAATACTTCACTTTTGAGAGACATTCAAATGCTATTATGTGACACCATATCTTTCAGCGATGGTATAAAAGCAATGATGATTCACCACAGAGTAAACTATTAAGTGATTATTCTGTAGGGGATAAATGAACAAAATGAGTAATTCCGGACACAACCTGGCCTTGAGAAATAACAGTACCACCCAAAAAATGTCTTAAACCATCAAGAAACGTGTCACACTAAAGATGTTGGATTTCATTTACCAACATTTTAGAAAAGTTAATTTATAAAGTAGATGTATTTTGTGAAAAACAGAAATAATTATTAACCAACATTAAACTGTGCCGCTCAATAGCAAGTGATTCATTAATCAAAAGGCCAGTATCAGGAAATTCTTCTGTTCTACTGCACAACAAGCAGCAAATATGATTACATGCAGTATTGAAAATGGCCTAATAACAAAGCTGTCAGAAACACCAATGACCACATACATGACATAGTATTATGGGCTTGACTTCTCTTTGTCTCTTTATGGGGTGGTGTAGTCAGGAAAGAAGAGGTCAACTCACATTTCCTAGAAAGCTTTAACCAGCGAGGTGTGTGAGATTGTGTGTGTGTTCGGCATGAACGTGGAATGTTGCCCGAGGCACAAGGACTGACGGTGCTCTCGCTTTCAACCCGTCTAATAGAAACACAGAGGGAGAGAAAGGGAGAGAAAGGGAGAAGGGAAAAGTGCTACTCCTTCACCTGACAGATGAAAGCTATATAATACACCATTCATGGCACTATTTGAATAAATAAACAGTGAGGGCTTCTGTCTGTGGTGCGGTGCGGTGCGTGACTTTGTGTTGCCTTCCTCCTGTTGTGGGCCTCTATCCAAACACAAGTTCAGTTACTTACAATTTCCAGTTAAGCTTGTGGGATTATTTCTGGATGTACAGGTCAGACATGTAATACATCCTTCAATTTTTCAGCTTGTACAAAAAGCCAAAGTAAAGTTTGACTGATTTACCATGAAAAGACGTTTTTATAATATTTTATAGAAACTGAGGAAGCTTTTGAAGTTTGTCTCAGTGGGAGGTTGTGCAAACTGGCTATTTTGTTCGGTGAAAACGTGTCCTTTTAGGTTTATTTAGAAAAATGTGTAGAATTATGGCCAAGCTGTAACATATATAGTTTTCAATAAGACAGGACTACAACGAACAAAACTCACCCAGCAAAGCACTTTCCTTGCCCCTTCCCCTCCCACGTTAGTTTTCTTTTGACATTTAAGCTAAACATTCACACACAACCAATCAGGTTTTGAGCACCACACTTCCTGGATTATGACACTCCTCCCAGTTCTGGCAGAGAGGATAGTGCTTACATAACCTCCGACCCCTCTAATGCATTAATTGAGGGGGAAGTATGTGCAGGTCCATTTATTGTGATGGAGAGCGTTGGTAATTGCTCAGTGACCCAAATGTTCTTTTTCATCGTCGCCCCCTCATGCCACCAAGACCCTGACCTCCTGCTTCGAAAAAGGCTGCCATATTGTGTTGCCGTCCCTCCATGGGGCTTTGGAAAAGTGGAGGCAATGGGGGGGCTATGGGACAAAAACTGACAATGTTGTGCTGCCGATATGCTGGTTTTAAGGTCTATCCCCATTTTAAAGTAAATATTTGTACATGTAAACACCAAAACATAGACCAACAAAATTGTTGAGCGAATTTTCAAAAATATACATTACAAGGGGACATTTCACAGTATAAAAGTAAATGGTCATTGCCCTGTCAATCTAAACTACTTCTTTTTTTTTTACTTCATCTGAATTTATTCATTCATTTATTTAACAGGGACAGTGCACATTATTCAACTTTTCTGTAAATGTGCCAGAGTTAGCCAAGAGGCTACTTTTCATCTGTAGTCCCTGACTGAACATCTTTGGCTTTTCTGTCCTATCTCAGAGAAAAGTGTCAAAAGCTAATACATCAACATGCTCTTTTAACTGTTTATTTTCACACCCCAAAAATGCTGCTTAAACAAATGACTCATACAGTATGAGTAATGTTGAATACACAGTACCAGATCTTATTTTCAGACTATCCTTTATCTGTGGTTTAATCCAAAAAGGCTCAGTATCCAGAATCATAAATCTGAAACAAACAGAGGTCCAAAGCTCGTCTGTGCAGACATTTTCCATTTCGTCTCCAGTCTAAATTTGAATACGCTGGTTGTTTTTGTTTGTGCGCCACAGGCGTACACACACACTCAGCCGGCCGTGGAGCTGCCTGCGTGGGGATGTTTATGACTTATGGTGAGGGCAGAAAACATGTGTCAATATTGATTATCATTACCAAGTCCCAGAGAGCCTGTCGATCAATTAGCCGTCTGCCTCCCTCCCGCTTTAGACATAGCAATAACAAACCTCCAAGAGGAACTCAACCTTGCTAATTAATGACGGCTTTATTTTCCTTTACACGGCATAGACGTCGACCACACACATGTACACGAAAGAGTGATTTTTTTTTTTTTAAAGGGGAAAACTCAAGAAAAGAAGAATTATACAAGAGTATTTTTTTTTTAAAGAACTACATTTGAACTACAAAGATATGAAGTCATCAGCACACACACAGATGCACACACATTTGCATCACATACTACACATCAGTCAATCCTATTATGAGAGTTGGCAGAGTGGTCCCGTGTGGCCTACTCTTGAGGACAGCCCCCATGGGATCCAAAATGCATTAAGAAATTAACGTTCACCCTGGGATCCTTCCAAAACCCCAGACTTAACCTGTGGCTCTGTGTGCGCTTGTGTGTATGTGTGTGGAAAATGGGAGTCCATATGAGTCAGGAGGTTCACTATTGGGGTCAGTAATTGATAGGCCCCATTTTCAATCCCCCCACTTGGCGCCTTCTGTTGGCCAAAGACAACTGGCTTTAAATAGCAATCTAAAGCAAACACTACTCGCCATTATGACTCTTTCTCAAGTCAGAAATCTGTCATAAAATGCTGTGCACATGGTTTTATGTGCTGCCTAATCCGGATATACCAGAAGATTGTTGCGCAGAAACAACAGCAGAAGTAGTATGCCCACTCCCACAACAGGAAGTTGTCTTTCAGATACGATCTTTGATTCTGGTTTGTAATCAAAATGGCAGCCCTAATAATAAAGATGGGTGGCCGTCATTTGTAGCAGTGATTTTTCAGGGAAAGAAATTGGATTGATTGTGTTGTGTTTTTGTTGGCTGCTCCGCTCGGAATTTATGCGGTCGCTGATTGTTGTTAATGGATATTTTTGAGAAAATAATAGCCATGTTTCTTGGCAAGGGCAAGGAAGTGGGGCAGTGGAAAAGAAGACATTTTATTTATGTCTTTTTCAGATGGATTTACATAAACATTGGACCAAAGTCAAGAGTCAACAGACCCTGTGCTCGCTGATTTAGTGCTACTTACTTTTAATAACGTTTTCAACATGAAATCTTCACCACTTGACTTTTGAAACTTGTCACTGCAAATATTTATGTACTGATGACACTTTCACTTATATTTACCGTGACTTTTAGACTCAGCATACGTGTTCTCTTTATCAATAGTTAAACATCTAGCCTGCCTTCATACATTTCATAGATTACCACAGAACAAAAACAAACACAGCTTCCTTTTAGTAAGTCTCATTTCAAATACAAGAGGTAGAGTTTATTAATAATGATTCCTATTAAAGCACATGTTTTTTTTGGCCCTGCTGCACAGTGTTAGGCAGACTTTATAGTGGAGTTGATGCTGGAGGTTCCAAGGTAAGTCAACACAACTTTCTGACCAGGGCTTGTACAGCTCCGTCCTTTAATCTGCATCTTAATGCGGTTAATAGCTAACACACACATACGCACAAATGTTTGAATAAACAAATACAAACACACTTTGACATTCCCACAAGGAATCAGACACTGCCTCAGAGGGGACTGTTGGCTGCCAAAGTGAATATAAATAATATCTATCCAATAAATGCTGTTAAAAACAGGGGAGATCTGACTTTAAAAAACAAAAGAAAAAGCAAATATTTCTTTTTTTATTGAATAACTAACTGTTTCAGCTTCTCAACCCTATTAAATGAACACCTGAGAAAGACAATAGACCATTACAAAAACATCATGAATAGTATGTGTATAAAGCTAGTAATGTCTATTGCACATGTTGTAAAAAAAATATATGGAATAATAAATGACTTAAAACCAGATAAATGGTTCTTAAGAAATCAACACGAAGTGGCTTAAAGCACATAACATCAAGTACATGTTCCCCAAATCCAGTCAGACTATTATTGTTTCACAGCGCCTTCGGTCGAGCATTGTTTGCCCAGCCAAAAGTCAATGTTTGGAACTTTAACAATGGTAGTGAGGATGCAGTTAAGCTTCTGGACTTCTTTAAATACAGCGTTTGAGCTTTTTCACAATGCAGAGGAGACCTGTACACACTCCACCGCTCCTCAAAGCAAGAGGACTGACTGAGTATCAGAAGTTGCTGTGTGAACGCAAATGTGAGCTTTAAGAAATGGATTGCTTGCAAATTTGACTTTTCTGTGTCTTCCTATTGACTCAATCCTGACTGAAGGGAGGAATTACACTCGGTCTTATTCATATATTAAAAGTATACTCTCTAGCATGTGGTCCTACTGTGAAACTCAATCAGTAAAATTGCATTTGCAAAGAGAAAAAGACAAATATTTCCGCAAAACTCAGCGGCTTGGACTGCTTCTGTGTGTTTTCTTGTGTAGGTGTGTGTGGCCATATTTTCCTCTCTGCGGTCTGTTCATATTCTAATCAGTATGTTTCCTGCTTGCATTGATCAGACTGATAAGCAGCCGTCCTGCAGTACATGGTGTCTCTTCAGCAGATGCAAGACACAGATAGAGGGACGAAAGAAAAGAAACCAAATGAGAAAGCAAAAGGCTTCACAGGACGAGAAATATCTCTGTGAAATGCACAGTTCTGTTGTAGAAATGCTTTTCACATGTCAGATTATAATTTTTTCATCAGAATAGCTAGATTTTGCATGTCTTAGATCAAAAACATGTAAAAGCAAGTCAGAAAACAGTTTGTACATGTGTACAGGTGATATTGGTGATACTGAGATCAGCATGCACTTTAATATGTATTATGTATGTGATTTGATAGACATTTTTTGTGTCTTGTAATTGTTAGTTATTTTAGAAACAAGGTATGAGTAATAGGAGAATATATTTTGAAGTTCTCAAACTGTACAAATATATAAATATAGCCACAAAATACTAGATCCCTTGAATGACTTATTTTCGATTAACATGCTATGATTGATTAGATGCTGTTTCAGTGACAAGATGTGAGGGAAATTCTGTAAAAACGAAAGTAACATGTAGCAGAGCATCTTCACTTTATCTGTCAAAAAGGTAGGATCATGTAGTCGGTTTTTCCAGATACTATATACGATTAAATAAGAATATATTTGAATATTTTTAGTTCTGAAAATGTTCAAATATAAAAACACTAGCAGAAAAGATTTGATCCCTTTTTAAGAAATGGTACTATTGTCATTTTCCATAATCGCTAAAGATAAGGTATGAGTGAAAAACAAAAAGAGGAAGTAATTTGCCCAGATATAAGTCACATTTAAAAACCTGAATACTATGGCGCAACATGTTGGATTCTGCTGTCCAAACCTGTTCTATTCACATGTTAGCTTAATCTTTAACGCCACTGTTTGACTATGAAATCAACCTCACAAACTTGGGACAAACGTCTCAAACTACAAAATGGAAACAATATTGCCCGGATGGGAACAGGTCCCCCGATAGCTGGAGTCACTGCTGGGTTTCTAAAAAGGAAATACAAGTGAAAGAGCTTTATTCCTTATCTGTTCAGAGCTGGTTGCTGTGGGGCTTCATATGTATGTATGCTCATGTGAAGCCATTACATGGGGAGCAAGCACGCTAACATCTCTGCTGTACCAGAACGATCCACTGTGTAATACTCTAACCCTCTTCCTGTTTCCTATCCATTTCAATCAGTTTAGGCTAACATGCATCCCGCACCTCCACAATCACATCTGCACTGGGTACACACGGTTACATGCATTTTATTTCAATGCATATTCGTTCCACATAGGAGCCCCAGCAGCAATGCACACAGCTATTGCACCACGCTGGTTATAATGTAATGAATTCAAACAGTAAGGTTGATGAAAAAAAGGCTATAGAAAGTCTCTACTTTCTTAAGTGAAGGCTTTGTACTTCACCCATTTAAAAAGGTGCTTATGAATGGTAATTTAAATCACAAAAGAGCAGACACAAAACTAACCAAGATGACTTTAATGACAGTCCGTTTTCCATGTGTGCTCTATTTTTATGCAGTCTTCCAAACATGAAATTCGGTATTTTCTGCATTTCAAAGAGTCCGACTGATTAGTGTGTAAACCAAGGATGGCATTTCCATGCCACCTTGTGTGACTTATCACATTTTTTTTGAAAGATATTCACACTTTTATGTATCACTTTACAGTGTGAATAAAATAAATGTAATGTGTGTTTACATTTGCATCTGAATTTTTTGAAGGTTCTTACTTTCCACCTTCAATATTCCATTTCTTTTTAAGTGCAGTCACCTATTTCCTATCTTGCTAATACATTTCCACATCTGTAAAGTTTATTTTTGTAACTTTATTGGTTTCCCCCGGTGAGTCAGGTGGAGGAAGGGAAGTCATTACAGCTTAGTACTCCAGCCGGCCTGCCTCCATCTACACCGCCAGGAGAAAAGTACAGAATGTCGACAGCTATCTCTCATATTTCATCAGGACGCTGTCTTCTCTGGAGACTCCATTTGTGTAGTAAACATCTTAAAAAGGTTGCCTGGCTCCCCTCTCCCTTTCTTCTCCCGCTATTTATTTATTTATTCTTTCTTTTCTTTTTTATAAGATTCAGTTCGTCTTATTTTTTAAACTGCTTGACTCCTAAAATACAGATATCACAGTTGGGCCCCATGAGTTTTTGAAAAATGAGCATATTACTTCCTACATCTCCCTTTCCTTATTTTTTGTCACAATAAATATTTCCATTTATATGCAAATTATTATCTACTGACCAAGAATGGATAAAAACTCGTCTTGTTTTCATTGTGATGTGCGGAGCATGTGAGTGTGAAGGAGGGAAGTGTGAGAGCAGAGAGAGCAGCTCCTCATTTAAAGAGTAAATAATCTCCCATTGCATTCTATTATTTATACCCCTGGCTTGAAAGGGACTGTATTAACTTATAAGTTATAAGTAGTTAGAAGTTACTTACTTTAAACTGGGGGGGAGTAGAGAGCCGACGCTCTGCTTAGCTGACTTCCCCCCAAATTGCTGACATAATTACATGAATGTAATTTTTTATGACTCACAGAAAATCTTGGCATTTTCACTGAAGCAGATAATTAGACTTGGAATAAAGCAGGGGCGGAATAATTAATACATCAAAACTAGATGAACTTTTTCTAATTATTTTTATTTAATCTCCATTCTAATTATTGTTCTAGTCGGCTGAGCGAGATTGCCTTTCTCATTCAGGGTGTGAAATGCACCCGTAGCGCTCAATCCTCACCCAGTGAAATATCAACTAAGCGTGGAGACGGGAAATCACAGGGTGCTCACCACTCTCTTCCCCCTCTCCTCCTCTCTGATTGAACTGTAATTTAAATTTCTCCATTGCCAACAAACAATTTACATACACCTGCCAGACTCTTATTTATTTATTTCCCCTGACTTCCTCCTCCCCCCTATCCTGCTGTCGCCACCTCCATCCTCCACGTCTCCAAATGTATGGCAATCAATATTTCTCCGGCTTTAAATGAGTTTGTTAATTAGCCTAATGTGGTTTGGATAGAGGTTGTGTTTCCCTCCCTATCTCTGAATTCAGGAGGAACATTTGCTTAAAATAACCAGAGGAAATAAAGAGTGTGTATCTGCGGAAAGAGTTGCTGACCACAGAGTACATTTTCCCACTTATCTCTGGTGTCACTCTACCAAGAAGCTGCCCCTGAAAAGGAACAGTACATCTGATAAGAGTGAGGTTTAATGCTGATGCAAACATAATTAACACTCCGACACACACGCACATACGCTTCATGAGCACACACTCATACTAAAATGCACAAACAGAAATACAGATTAGGTTAAGGATATATTTAGTAAACACAAAACAGAAAACCTAAGCACTTACATGTGAAAAAGCCTCCCTTCTTTGCGCTCTTTGGGGGAAATTAACCATCATACATGAATATTAATTTAGAAAAAAAACAAGAAGAAGAGTTCTCCACATAATGACTCGCCAGAAGTTATTAAGACACCTCACTGAACGTAGGCCTACTCATGCAAGCTGTTTCACATTCTCTTTAGATGTGTTCACACATTTCGCACTGGATGGATCTGATGCTCAGATTGCATAAAAAAAGAGACAGGGGGAGAGGCAGGGGATGAGTAACTAATGCAAGTCAGCTAAATACAAAAATACAAAAAAGAAAAAAACATTCATCACAAGCATGAAATTAAAATAATTCTTGCTCTCCCTCTATATCCACATTTCTTATTACAGTCTGTGTATTCACTAGATTAAAATTGTCGCTTGATTAATACACAAAACAAGATCAGATTTAATTAACATCAGATTTAATTGAGGCCCTACAATTCTTTTTCCACACTTGCAGTTCAGATAGAGACGATCGCAAGCTTCCATAATTAAACGAATGTAAATCTACCAGTGCCTTTCAAAAAAACAGATTGATGTGCATCCCATGCAAGCAAATCTCCCCATTTAAAACAAATATATTAAAGTTATTATTATGCCTTTATATAGATTACAATTTTAACACAGAAATAATTTGGGAATGATTTAATTAAAGAGATAATAATGTTTGAATAAAAGACAGAAATTCCTCTATATTTTGACCCTGTTTGAATGGATTTGATGACTGGGTGTATTTAATTTGCCTGATTCTTCCAACATCTATTTGTGAAAACCCAGACAAACCTTAATCTAGATTAACCGCCATCAGAAAAGAGCTCATATCCTGTTTAATGAAATCATATTTGCTCACACGCAGCACTGAAAGCCTCTTAAAACTGCTCTATTTACATGGCTTCACATAGAGAAGCTGCAACACTTTTACACTTGGAGAATTCACGGTAATTTTCATCGGGCGCATCAAGACAGCGGCTTTTCTGGAGCTACTGGGTTTCACTTGTGTCAGATAGAGGGTGTCAGTCTTGTTTTATTTTGTCATTCCCGTGATGTGAGGCCCAGTTTCTTATTTCTTGTTTGCGAGAGTTGATATTCTGCCTGCGTTTAGTTGTGGTATCATGATCAAACCAGATAGCATTCTGTTATCTCTGTGTTGTATTATTTCTATGGGCCAATATTTTTGGTATTATCAATGTAATCTGGAGTATCTGCTAGGTGGGTTTGTGTGTCAATGTGTATGTTTGTGTTTACCCATGTTCTGCTTGACTTTATGTTCAAGGCAGGATTGAGAGAACCCAAACTGCAGGTCTCTAATAAGTACGTAGTGCCACCATGTGTCGGGTGGAGGAGCTGCAGGTGTTGGGTTTTCTTTTTTTCAAAGCTAGTTTGTTTGCGTGTTTGTTGCCGAGCGTACGTGTGTTACCTGGCGAGCGGGGCGGGTCAGAGAAAAGGAATGTGAGATGTTGCACTTGGCAGACAAAACAATTTCCTTATCCCCTTGATGTACCAGAGGCATGTGGGCTGAGATGAAAGCAGGTGCTCAGATGGACTACGTGCAACTTTCTGAAAGCTTGCAACAATATATAAATTAACACACATGTTTAGATGTGGAAAGATCCGGGTTCATCACCTAAATGTATATCATTTTATAGATTTTTACCTCAACTTTTTGTGTGTCGGGAGGGGGGGGCTGGTTGCCTGCTGGCGCCATGGGGATGATGGCTTCACGCTTGGGCTGGGATTACCTGTGCGGGCGCCCTGTGTGGCTTGTTTATGAATCAGTTTTTTTGTTCTGATTTTCCCCTCCACTGTTTTTTTTAGGACAGGTCTCGACACCAAGGGAGGGGGGGTTGGGGGTGGATGGTGAGGGGGGGAGGAAGGGAAGATGGGTGTGTGTCGGCCAGCCACACCTCGCCGTGCACCTCACTGTGAACCCCTCACCTGGACGTGATCCGCAGGGTGTTTATAACCATGGTGATAAACCCTCATGCTATGGCTGTGGAATGAAAACAGGTTGGCAGGCCAGACAGACAGGAGTCGAGGGTGTCTCACACACACCACACACACACACACACACACACACACACACACACACACACACACACACACACACACACACACACACACACACACACACACACACACACACACACACACACACACACACACACACACACACACACACACACACACACACACACACACACACACACACACACACACACACACACACACACACACACACACACACACACACACACACACACACACACACACACACACACACACACACACACACACACACACACACACACACACACACACACACACACAGCTGCCTAAAAATCATAAATAAAAAAGAGAAGTCCCCTCTAGAACCTTCTGACACTGTGGCATAGTACAGTAACTTTTTAATGTATCTACTAACATCAACTAGGGTGATTTGGTGAGTATCATTCACTACGTTAGAGAAAGCCATAAAGAATTAGTTTGGCATTATTTGCTTAATCTTTTGCTGAAAAACAATATGTGTAGCAACAGTGTAGTTAAGGTAATTCAAACGAAACTCAAGATATACCCTGTGACTGACAGCAACAGGTTTTGGATTCATCTTCATTGAGGCTATTGTGGACTCATATCTTTAAATCATAATTTCAATGATTTTCTACATTTATCTTAAAGTCTAATTTGATTAAAAAAAGACCAATGTGTCCATGGGTTGTTCTAGAAAAACATATAAGACATATTGATTCTCGCAAGAACATGACGCCCGTATACAAGATAGAGGCACGTACATAAACAACAACGCGACGCTGGAGCTCCGTAAAAACAAAGCTGTCTATGCTGTCTGACAGCATATTTGACACGATTCTCATATTTTTGGAGTAGTTACAGAGTTTTTGACGAACAGAAATATTGATTTCTGGCATCATTCAAAGATTTTAAGGGGAACATCTGCATTTTGGTACGAGGGCGCACGGCGAAAGTAAGAGGGCGCAGCGCCCCTGTTACCGGTTTAGACAAAACCCTGGTACATACTGACCTCCCCCACCAAGCTCATTGGTTCATCATTTTCTGATCAAGCTTAAACAATTTCCTAAAACAGCTGTAGTGTTCAGAATAAACGACTCAACTGTTGTCCTGCTAAGCCTTGGATCTGCTGAAGGATTTTACAGAAGCACAGTATGTGCCAGTCAAACAAATCTCAAGTGAGAAGAACAACATGTGCTAGAACAGAGGTGGCAATACTTGTAGTTTAAGTACATACAAACTGAAGAAAGTACATGACTCAATGTTCGCATGACATTTCCACCAGCAACGATGATTTCCTTAAGAGTTTCTTTAATGTGCAAATGTTCTTTTGATACGCAACTACCTCACATGTGCTAACCCCACCCTGATGCCATACACACCTCAGGACATTGCATCAATGTGCAGCCTCAGTGTGTTTACACAGGAGGACCACTGAGCTGGAACACTCAACTATTCCAAGCATGTGTTACATTCAAGTGTTGGGCCATTGTGCGCTGGAGAGCGGCTATTGTTCCTCTCACTAATGTAAGAGTGACATGAGCCAAGTGGGCTTAACTTGGAGTATACAAAGTTTGCCGAATGCTCCCAACACTTGGCAGCTAGAGCGCAGAATAAATCACGTTAAAATCGAGGAGATTGAATTGGAACGAGTAGGCATTTCACCACCACCATAACCCACTCTTGTCTTTGCTGCATCACCTGTAGGCCTGATCCCAGCCCAGTCAACCCCCCGGTTCAATTACCCATCATGCCCTTGACCTTGGAGGTCAGCTTGCTTTGGAGGATGTAGCCTTAGATGTCTGGGGAGAGAAGTAGAAAGTGAAAGAGAGGGGAGGAAAAAAGGAGCAGAGGGAAGGAGGGATTGAGAGTTAGAAGGGGTGAGGTGGAGAGATGGATTGTGGGGAAGGGTGAGGGAGAGAGAGAGGCCTCAGCCCTGCTCCCTCTTATCTCTCCAGCTTGGTGGAGTTTTAAATTATTCATTCCCTGCTGCTCCCGCCGACTTACACATCTCCATCACACGGCTGCCCGCATCCGCCCGGGGAACAGGCGGTCGCCACGGCAACCTTATCGCAGATCGCAGATTTCGGCTCCAGAAATGAAATAAAAGAGGAAATTGGCTGTATTAGCATAAGAGGAGTCAGCCCGGAGTTGAATACACACATCACCCCCCCCATCACTCCATCCTTCCACCACCACCACAGCCGCCGCCACCGCCCCCCAAAAGCTCACAGCAACACCCCGCCCCCGCCGCCTCTCCTTATCAGCGCTGTCTGATCGCTGCGCTCCCTTTCTATATACTTTTTTCTAATTCCACTCCCCCTCATCCACCACTGCCACCACCACTAACTCACCCTCCAACCACACACCCCATCCCTCTCCCTCCGCAGCCCTCGCCGTCGCTCTTTGTTCCTCCTTGTGTGAGAAGAATGGGGCGGGTGGGTGCGAGCGAAAAATAGACGTGGTCGCCGTGACCTCTAACCTTTTCAGAGGGGAGTAAACAATAACCAATAACCTGGGAGATGTGACTCTGGCAGCGCAGCGGCTACTGACTGACAGCACACTTTATTTCCTGTCCAATAGGACCTTTTTTTTTATCCTCATCATTTTATTATGGGTCGCTTTTTTTCTGCCTCTTTCTGTCCGTCTTTCATTCTTAGTGCGAGTCCCCCGGGATCTACCATCTCAATTTATTGGCCGGCAGTATTCTGACATTGACCTTAAAAAAAGAAAGGACTGAGATATTTGTTTGGCTTTCAGGTGAATGGATGTAACTTCCAGGCAGTGTGAGGCCTCGCCAGTGTAATCACTCTTTGCAAAAAGAGGTCCGGGTCCACATTAACATCCTCCGTCAATACATAATCTCCTATAGCTATCAGCAGTCCTCCATCAGTGTGAAGCCACAAAGGCCAGGGCACAATGCAAACTCTTTAGAAGACACCCATAAATGTGTTTCCCCCTTAGCGCCTATTCTGCAGCCACTTAACCATTCAGTAACAAGTCGTCCCCGTGCCTCCCTTTTCCCCCCTCTTGCCTCTTCTCCTTCCTTCCTTCCCTAATTGACGTTAAACAGCTGAGAAATAGCGACCATGTCCCCCCCAGATGGTTATAAATGTCAACATACTCTCCCACTTAGACTGACACTTCCCTGGGGAAGTGCCTCTGCAAGTGTGTGTTTGTTATGGTAATCATTTTCCTCCCTCTCACATCTTTTGTGCAAATCAAAGCAGTAGGGGGGCCCAATGAGGCACAATAACGCCCACCACACTCGCTGGTGGCATTCTCCATTATCATCACCATCATTATGCCAACTTAGTTAAATGTTATTTAAAGATGCTGTGTTTTCTGCAGGTCCCCAATGCACAGATTTAAGAAAAGCATGACTGAATCGATGAGGGATTAACAGCAGTATTCACTTTGTTCACTTGCTCAGCCTCCCCCTCACTTTCCAACTGTCTTTTCACTGCTGTTGATCAGAGTGTACTGCTTCAAATCTCCCAGCTTTATCAGAGGTTTTTGGCTACGATCCGATCCGACCCGATTTTCCCCTTTCTGTCGAATCCCATCTTACAGCATGCTGACCACAACAGAATTTCACAGCCGGAGTCAAAAGTTTGTCCGGCAACTTAACTGGGTTAGGAGAGGGTGAGGCTTTTTTGAACACTGTTTTTAGATTGAAGCCAGAAATGTGTGCTACTACTTTAATACTAGTTATTTCCTAAAAATGGTACTCTTTGAATTATAATTTAAGCCACAGAACTGTGAAATGTTACACCTAAGGACCCATGTTTGTTTTAATAGGAAAGTAAGATAATGCTTGTCTTCTGCACTTCTAAATCAGTTGAAAGAACTTGGCTCCCATGCAAACCTTGTCATCTAAGGTCACCTTGTGTGTAAAAAACAAAAAAGGGCACTTTTACTGGCATGGATAGACAACAAAGATATTCCCCATCTCATTTTACAACCTTGTAAAAAGGGAATGCAAAATTAAATTCCAGTCACCATTCTTGATAAGTGCACAATATACAGTACAGCATATTGGGTTGTTCATTGATGCTACTGTATGTTATCAGTCAGCTTTATTCTGGTGAAACCTACCTATCAGTGAGTTCAATGCAGACTAATAACTGGCAAGAAAACAGCGAACCATTACATCAATGCATCCCACAGGAACTGCATACAAGTCTAATCTGATCCAATTCTCCCACTCTTAGCACTCCAGACCACTGAACAGGAAAATGTGGACGAAGAGGATGGGGACATGGCCGGAAAGCTCCATCACAGACAGCTTCCACCTCCTCCATCTCCAGAACAATCCAAAGTGAACAAAAACAGGCTGACCGGTCAAATATACAGTCAAGAGATGCTAGTGTAATGCAACCAAAACAAGAACTACAATGGAGACCATTTAACAATCTTTTGAAGATCTCAAATTACAGCAAGTATCTACTTTCCCATCAGGCAAATGTATTTTTTCAACCCCCTTTTGTTCATCTATTTCATCACAAGCACCTTAATATGGATAAAATCCTGATTGCTTCTTGAGGCGTTATCTTCTGAAAGGCTTCTTTCCCTTTCGTCCTGCTCCCTAATTCCCGTAAACCCTCCTCCTGTGTTTCCCCACTTCGTAGCACCAGGCCTTTTTATTTCCCAAGCTCTTAATCTGTTTTAAGTGGTGAATACTTTGGAAAAGTGAAGAAAAAGGCCTTAACGTGAAGACAGCCCAGGCATGCGCTGCCATGTTGCTATCATTGGTGGTCTTCTAAAGCTCCTTCTCCCTGTTTCTCCATGTGATTGTGCCTGGTATGGTTGGAGGCTCATCGCAGCCTACATGTAATTTCACATGGGCTATAGAGACACTTAGTGCCTGTGGCTCTGTCCCTCCCACACAGTCTGCTAGGAAGAGCTGCACCACTTTCAATCCGATGTGTAGGTTTGCTGAGAAGCGCCTGTAGTGGTGACACTGTCTGTGTATGGAGAGTGTGTGTTTGTATGAGAGAGTGTGCGATCACTTGTAAAGTGCCCGTGTGCGACTTGGATGCCAAGACCACACATCCAGTAGTATTTTTGTAGAATCACACACATAGAAATGCACAGGAAGTCTGCCAGTTGTTTGGTAATAGTAAGTGACAGGGTGAGACGGGAGACAATGATGATCCTTCACCGTCCTAAAATGGATCGGTGCTGCCCCCCCTACCCCAGTCCAACCCCTTAGTCCCACGCTTGTTCCTGCTCCCTGGCCCTGAGCAGATAACTGAGGCAGGAGCACAAGCGGGACAGGGAACGAATCCCAGAGGTGCGTCCCGTAACAGCGATCCTCCGGCCGAGGGAGTGTTGGCACAGAAGGGCTGATACCCCACCGGTTTATGGATAGTGGCGTCACACTCGGTTCCAGCCCTCGGGGGTCGAGACATAAGGGGGACGCGGTCTTTTCTTGTCCGGTCGGACAGCGATGGTCACAGTGGATTTTGAGAGCAGGCTGAAGAGCAGTGCACGGTCCCACACCATGTTAAAGAGTGCGGGACGGCAGCCATTTGTAGTCCTGTTTGGACAGGCGTCAGTGTGCGGTGGGCGGGTGATATGGACATTGGAACAAAAGGGATTGAGACAAGTGTCAACAACTACAGTGCAAGCTGTGTTTGATTTGATGTAGTTTGCTTCTGCCAAAGCAAGTGCTTTTTAAAAGCATCAAACAACAAAGCCCAATGAAACAAGAGCCTTAAAACACAAAAGAAAGAGTTGCTGATTGCAGAAATTGTGAACCAGGTATCAATATCTTTAAAAATGGGACCATTTTAACCTCAAAATGTAAAATGAATAACCACTGTATTATTTGACAGCAAGAAAAATGCCGTAATATCTAAAACGGTAGACTTACCAGAAACGTATAATAATAAGTGCTTTAATACTGTGCTGATTAAAATAAAATCAAGACTAAGAGGATAAAAGATAGTTGTAATAAAAAATAACAAACATAGCATGCTTGGATATATATATATATATATATATATATATAACTGAATGTGTGTGTGCGTTTCTTGTTTTGTTTGAGTGCCCGGGTGTAGCGAACAGGCGAACAGGGCCCATAAATCCTGGCGCTATCAGTGGTCCGGTCTTGGCCACCCTTGTGTTCTTTTATTGAATGTTATTGTAGCTGGACGGCCCTGTGGTAGATATTTCCTGGTGAGAAATCAAGATCAAAGCTGAGGAGGGGGTGAGAAGGGAAGAGGAAAGAGAGGAGAGGAGGAGGTTGGAAAGGGAACAATGACTGATGGACATTGGAGGAGAGGGGAAGAAGAGGGGATAAGAGTTGGAGTGGGTGGCAACTGGCACCGCTTTAAAGCCCCGTCGACGAATGAGTGGTGATATTCAACTTAAAGTGAAAAGTGGGGGAGTGAGGAGAGATGCGATGTGGATTTAGGATCATCCTACGTTGAAGGATGGAGACAATCTCACTATCACTCTGCGATTGGTCAGATGAGGGTGTTCTTTTTCAAAAGTGTAGGAGTAAGAAAACACAGCAAAGATCAAAACTTCTATGAGTTGCGTCCAACAAGGGAGAAAGATACCAACGTATTATGTTAATGATGCAATTGTTGAATCTGTGACAGAGTGAGAATTCAGTGGGTGCATTTCCTTGACAAATTACTTTCCTGTGATCTATTGTTGTTCTTTACTTGTCTTCTCATGAGATGGGGATGTGAATGGTTCAATGACATGAAAAAGAAACACTAGATTTGATGATGAATGCACAAGTATCCCTGTAAACTAACCAAAGTGAAGTGGAAACTGAGTAAGAAAGTTCTCAAGTTGTGTTTTAAAAGTGAAATCAAACAATTGTTAGTTTTGCAATGTCCTCTCTTAATTCCTCTGATCCACTGTTACAGGGATTCTGTTGCTAAATCTCACTTTGAACACCCTCACTGTCTTTTCCTCGGTACCTTTCCATATGTACAGAATGTAAGACATGTGTTAGTAAGCCTGAGAGCATCTCCTCGTAGGCGTGATGTGTTGGACTCCCCAGTGGCCTGTCTCTCCTTGCCTTTAATTGCTGTGGGGATCGCAGGGCGGCAGGGACAGAATGGACTCCAGAGATTGTGGTTCCACCGCTGCTTCCCAAACTGGCTTTTCTCCCCATGCGCCGGCTCGCCAAGCACTCCCAAATTCCCCCATTTGCCATCCTCTCACCCCACACCTCGCCTGGGTAATGGAATCAAAAAACAAGAGCTTCTCTCCAAAGATAGAGGTTCATTTCCAAGAGGAGGCCTGGTAGACTCTGCCACTCTTTAGTGGGGAGTTATGAAGCGTGGGGTAGTTAGAATTGGTTAAGAAGCCAGTACAGCCATCTAGCATGTCTGTTCTTCGCCTCAATTCTCCTCTTGCACCTTTACTTTCACATCCTTTCAAATCTCTTCTTACTTTCCTTTCCTCCTCCTTCCACTACCACCCCTTCCTCTCCTTCTACTAGTTTCCTGTCATTTTCTAACCACTAGCTCCCTTTCTTTTTCTTTTTGCGGTGGATTCATGTCTTTTTCTTTCCCCTGGCTTCCTGTCCTTCTCTTGCACTGGATTGCCTTCCTTTCATTTTCACTGCTTTCCTTCCATTCTCCTTCAACTAGATTTTTGTCCTTTTCTAACGACATGTTTCCATTCATTCTCTTTCGAACTGCCTTCCTATCCTTTCCTGTCCAATGACTTCCAGTCATTTTTTATCCACAGGCTTCCCATCCATTACATTTCATTCAACTGAGCGACTGTCCTCTTTGTAGGCCTTCCCTCAAATCATTTTCTTTTATTGAGTTTCTTTTATCAAGGCTTTCTTTACTCTTTATTCATTTTACTTTCACTGGTTTTTCCTACCATTTTCTTAATGCTGGCCTTCTTTCCCTTCCCTTCTACTTCTACCTTGCGGTTGGCTTCCTTGCTTCCCTTTTCCTTTCCGCTGGCTTCCTTTACTCCTCTCCTAATCTCAGTCGAGCTCTGGGAGCAGATAAGGCTTATTTAGTGTTTTGAGATTCCCCTCCATCCTACTGGCACTAGAACATCTCCTACCACGCCAAGGTAGATGAGGACAGTAGATACATAGCAGGGAGCTTTTTGTGTATGGAGGATTTGATCTCGTCCTGATCCCAAACACAGAAACACACACTCTTACTCGGAGTCACATACACTCGGCTCAGACACACACTACTAGTACACACTACTGGCCCACAGAGTTGGCAGGATGAAGTGTATTTTTCCTGCATATTTATTACAGCGGTGATAAACATGACAGTTGTGGTTTATGGAAAATCTTAAAATGATTGTGACTTTTTGATAATCTTAAACAAAAGGTAGCATGGCTGGTGTTTCAAGTACATTGGCAGCAGCCATCATATCGGTTAATAGAGTGACTGATGTTTTGGTGAATTTCCTTACTTAAAAACTAAAGGAAATACTGAATACTATTACTTTAATATATCCACAAATCACTTCTATTTGATCAGGCTAAAACTTTGAGACATTAACAAAAGAGGATACAGAGTAAATAAGACAGCTCTGGATAAGTTAGTAGTTTCTACAGTAGGCTTTTTGCTCGGCTATGAATACATCATCATAATAACATCTCTGAAAAGAGCTTATTTTGATCTGCTCAAACTTTATGTAGAAAAGGACAAAAAGTATGCCTTGAGATATGGTTAAAGACATGTATAAATTACAAAAAATGTAATACAAGCAGATTTTATTCAAAGATATATTTATTGGTTGTTATCAGCTTTCGAAAACCTGTAACCCTATGTTGACCCCATAAAGGTTTAAGATGCACACAGAGGAGGAAAGCAGCAGCTGCTGTGTTATTGTGATTAGAGCAGTGCTTTACTGATTTGGCAAGATGTTCTGGTGATAAACAAGTGATTATGTTCATGATCCACTGCAGCCACCCCAACCTCCATCATCCCCCATCTCCCCCAAAAGCCAACATATTTGATCTGTGCGTCTGACTCTCTGATTTGATGGCAGGATTCAACTGAGGTTTTTGGAGAGAGACTACCTCAGGGAGGTCTTCATAGATAAGCATTTAAAAACACTAATCTCCCAATCACTAACACTCAGATAACTGTCTGCTCGGGCCACGATCAGCGTGGAGATTATGGATGTGATCTGGATCTGATCACTCCTGGTGATATCAGATGGCTGTTTGAAGTGATTTTGGAGAGTTCTGCTCCAAAACTGAAATTAACCAGCAAAAAAAAAAAATCTAGCTCAGAAAAAAAAGGCTGAAAAATCCCTACCCGCAAAACTCACTGAGTTCCTCCGATGCAACATATTATCGCCGATTGGAAATTCAAGCTGCAATAAGTAATGGATGACAAGTAAAACTGGTTTAAGTGAGAAAAATAAATTCCACTTAATCATAGATTAGACTCCCACACAATGGTCACTAGATCGCCTTGACAATGTTGTTGCAAAAGTAATTTATTTAAGCAATTAAGGACAAGATGAGCTTGTTACTTACCAAAATTACAAATAGGAGGAAAAAAACTATTGTAAAACCTATTTAGCTCTACGTTCAGCTACTCTTGCTAAATAATGACACCAACTATCAGGAGATCTCGTTAATTTCTCACATTTTCTCTTAAATATATGTTTTTTCCTGCTTTTTTTGAGCAATAGCTTTAGGTTCATAATTCCCAAGTTAAAAGTGCCATAAATGTTAAGATTTAGATTGGATTTGTTCACCTAACCCTGAAATGTACATTTCTTTCCTACAAGACCACACACTGCTGCTCAGTAATCCCGATAGCCTAAATCAGAAATACAAACACATTCAGAGTGGAGTTATAGAACCTGTATGTGTTTTGAACTGTACAGAGAATAGTGGATTGTTCTTTGAAAAAGGTCAGTGCAAAATACCATGTGTTTTGATATCATTTAGATTGGTACATGCGATAAATGTTCCTTAAAGGGTTATATCAGGTGGAAAAACAGATTTAAGGTGTTTTCCTCCATGATATGCTTGATTCTGTCATTTTTCAGTCTCTTTCTGCCATTAGGTCATGCTGTACCTCAGCTCTGATCCGTATAGTGGATACAGGCTCCTTGTTTTGGGTTGGGTCTCAGGTAAGCACTAACCAAGCAAAGGCTTCCAAAAGGCCTTTCTCATCTTTCTACCAGAGCGTGGCGTAACCACAGCACAGACAAAACACCAAATCCAAAGCTGATCAACATCAAAGCCCCCAGTCCTCCATCTTCTCTCTGTTCTCCGCCATCGCTCTTTCACACAAACCCAGCTTCATTCAACTGTTTCCTCGTCCTTTCCCCGACCTTGTATCACTCTTTTTATCCACTGATTATCACCGGCCCTGGCTGTTTTACCCCCCTCATCTTCTTTCTCTTTGCTCATCCCTCTTTTACTCTGTGTGTGGCCTGCAGCTCAACAGGAGGTCATCCACAGGTAACTCAGTGGAGCGGCCTGAAATGCTAATGCCCAGGGAAAGAAGAAGAAAGAGAGAAAAGTACGACAGGAAATAGGATTAGGGTGGGGTGTGGGGGGTCTAGCAACACCATCATCGGCATCATCGGAGCCTTAATCAAGCCCAGTTACATCTTAAACCAGCCTTGAATGTTTGCCGCTCGTAATAATGTGCACCTTCTGTCTAATTTGGCCATTATTCAGGCCTGTCAGACCGCAATTATTTAGAGCTTATCTCTCTCACACACGAAATGACGCGTTTGTCACGCTTTTGCTCCACGCACAAACACACACATGCAGAAACACACACACACAGGCCAGGCAAGGAGCTTTAGAAATTCCATTGATGCCTACTCGCGATAGGACCTGGTGCCCCCATTTCACCCTCCACCCCCCGTCATCATTACTGCATTGATTACCTTGGTTGGCTTATCATCTCCACATATTCAATCTCATCAAGAGATGCCACACACATGCACGCTGCATATTGTTTACGCGTAGATGAGATTGCATTGTTGTTTATCCCCCGAGTTTGTTTATTCTATTGGCTGATTTGTGTTTAGTAATGTCATCTATCCCCCTCCGGACTCGGAGCCAAGCAGTGGAAAAGAAAAGAAACACAATCTCTCCATTCAGATTGGCTGAGAATAGGATGCATGATATTGGGTTTCTATGATCTTTTGTGAGCTGTAATTTGATGCCACGCAAAGTGTTTAGCGGAACAAATACAGAAATGTTGTTAAATTATATCATAAATTAGTGATCAGGAGGAAACGGCGGAGAGAGGGAAACGGAGATACGTATGTATTTACTCCCGTGATTGGGTTACATTTGCCATAACAAGACCAATGTTCCACTTTTTTTTTGACACCCCAATTTAGTTAGTGTTATTTGGAGAACAAACCAGCCATGTAATACACATAAAAAGTTGGAGTAATGATGTTTTTAGGCAATAAAGCCAATGGATGTGGCTGTTATTAAAGCATCTTTACAATTGCAAAACAATTCTTATCGTCTGGGAAATGCTACATTTTCCGAGGATGAGGAAATGAGGCGGTGAACAAAACTAGCCATCAGATAACGCGCCTCCTTAATTCTCTCATCCCCTGTTAAATAATATCATTATCATTGCCTAATGACGATGGTGCAGCAGTGCTTATGGAATAAGCCGATTAGGACAGAGACAAACAGCATGGGGCCAGGAAGCACGGCGAGGCCATTTACTACTTCACACAGGACAAATGAGAGTTTCCCTACCATCTTTCCTTCTCTCATTCCCTTTTTCAATCTCACATCCCCTCCACATACTTCCCATCTATTCCTTTTTTTTTTACACCAAGTCATCATGAAGTATTTGATTTCCTCTCCTCCCTCCTTCCCTCTCTCTATTCCTCCTCCCCCCCCTATTTCTCCTTTGTGCGGAGGTAATCGTAGATGCAAAGGGAAGGGGGCCGCGGGGCTCTTATCAGCCCATAACATCTGTTGGCGTGTCAGGTGATGAGATGGAGCGCTCGCGGCCTGCCGGCGGCCTGGACGGCTCCTTTAATGCAGAGAGGGGAGTGTGCAAACAAACAGCGGCTGATAGGGTCTATGCTTGTCACAATCGCTCAGGACCGTGATCTATCTTCCCCCTGCCTTTCCCCTCTCTTTCTTTCCCCCGCTCTCCCTTTCTGTCTCCATCTTCCCCTCTCTTGCTCGAGTGTTCATCTTCACTTTCCACCCCCAAAGACCTCTCACTCTTCCATGTTTTTATTTTTAAATCAAATCCTTTTCTCATTACATTTCTATAATTTACCCTCCTATGTTTGTTTCATGATTATGGATGCGCGCCCGGCCTTGATCAGGTTGTAATAATGGTTTTCGGGGAGCCTGCAAACAGACATCAACTTCCCTTTCCTCTCCGACAGTGAGATGAATAAGATAAGATGGTCAGCGGGACGATCAGTGTAGACTTACAGTACTGTTATCAGGAGCCATGCATGCTCAAAGAAAATGTTTCAGGCCTTATCAACATGCTCATTTCCACAATCATCAGCAGCATCAACAGGGCCAGCACCATCACTGGGAGCACCATCATTATCATCATTACCATCATCATATCCATCATCATCACTGTCATTATTAACAGTATTGGCATTGTGATGGAGAAAACCATCAGGATCATTATCGTCATTATCAAGGTCGTACATTTTCCTGTCATTTCTGCTCGATCTGCTTCAAACTCCAGACTTTTTCTGAAACATGACAGGTTCAGCCAAATTAAAAAGACCCTTTAGTTTGTTTATCGACAACCTTCTTATGTATAAGTAAAGATAGAACAGATCAGATTTTGTCAGGATACAACTACATCATGAACATCGAATGTTTTCTATAGTTTGTCTTTTGTTTTGTCTTATTGTCTGTTTTATTTGAATGACATTTGGTTAAAGGGTGCAGCATGGACCAAGAAGACACAAGTATCTGAAAACACGCAGAAGATACACACATTATCTAATGGACACGGCAGTAGTGGAAGTCTAAAAACTGATTACTCTCCACCAACCTTAAACATGATAGAGAAAGTCTTTGTAAGACTAGACACATTAATTGCAGCTGGTTAGCGCTGAACATAAGAAATGGTGAAATGACAATGTGTTCCATGATTAGCTGCAAAGCATACAGTACATTAAGGACACGTCCAGAACATGAACACAAAGTTTCTTTAGCGAAGAAAAGGAAAGACATGGTCAAGAAAAGTGTAAAACTACAATTCTTGCTCTGAGCCACAGTGTATTTCAAAACAAAATGATAAAAACTGAATCAAATTGGAACTTTAACCCGCAGCCAGCAGAAAACCTTTGCTCTGTATCCCATCCCCAAAGAAATAGGATTTCATCCCCATGTCTAAGTGCTTTGCAGGGACAACATCAGCCCTGTGCTCCACTGTACTGCTGCTTCTGAAGCTACACAACTATAATGTCATTGTCAGATGGCTTGTGGCAGCAAGATCAATAGTTAGTAATTCCTTGGCCGGGGGTCTGAGAGTCCTCACCCTCTCTCCCTGTCTGTCCCCCCCTGAGCTAGAATGTCCTCTAATGGAGCAGGCCAGATCTAATCACTGCAGTAATTGAAGTTTACTTTGAAGCTTTCAATCTAGGGGAATATTTAAAGACAAAGCCACCATGAAACACTATCTACTGTCCCAGGCCTGATGTGATCTGGATCTAGTGGCTTCTTTAATAATAGATGAGAGTCTCAAACATACTTTTATCCCTCGTTCGTCACATGTGTGTATTAGATTTTACTTAATTCAAGGTTCAAGGGTCTGACCGTCATGAGCTTTATTGAAGGCCAACAGTAATG
This sequence comes from Eleginops maclovinus, assembly GCF_036324505.1. Taxonomy (NCBI): domain Eukaryota; kingdom Metazoa; phylum Chordata; class Actinopteri; order Perciformes; family Eleginopidae; genus Eleginops; species Eleginops maclovinus. The sequence continues at coordinate 8,381,095 of NC_086365.1, forward strand.
CATCCCTTGCAGCTTGCTTGATTTATGCTTTAAAGAAAGAAAAAGAAAACGGGAACAGAGTGTGGACAGGATCAGGAACATGGTGAATGATGAGTTGTTTTAAGATATAATATACTGGTCCAGGGTTAGTTAAGAGGTTGCTGTGGCTCAGGAAAGTTTCTGAGAAAAATGGAAAAAATACGAAAGTAAAAAAATAAATATACTCCTAATAAAGCTAAATACAATCAACACAAACATCAGTGCAATTGTATGACATATCTTTGGATGGCGGACATTCATTTATGTTTATGAGTTTGAAAGGAACACAAAAATGCGGTTGTAGAATTATACTGCATAAAGTAGTTGTCTGATTTACTCTTGCACTGATTTCAAAGCCAAAGATATTAAGAAATGTGTTGCCACATACAAAGATCTGAACCTTAACAATGAAAACCATAACCTAACTATGTACAAACAGTACATTCAATGATCTTATTCCAGCTATAAACAACTATTGTTGTTGTTTAGAAGTTGAGAAAAAAAGCAACTGACATGGAAAAGATAAATCAAATCAACAAATGAACAGAATACATAATTGTTTACTACAACAAGCTTTGCACAGCAGACTGATGATAATATTCCCTCCAGAAATAAGATTCTGAGCCTACAGGTGCATGTTGGGTAGGGGGGGACTCCAACAGCAACAATCAGAGCAAAGGCAACAACAAGCAGCAACACAATTCAGACATTATTGATTATGTAAATCAATATAGAAAGAAGCATCATATTGCACATGAAACAACCAGAGCAAAATGAGATGGTACACCTTATCAATGCAATATAATAAGCAGCAGCACAACGGCAATTACCAGCCAACAGAACCAAAATATATTAAAGGCTATCACAAGCAGATCTGTAAGACAGCAATGAAACAGCCTAAAGCAGTGGCAATACACAAACATCAGCTGAAACAACCAAAGTGACAGCATCAATCTGCAACAAATATCCCATAACACTCATGAAACACGATGATTTAGATTTCAACACTGGGTAAATCAACCGTAATGCAAAAAAAAACATCCCTCAAGTGCCATACATCTTCATAACTATTATTATCACAATCAACAGCAACCACATTCAAGCAGAAATTAGCACCAAGTATATCCCTTTAATAAACAGCAGCATCAGAAGCATCAAACAGGGACATAGCAGAAACAGGACATTAGGGGAATAAGCTCTTACCTTTATGAAGTGAAGCAGTCTTCCCCTGGCATCTCAGCAACACAATTTGCATGTGACATTTTAAGTTGTGTGACAAAAGCCATGTGGAGTGTCACATGAGGATTGCATTACTTCAAAACATCGATGTTTACATCCTTAAATCAGCATCAACAGCGCACAACAAAACAACAACAACCTGCAGCACAACCAATTCAGCTCAACTCAGACATGATGTGATTCACATTTGAGCAACATGTAACACCAATGACTTGAAGGCCTCATAATGCACAACAAGCTCAATATACATTTTTTAAAAGTTCATGAATGGCAAGATTTGCAGTTAATGGTTTTGCAAATACAGCACATTGCAAGATGAAAGCAGATAGAAGCAGCCAGAAAGCAGAACGATAACCACAGCAGTGGTAGCAGCCAAGCACACCAACAGCCAGTTCAGATGCAAGACATGAAAAATTCAAGTGTAAGTAAAAGCAGCTCTTACTTTGTTGTAGCGTAGCTCTCTAGCATTTCAACAGGACAGCAAACTCTGAAGTGTTGCAGGCCGCACAAATGTCCTCTTCATAGATGTGCTGATGTAACATAGAGGCACTTTTTGTGAATGGTTGGCTGGCTAGCAAGCTTGCTAAAATGTGAAATACACATTTCAAGCATCAACCCTTTCAACAACAACTTAAAGAGACAATACATGTTGAAGATAAAGGTTAGCAAATGTTAACAACAGCAGCTCTGAACCTGCTTGTTGCCATCCAACAACACAGGAAACTCTCAACCGAAGATGGCCTGAAGTAACATGGAGAAACTGTTGTTTGATAGTTGGCTAGCTACTAGCTACTAAAATGCTAGCTAGCTAAAATGTTTGATGAACATGTGCATCTTCAACAACATAAGAGACAATGTTAGCATGTTTGCAAAAGCAGCTCCTACATTGCTTAGGTGTAGCATTTAGCTCTAGCAATTATGCAGTAAGAAAGGCAACGTGGTAGCCACCCTTATGCTATATTATTATCAGCCAATTACGTTTTTCCAGCAACAACAATAAGATTGCCGTTTTTTGCTGCTAGCCGTTAGTTTAGCAATAATCATGGACAGGTGTGCTCCGATGAAAGTCAGGCTGACCAAACGACAGACTTCTGACAGGTTGATTAGCCCGCCTTTGTGCATCAGGGATGCGTATGATATGTTCCTGCAGGCAGCCTGAGAGGCAGAAGACATCCAGGTTGTTCTCCAGGAAGACCTATTGATATCAAACTTCTTTAGTGTAGCAACCATACAATATCACAACACATTAAAATGCAAGGAACAACGATACACGGATAGATAATTGTCATTGTAAAACAGAGGGTTGTGTGATAAAATGCATTAAAGTCCCATTTTGCTACGTAATAAAAGTGTATTTCGTATCCATAATGTATATTTACAAATCAACTAGTTATAAGTGGACCCAGAAGGGCTCCACTTTTACCAGTTACAAATTTGAATTCAATAGAATAATAAATATTATTCTGAAATGAGCCATAATGAGTATTTTTACTTCTATTAGATCTTATTAGTTTTTTAACTTTTGCTCAACTTGGATTTTGAATTCAGGGCTTTTACTTGAAACTTGAATATTTTTTACACTGTAGTACTGCTACCACTAAACGATCTGGGTACTTCTTCCACTACTGTATGCCAGTTGCATATCCATGATCTTCCAAATGTCACTATACGAAACCTTACAGTATATTATCCAAAACCTGTTTCTGTATTTTATTATACTGACTGAACAAATGTTAATTTTGTTAGCTATGTTGCCATATTGTGCTAGATGCGAGTTGTGTCAGTGGGTGTGTCGGTGGCATCTGTCCTGGCAGTGGCTCTGATTGATAGGCCTGAGCACAGAGGGGCAGTGGGAGATGAAGAGAGGTCTGATAGCAGGCCGCTAGATACTCCCTGATTCACTGTGTGTCAGATACTGATAACACTGGAGGCTCAGAGAGAGAAAGGCAGAGAGGGAAGTGAGAAGAGAAATAAGGGCCTACATGAATACTTGGAAGGGGAGAGGAGGGAAGCGAGAGGAAAAAGAGATGCTTTAGATGTCACCTCAGTGGAGAGTGTGGAGTATGGGATTGTGGTCGGTCGCTTATTTCATCACACTGACAAATCGAGGTGTGAGTCCCATTGCTCTCGACTTCACGTTGTCAGGTGGACAAACCTCCTCACAACATGATCTCCCTCCTTTGTCTCTGCCTTTTCGACTCTCCATTGCTCTTTCTCATCTATTTTTTGTCGCTGCGTGTGTGTGCTCGCCCTGGTTTTTATTAATAACTATCTGTGGGAGATGAAATAAAGGCTGTGTGGTTTTTTTTATGTGCTTGGCGTGGACACAGTCCTGTCATTGTAATGTATGTCTTCCGATAGCACTTTGAGGATGAAAAAATGGAGTGCACCTTCCTCTCCTCTTTCTGCAGCTTCAGTGTATCAATAGCATCACTCTCCCCCCCCCCCCCCCCCACTTCTTCTTTCTCCCTCTCTCTTCTGTCGCAATCTATCCACTTTCCCATTTTTTTTTCTTTTTTCTCAGATGCCCTGACCTTATCTATCCATTTTATCTCCCCCCAGTTTTCGGCGCCATTTCTCCTCTTCTCCGCCTGTCGCTCATCCTGGTGTCACTAGGTTTTCTGTCGCCGGGGGAGGAAGGCAAAAGGTTTCTGGAGGAAGCCAACGCAGTCAGGAGGTCACCGATGACACATGTGCACACGAATGTACAGAGCAGAGCGCCTGATGGTCACGAGTCATTTCGTTTCTGAAACAGATGAACATTTTTGAGGCATACCTGTACATCACATGAGGAAGCATTCCACAAATCACAACCACACCTTAGGGTGTCACATGCTCCTCATCCACACGCAACCACTGCAGACAAAAGTATGCAAGTCATGTAGCTATGTGGTTCTAACCTTTGACATCTTTTCTGTCATCAGCTTAAACTTTGCAGGATCCTCAGTGTCTGAACCAGATATCAGCACTAGTGTGTGTCTTTGCAGGTCTTCCTCTAATAGTATATTACGTGAAGGTTTAGGAAAAAGACATTTTGAGTGTCACGGTCCCATTGTATGGAAGTTAATAAAAAGTATTGAATAAAAAAATATTGATATTAAATAAAGGAAGCATTCAAATCCAAGTTGAAGAGGGTAGACCTTTTTGTCCAGTGTAGTGATTTATTTAAATGTTGCGTTTGAGTTGAGTTGCTTCGTCATATTTCAAAGAAATAAAAACAAGCAGTATTGAATTTTGAATTGTGGGGTTTCATAACAGACATGAAAATATTATAAAACAAGCACTGGAATCTCATATAAAGTGATGTGTCCTGTATAGTGAATAATGAATATTAAATCTACCCATTTCTCCTTATACTTCTATAATACATAATGTGCATATAGTGGCTTCATACATTTCAAGGGCCTTTATAATAAACCAGTAAAACCTAACCAAAAAACGGGCCAACTGTTTTTGCCATTTGATCACATTTGGTGTGAAATATTATGGTTTGATGGAGCAATAAAGGAATAAAAGACCATTTTTGAGCACCTCAGCAAATCAGAGTTAGTGATATGGAAAAAAAGAAGAAATTAAATCTCCTCCTATAAGTTTACATTGTTAAGTTTCCAGAGAAAAGGACAGTAGATATAGACATTACCTTATGTGTCTTTGTTTAAAAGACCTTTAAGGAAACACCAATTATTAATAACCAACTGGTCTCAGCTGTTAACCTTAACAACAGAAATGTATCACAATCAGCATTTCATAGTAACTTTGATTTTCAAAAGAGTCTACTTTAATTCCATCTGGATTCTGCAGAAGGAACATTAGTTTTAAATACAAAAAGTGGATGAACATATTTTCAGGATTTGGTTTCAGGTTGGAAAGAGGATTCCATTGTGGAGATTATTAAACCAGGAAAACTCACAGATGTGAAGAAATTGTCCACAAGATCCTTTTTTCTCTGTGTCAACCATTGAGTGTGAATGCCTCACAAAGCTTGTGTTATCTATCAGCAGAAAGAAAAAGCAGCTCTGGACTAAAGATTCTGTGGAAATTACATCAAATGACCAGCCGGCTCAGATTATGATTTTTTATTTATCATTTGGAAACCATTGTGTGGGGCTTAAATGCAGCTTGGACTTAAAATATGATAGAACATTTTGCCTTCTTAAAGATATTACTTCGGTAATCATTATATATGGATTGAGTTACACACAGGGGATTTCAGGATGTGCATTCAACTCCTGCTTCAAACCACTTAATATCCGCACCACTTAAAGTGTACCACAGGTCGACTGTTGAATATCCGTTTGCCAATATATGAGGATTGTGTCTAAATACTGTATGTGTATTTATGAATATGATCAGGCTTGTTTCATTACATCGTTTTTGTATTATTGATCAATTCGACCTTGTGTGTCTATGGGAGGCCTTTCATTTTAGATCTAGGTTACATCTGCTTGAAATGTTATAATACGTATGCTTCAATTACTTCTTTATTGATTTTTAAAGTACTTGAAAAGTCAGTTGTTAAATCAAATTTGAGCCAAGCATATCTATTAGTTTAAACATAAATGAATATACATATCAACATTTTTGACTTTGTACATGAATAAATTAAATCTTCAGATTGTTAGACATCAGTCTCCAGCATCCTCTTTGTTTTTTTTCAAGTTTACTGCTCCAAGAATTTCCTTTACAGCAGTGACTAAATGTCTTTAAGCCATTCAGGTGTATCGTTCCATGTCCATTATACAAAATTCATGTGAACACAAGTTACAAATAGAAAATACTAGTACCCTAGCAAACCTGAAAGTTGGAAATAGTAAAAACCTATGCAGCAGCAACAACAGATTTAGCTTTAATCCTGACTAAAACAATTGCTGAGCTCCCGGTATATGTATATACATTCTGCAGGTGAGGGTGGGTACAGTATATGGTGGTTGAAGCCCAGAGGATGTGCTCTGTGTTTAGCATCGATCAGCAGGAGATGGAGGTCTGACTCGCAGCCCGGTGTTGTGTCGGCCTGCCCTAATTGATGTAATGAATGTGATTAGGTGCTATCTGAGGGATCGCAGTGCCTGGCCCTCTGCCCTTCTTCCTTATCTCCCAGGGCTTCCTGCATGGGCCCTACTGTGGACCAATAATGCATGAGAATGGGGGGAGATGGGCTGACAGGTCTAAAGATGGAGGGGTTAGCAGACACATACATCAGCATGGCGGAAATATACAAAGATCCTTGCAATGCAAAGAAAGTCTATTGACCACCATCAGCAGCCTTTTACAATTAGAAATTCAGCGTTAAAGTGTTATTTATAATAAAACACCAATGTGTACATTTATTTATTAAAAGTTTTATGTATGTATAAATATTTGTATTTTATTTTGTCGTTTGGACATACAGTATTTAACTTTTATAGTATATGTTTTCTTTTATTGCACATTCTTTCTTCAACTATATATTTACAAAATGTTTTACTTGATGTCTTTTTCTATAGCATTCTTAAATGGTGCAAAACTGAATGACCCCCGGAATGAATAAAGTGTTCTGATTCTGATTCTGAAAGTAATTTGTATTTATTGTCAAGACGGACTTTCGATTTGAGAAAAACTTTGGCTTTACAATATCTGTAAAATGCTGGGCTAACTGTTTCATTTTGCTTTGTGTTTCATATTCAGAAATACTTTTACCCATTTAACCTTTTTTATTTTATCTCTTGTGTCAGTCACCTATGTTGGAGGGCGAGGAGAAGAAAAGAGGCAGAGTGAACACAGTGAATTATCTACAGTGCAACACTGGCATCTTGTGGAGGACTGGAGTCTTGCAGATGTGACACTCCTAAAGACTCTTCAGAAATAATAATGATCAACCTCCATACATGTCATTTGGTGAGGATTTTTGAATGATTCTGGCTTCATCACAGTTCAATACAAAATACTGCAAAGGCCATGGCTATAAGATATGTGAATATATATGTGCAGCAGCCCGCCATCCATATAAACACACTATACTGTATGGGGTATTTTCGTTTGAAACTTTTCTTTTTTTGTGGAGAAATAAATGTCAAATAACACAGTTAATCAATTAAATGTGTATGAGGATAGACATTAAAAGGTTGCATCATTGCTGACTGCAGATTACTTTTTGCCGCTATCTTTTTATTCCTTCAGCAATTATGTGCACCATACGCATATAGATAGATAGAATACACACACAGTGAAATTGGTCCTCTGCATTTAACCCATCCTAGTACTAGGAGCAGTGGGCAGCTATTGTGCAGCGCGCGGGAGCAATGGGGAGGGGGGATTGGAGGTGTCCGGTGCCTTGCTCAAGGGCACCACAGCAGGGCCTAGGAGGTGAACTGGGACCTCTCCAAGTAGCAGTCCACTTTCCATATTTCAAGTCTGTTCGGGGACTTGAACCAGCGACCCTACGATTCCCAGTCCAAGCCCCTACTGACTGAGCCACTGCTGGACAATAATATAAGATGAGGCAGTGATCCAGGTAAGTTGTTTTATTAAACATGTGTTTAACATATTTTTGAGAATGTGGAACATTTGCGTGACTGAATTTCCTTGATCAGAATTAGACACTAGATGGATGGATAACGGTGATGTATCTGTATTCTCAGCAGCTTTGCATAATGTAACAGCCTAAAGGCCTCATTATTTAAAATGGCTTTATTCAAACCTCATTTTTATTTTTTCTTGGAATACGTTTTGTAATTATGAGAGGAAACCTGGTGCATAAAGTTAAGCATTTTCCATCATTTAATTATATATCCATCCGGATTCTGTAGACATTTGGCTCTTGGTTCTCGAAACCGTTTTCATCTCACGAGTTGAATTAACCAATTGATCAAGTTTTCCCTCTTTTGACTCAGACATGCAGCAGTTTTTGCTCTGGATTTATTATTGGCTTGTTCTGATCGAGCTGCTGTTGAATGTTTGGAGTTGTGCATTGCCAAAGATGAATTTGTAGTAACAGAAAAATAGCATAGTTTATTATTTTAGACCTTTGACCTCCTGCCACTATAAAGTAGGGACTTGAAAATTCTCTCTAACCTGATGTTCTATGAGAAATCTACATTTAAAGCAAAACTACAGATTCTTGGTCCCCATGAGTTAATAATAAGGGCATTTTCAGACAGGGTAAAGATATATATATTTGCACGGTTTTTGTGTAAATTCTATTTTCATGTGAACTACAGGGTCAGTTCAGTGCATGATCCTTGGTTCTAATATGAAGTAAAGTTGACAGAAAGATAGCATCAAATGAGAAAATGAGTGATAAATGCATCGTGTGAAGACAATGTTGAGAAATACACACTCTTTTTTTATTTTACGTATGTCTATAATTAAAAATACAAAGAGCAGCTTTTTGCCATGAACAAATAGTGAAATTTTCCAATTTTTAATTGTCAAATAGCATCTTACAGTAATAGTAACTAAACAGGTATAATATAAATAATTTATCTAAATAAAAGAAAATAAAAAATCTAGAGTTTAGATTTTTTTTTTTTTATGTTACAAACTACTTTGTGATTGGACCCCAAATTGATTATAACTTCTCAGGATGTCGCAAAACATAATTTTTCTCCAACTTAATTCATTTGGTAAAATAAAATGGTGGTCACATGTATTGGATAACATACTTGTGCTCTTGTGTGTTCTATGCCATGTCTTCCTACAATAACTCAAACCATACATACGTATATGCTAAAGAGGGCAGTGTTACACAACAAATACTCCCTCTTTCGTTCATGCCTGTTCCTACCTTGAGAAAGAACATTATTCCTGTATGATTGAAAAGATTGAACCTTTCTTTAATATAATCACACTGGAATAAAAAACACTGAAAGCCGTGCAAATGCTGTGTAGACAAGGCAAGGCAAGGCAATTTATATAGCACCTTTCAACACAAGGCAATTCAAAGTGCTTTGCAAAAATGAAAGACATTAAGAGCATTTAGAAGTAGTGCATCATAACACATTATAAAAAGGCATTTAAAAACAGTCATTTAAAAGGAAATACAATCAAATAAACAGGTATAATATATATGAATACAAGTTATAATGCAGAATAAAAGCTACAGTGCAATGTTAGATAAGAACAGATCAATTAAAAGCAGCAAAAATAAATGTTTTCAGCCTGGATTTAAAAGTAATAAGAGAAGTAGATAGAGAGCAGAGAGTCTATATCCTATATCAGCAGATGCTTGTGTCATTTTCCCGTGTTGGAGTCTATTGAATGGTTTCTAAGGTCTTTTTTTGTGTATTTTGTAAATGGTGTGCTCCTTGTATATATTTTTGTTGTATCTTGGGTGTGATATTGTTAAGCTGTCTTTGGCTCTTTCTGCTGTACAAACGAAAATGTGCCCCTCTGTTGGACGAATAAAGGTATTCTGATTCTGATTGACGTTCACAGTGATGCTGGTGATTACAGCTTTTCATGCACATTGATCATAAGCCACCCCACCATGCACTAATGCTATTAATTACAGCAAAACACCACCGAGATTTTATATCATCAGAGGCCAACTCCAATCATTAGATTACTGTGTGTTGTGAAAATGAACTGTGAAGGTCAGTACGTCTCTCATCATAAGACCATTTTCCTTAGGGGTTTAAACACAAGCACAACATTTTCATTTCAAAGCAAAGCTTGGGACATTACAATTGCTGAGTTTTAAAAGGCCTTTGTTGAGGCTCAAAGTGACTCAACATCATGTGGTACAGATATGAAGTTGATAAGGCTTTTTCTACATAAGATAAAGAGTATACTTTCCAATATTCTGTATTTACCAAGCCTCCCGTATGAAGCAAGGAGCTATTCTGGGCTAATGGTGTGATAAACTGATCCGCAAAAGCAAACAGATACAGTAGGTGACACAACAATGTGTCTGTCTGGAAAATGTCTCAGGCTTTAATGTATTTCTTGTAATGGCTGAACAACGTGATAAGTGGGCTCTATGATTCTCAGAAAGTAGGAATCTTCTATAAAGGTTTTTATGTCCTGGGAAAGATTATCATTGTTGAAAAACTGCACTCTCAGTGAGTGCAAATAAAAACATTAATAAAAATAATGTGTGATTTTGTGGGTTGTTTTTTGTGACAGTTGTTCCATTTAAAAAATAAATAAATTAAAGACAAATTAAAACAATAGAACATTTGTAATGAACCTTATAAAATCAACTACAATGTCCAAAGACAAATTATTATTATTATTATAATAATAATAATAATAATAATAATAGTAATAATCTCTATGAAAATAGGATGTTAAAGTAATTGTTGAGTAAAAGACAAAAATAAAACAAAATACAACATCTTCATTTTAACATCTTTATCTTTATAAGGATCCCCATTAGCCCTAAAACAATTATCATTGTTTCAACCATCATTAAGGCAAATTTAAATGTAAATACATACAGAGATATATGTATATCACAACATATACACAACAAATACACTGGTTTAGCATTAGCATTATGGATTTAAAGGGTTTGGCTGCTGATGGTAAAGTGCCAGAGTTGTAATACTAGGATTTCTCCTGTAGATTGTACCTATATGACCCTTTGACAGGTGTTGTGCAGCAGCATGAGGAACGAAACAAAAGAAGTGCCATTAATGAGGCAGGGTGAGAGATGGGATGGAGAAGGAAAGGAAGGGAAAGTGTCAATGAGCAGGACGGAAAGAGCAGATGCATGTTGGACTGCGAGCTGTCGATAGCCACCCCGACATCAGTTGTCTTGTCTCCGTGCAGCTATAACAAGCTGTGGAGCCTCCACCCCCACCCCTTTTCGCTTCCCCTTTGGCCCCGGCTGGGCCTGCTGTCTGGGGCCTAGGTGCCTGAAATCCCGGTTATAACGGTTGCATTGATCTCTGTGCCTGGGATGGCCAATTACACCGTCCATAGAATCTAATGAGGAGAAATCGCTCCGGTGGCAATTACTGGGGCTGGTCATCGCCCCAGAACTGAGATGGAGAGCTGCAAACACAGGGAAGTGCAAGTGAGACAAATAAAGAGCGGCTATTAGGCTACTCCTGCACTCATACACACACAAGGAGAAGATTCATATATAGAATTAAAGCAAAGTATTAAAAAAAAATCTTATTAGTTTAAATCAGAAGATTGAGGCCCCAGATGAGTAACTGTGTAGAATTCTAAATTGAACCTCATATTTTAGTGTATGAGATCCAATTTAATTGCCTCTATGATAGATACACTCTCTATGAGCATGGCTGTATAACATGAGGAAACAGATTATATTTGTACGGATTTAGGGGTATAACCTGAGATTATGTATTTGCTGTAAACAAAATGTAAATATTAGTTTACTTTGTTGTACAACTTTGTAGGTACAACTCAATTCAAAGACAAAAAAGTATTAGACGTTTACTTTGAAAAACAGGCAGATTTAGTTAAAACAGGGAACCTCACTGCAGTGCTTCAATTACCTGACAGAAAGTAGGGCTACTCCCTGCAACAAATGAAACGCACATTTGAAACGATGCCAGCTATTTAATTTGTTGTTCTTTTTTACAATACGGTGCTGTTTGTTTTTTTGCTAACCCTAACGAAAATAACATTTAATAGCCATACTGTAGATGTAGTGTTGACAGTCATTTAACATGTTTAGCTAGCCCTAGATTAGCCTACAGGTAGTACAATTAGCCATCTTTGCACCTGCCTCACTGACTTCATTAATTAGTTAACGTCTGAAGCACGTGCTGGAGTTTTCCTGATCGCTGTCGGCTAACATTGCCTTGGACCAACTCCAAAAACTTCCCAAAGGATGAACACCATGGACTCCCTTCAAAAAAGTAAGAGTTGTTTTAGTGTGTCCACATTTGCTGCGCTGTTTGTGCTAATGGCTATTTCATGCACAACTTGCTATGTGATGTAGCATCATTTGTTTAGCCTTCTCCTTTGTTGCTGTTTGGCACGTTTATAACAGTGCCTTTTATCTAGCAGTGTTGAAATATAAATACCCAGGGTTGGATGTTTTGAGTTTGTTGATTTGACTGTATGTTGTTAGTGTTTTGCTTATTGTTTGGTTCAGTGTAAACTCTGACTACTAATGTAGAGTATGCTAATATTGTGTTTGCTTTATGGATGCATATGGCCCCTGTTTTGCACACGGACCTTTCACGTAGCTTTATTCCTTTCTTCATTTGAAAGCATAGCATTGTTTTTGTTACACTACAGACATATTGGGTGTTATACAGCAACAATTATTCATGCCATGAATCTATTTGGCTACCTTGTTTCAAGCTTGTGCAGCCATGAGTGTTTTGTGAAATGTGTAGCCTATGTAAAATGAATCTGTTGCATAACATGTGTGGAATTGCTGCTGCTGGTCCTATACTCCTCATGTAGATATAGCTCTGTGCTTTAGGGTTGTATGTTTATTGATGTCACTGCTCAGTTTCTGCTGTGTTGTGTTTAATGAACTGGAGGGGCCTATGCTTACACTGCATTAACATATTTAAATGTACCACGTGTGAGATAATGGACTAAATGGACTACATTTCTCAGGCTGTCTGCTGCTTTCTGTACATCTCCTGTGTTGTCTAGAAAGTTCTGAAACACACCTACGGTTGTTGGGCTGACAGCGGCTCATTGGAAGTGGCAAATGGCTTTCATTAGAGGGTACATTTTAAGGTCTAGTAGATTGGTTTATTACTGGCCAATTAGACACTTAAAGCTTGTAAAATATGTGACCTAAAAAATGTGAACTTAGGTTGGCTCAGACTACACAGTATGTATTGACAGCTTTATCCATTGTGTTAATAAGATTACAGTAAGGGTCAGGAGTCAAAGACACAGAGACTAGTCAACACCTTAGCAAAACATGAGTGTGACCAGCTTTGCAAACTAGTGTGCAGGGTGTTATTATTTGTTGGTGTGTTCGTTGTACTAACACACTACATTAAATGGCGGGGATCTGGCAGCAGTAAACCCGCATGAAAAAAATCGAATGTTATGTTAGCATCGCTTCCTGGTCGTGGAAGCTGTCTGCAGATCTAACCACAACTCAGAGTTTGTGATCTGTCTGCTGTTTTTGAATGTCTGACGTTCAGAAACGACTCCTTTTTTTACTCTCCCACACCCTGCTTTCTTTTCTTCTGTTGTGCATAGATCTTCTATCATCTCTCCTCTTTTTCTCGCTGCGTCTTTGCCGCTGTGTAACTTTAATATCTGAGTTTAGAACAAGGACAGAGGCAGCAGCTCCGTGACAGTCAGACATGGGGGAGCAACACAAACACCCTTCAAAGCTCTGTTTTTCTAAAAGCGAGGGATAAGAGAGAACCAGCGCATAGACACAGCCGTGAGAGTGTCTGATTTTAGGCTTTGGCGAACAGAGGCTGTAGCTTTCATTCGAGAAAACACACACACGCACACACACACACACACACACACACACACACACACACACACACATTGACGTTGTTAGCTAAGAGGTAGCGAGGTGTGGAGAGAGGGGTGGAGAGGTTACAAGATAATCAACACTCCCTCTCCTCCGTAAACCCACACAATAAAGACTTGACATCAATATGCCAGTGCAGTGATCTCCACATAGCGCCTGGCACCGGAGGGGGAAAGGCCTCCACAGTACATCCGCACTGATTAAACCATGATGAGTGTCTGTGTGTGTTCTCTGAAATGTAGTGTATAGTTTGACTTCTTTTAATTAGCAGAGAGGAAGTTGGCTGTGTTTTGTTTTGGGCTTGTTTGCGAGTGAGTAGGTGTTCGAATATAAGAAAATAATGGACTGATTATTATTCCGGAGGATTCCACAGGTCAGAATGCATTACACTGTTAATGCCATGATCACTATTAATCTGAACAGGACATGAAACATCACTTTTTCAATAACTGTGCTTAAACAGAATTGAATTTTTTACTTAATTGACATTGTTGTCGAAGAAAATGTTATAGTTTAATTGCATTTTCCGGCTACATTTGCTCTCTGTCTTAATGAGCAGTGGCTCAGTCAGTAGGGACTTGGTCTTGGGACCGAAAGGTCGCCGGTTCACGTCCCGATCGGACCAAAAAAAAATATGGAGTGAGCTGGTAGCTGGAGAGGTGCCAGTTCTCCTCCTAGGCCACTGCCGAGGTGCCCTTGAGCAAGGCACCTAACCTCTATCTGCTCCCTTGGCGCCGGGTACCTGGATGCCTCTCTGCTCTGCCACCTCTCCTCTGCATGTGGTTGTGTGTGCATGTATTTCCTTTGTATTTCCTCTGTGTGTCTAATGTGTGTCAACACAACAGAGTAGAGAAAGCAATTTCCCTGTAAGGAATTAATAAAGTATGTCTTCTTCTTCTTCTTCTTTCTTCTAATGTCATCTAAGATCATTGTTTTCTTTCTCCATGTACTCCGTACCATCAGACAGACATTCATACCTTAGCATTGCTGGGTAATACACTGTCAGACATTCTTTCTTGGATTCAAACCTGGTTTTTACTTTCATTGTTAACTTTAAACAAACTTTAGTTCAACAAGTGGGAAGAGTTGTTTCTTAGTAACCGATGAATTTTCTTCAACAACGTCAAAGCTGTGTTCTTATCTAAAAATAAACCATCAACCAATCAGTGTTCTCTGTAAGGGCGTTAGGACACGTGATGGATAAAGATGTGTATTGTTGCTATGGTATAATACACTGCACAGTTCATCTTGAACATAGAGGCCACATTAATGTTGGTATCAAACTGAATGACTCTGTTTGATAATGGGGTATTTATCAGAGGAGGTTTTTGCACATCCAACCATCTCAGATGCAGCTGGTTTTGTGTTCTAACACAGCTGCTGGACGAGGACTGCACAACGATCAAATGTTGTCAAAATCACAATGAGAACAAGAGGAATATTCAAATTGCAAAAAAACACATTATGAATAAAGTATTTTGGAGACTTAACAAACAGACTTTACAAAACATATTTGTTAGGTGCAGATCCTCTTTAAAAAATGACACGATGATAATTTAGATACATTTTTCAATGATAATGAGGCAAATAATGCAAATATGATCAGTCCCCCATACCCTAATCACAATATCAGTCATGATTGTAGTCTAGAGTTTAAATTAGTGATGCCGAGCAAAAGCAGTGATCGTTTCTCAGTCAAGTATTTTATGTACCATATTATTTCTTAACACAAATAGGTTGTATAGAAGGTATGAGCTCGGTATAATTACATTACCAAACGTGTGTTTGTCCAGCAGTTCTACCGGACCGGAGCCTACAAGGGATTACAGCGATATGACTTGGTGTTATGCCTGTACGTTGGACACAATAGCAATATTTGTCTTATTAAACCCCTCTCATTGGTCCTTCTCAATCTTCCAACCTCCCACAGCCAATCAGATTCACCTCAGTGATAGGAGGCACTCTGAAGCCTGAAGATGTTCATTCACATTTTACACAGGTTGAACATTGTGTCTGATAAACCTGTAATTAAGTGTTTCATAGTCAGACACACACCCCATAGAATAAGTGGTCTTCCACCTTTAGATGGCAGCAGCATGCCACTCCATCACTGAAAGAATCAGACACAGAATCTGATGGAAGTCTGGAGCAGAGCTGAAACAAAGAGGGACAGTTGGAGCTCATTATTTCTTTTGATTTCTTAAAAAAATAAAATATTCATCTAAATTGTTGTTATTGGCAACAGGCCTACTGTTCTAGAGACTGAAAAAATTAAACTTTTGATAAGAAAACCTATTCCCAACCCCTTTAAACGATGGCTGCTTCGCTCGTCTCGTTGTCTGAGTTTGATGTCTCTCTATGGAATTGAACTTGATGAATGTGGCATGGTTTTCTGCGAACACGCTTTGTCCTTTCAACCCCGCCTGCCGTGTTTGGGCCGGATGGTTGTTTTCCATCCGTCTGGAAAAGAGCTATGGTTTGATTCTTGTCCTGAGAAAGTCTCTTGTGATCTCTGCTGCAGGATTAAATGCTGATAGTTGGTAAAAGATTCAAGAAAGATGATACTCGATAAGCATTTCAGCAGATGGATGTGTCAATACATTTGACACTGAAAAACAGTAAACTATTGAAATAAAAATATTCAGAAAATGTTTGAACTCGAATATCTAGGTTGTATTTCCATTCCATGGTGCAGCCATTGATTTCATTTAGTAAACTCATTAATTTCTTTGGCCAATTCACATTTCATGGCCATGGCCAGGATTTCTGAAAATTAAATCAGCATAGCCCAAACAAATGTTTGAATATAACTCTATGCATATTCATGTTGAGTGATTAGTCAATGTACAGAAAAATATATCTGCAATATTTTAATCATCTTATAATGATTTTAAAGCAAAAATGCCATATGTTTACGTGTTGCTCCTTGGGTTTTGAACCAATGGTCAGAACAAATAAGGAATATGAAGATATCAGTGTGAGGTTAAATATGGCAGTTTGCCTTTTTCAATATATTTTTAATATTTCATGGACGAATGATGAGTTAAGATAATCCAGAAACATGACTGTTTATTGCAAGTATGCGGCCACAATTTCATTTCACTGTTCATTATATTCTCTGTTAATGTTATCCCCTATAGAACAGCCTACATTCAGTAGCAAAACATTCTTCACACGCAGCGAGATAGTTCTAGTTATTTTATTTAAGTCCCTCGCACATTTAAAGACAGTGAAGGACATCAGAATAAGCCTTAAGACCCATTATGTCTGCATACTCTTCCTCATATTCCTAGATTCCCAGAAAAATAATGAATACTTGTCATCATTGTCTAGAACGGTGGCTCCAGCCCTGATGAGATTTCAGTGTTGAGGTGTTGCATCTTTCTTTTTTCTAATTCCTGTCTTTGCAGAAGCTGTGTAACATTAGGTCAGCTGAGGCTCACATGAACTGGTTAGACTGTTATTTCGGGCTCTCGGTAATCTAATGAAAAGTTTGGAAGACTGGACACTCAACCTACACCTCCAAAAAGAAAGTAAGCGAGAGCGGGAGAAAAAGGGAGGGGGAAACACCTATGAACTTAATTACCCAATGAATAATTAATGTTTGATTGCACCGTTCCCCCAGGCTGTCAACACAAGATAATTTATCATAAGATTATAATTTATCACTAATTGCTTTGGCAAGAGGTTTATGATTAGAATAATTTGCTTATTAAATGCACAAATTTTATTAAGCGGCAAACTTTTGTGTAAAGTACGTATCGATTCGGCTGCGCCCACACCGTCAGAAAGAGTGCCGTTAATCAAGTCACACGTTCAGGATTAAAAATAGTTGTTTGCTCAGTCATAATGGAGTCCATAATTTAGTTAAACAAAACAGGTGATTATTCTAATGCAGCAAGATGCACACGACCCAGGGAGTCATTTTTAGCACGGAGAGGTGCCTCCGATATCCTCAAAGCCAGAAAAGCACCACAGCATCCCAAAGACTTAAGCTCCTCTGTGAATCCTGTTTACTCCTCTAAGCTGTAATGCCTATTTAGATGAGGGGAATTTGAATTGTTTGTCCCCCCGTATAATGAATGTTTGTTTTCTGGCATGGAAATCTTTGTGGAGTAGTCACAGTATCGCAGCTGTGGGCAGGACAGGTGAAGGGTCCGCGCATTCTTATACGAGCACTCAGTCTGTGCTTCTGTCTCGCGCTGAAGCAAAGACTGTGAAATGTTGTAATAAAACAGAGGAATGAGAAGGAACTGGTAAAGCAATGGAAAATCTGTGCTCAAAGAAATATAAGAACCCCAGTAGGTCACTTTCCAGTGCCAGAAGGAACATTCAAACATCTAGTCTTGGATTATGTCCACATAAATCGTGTATGGTAAATGTCCTGCTGACAACATCTCTGTCCCCTGAAGCCCAATATACGGTATGGATTTCTGGATGTCTTGGAGAGGACTACAATATGAGGGGAAATCATTTTTTGCTGTGCTACCAAAGACTTGTCAGATATATTCACAGCCTCTTATACTATACTATAATGCAGGGGTGTCCAACTTTTTTCACTGAGGGCCACATACAGAAAAACATAGGAAGGTCTGGGCCCCTCACTAGAGGTGAGGTATATTGCCTCATAAGTTAGAAAAATCAATCAAATGTAGGTAAACGATACTTTAAGAAAAAAACAGCCTACATCAAAGCTCTTCATAGGGTTTTATTTATTTAGTTAGAAGCTCATTCCTTAAAACAGAAGCCTCTGATTGCTTATAATAAGGGGAAATATGAAGGGTATATTTCAAGCTTGTTATGTAAATAAGTTATTAGTGTTTTTCTTATCAACTTAGATTTGTTAGAACAGAAATCACAAGTCAAACCTCACATGAAGCGCGACCCTGAACACCAAAAAATGCTAAAGATCCCAACATTACAGCCTTAAAACATACCACAGATTGTATCTAACCCTATGATACTTTTCAGTGAAACGTGTTTGAGTTTTATTGTTGCTGCCACTTGTATCCAATGCTCATATACACTGATTTATAAGAGGAGCGCAACAGCATAAGCTCTGAGTGAGTTTAGCTTTCATGTTTCTTTCCTCCATTCAAACAGATTTATGTACAAAACAATATAAAAATGAGTATAATAACCAACAGCCAGCTGTGGAGGATCTGTTCTATGATGGCAGAGTCCACTGGGAGTCATCGTGTGTTTTAAAAAAGGCTTTAAGAGCCAAGGATTAAGAGGTCTAAGATGCGCCCAGATGCCACCTGTATGAGCTCAGTGACAGGTTACTGTGGGCGATCCCTTCTGTCCACATTCAGCTTGAAGCCTTTTCAAAACCACCATGTATAACACAGATGTAAGGAGCTATAATGTATAAATCAACACTACCATTAAGCTTTGATCAGGCTACAAACCAGCAAACCCCCCCCTTCCCCTAGCGGTCTATGCAATAGGGTATTTTCCTTTTATGTATTTTAAGGATGTTTTTTAAACTTCAGTTAACGTTTGGAACCTCGTTAGAAAGCTTTTCAGGGACAGCAATTGGTTAAATATCAATCAAACAGTAAAATAATCTGTGTTATCACTTTTCACTTTTTAAATTCTTACATTTACATTTTTGTTCTGTGATTCTTTTATCACAGAAACTATTGC
The DNA here is from genome assembly GCF_036324505.1 of Eleginops maclovinus. Classification (NCBI taxonomy): domain Eukaryota; kingdom Metazoa; phylum Chordata; class Actinopteri; order Perciformes; family Eleginopidae; genus Eleginops; species Eleginops maclovinus. Next base: position 8,400,419 of record NC_086365.1, read on the forward strand.
CCCTTTTCCACCAAACCGGATCCGGTTCAAGATCCGATCTTTTGCTTTTCTGACGCTTTTCTGGTTCAAGCCTGTAGGACAACCATCTAAAGGCCTTCTTATGAGTCCGGTGATATCAGCAGTGGCCATTTCCCACGTACTGTCCAACTTTCTTTGTACCTATTTCGCCCAAATCCTGAGGAGGTAGTGTGTCTCTTCAGTGTTCCACTGCTGCTTCCGTGTGGTGGCATCCATCATGGTTCGTCATTGTCTGTGTTGCTAAATAACGTTGTTGTTGTTCAGGTTAATCCTGCCCCGCCTGCGACGTAAGAGTGGTGTATTTTGGTTCTTGGATCTTACCGGGCAGCCGAGTTGGGTCAACTATAATCCGGTTTTCAGCGCTTAAAGCCGGCGGCACTGTGGTGGAAACACGAAGAAGCATATCTTTATCAGCTCCGGCTCCGGGTTGGTGGAAAAGCTGCATATGTTGCCCTGACTTAATGCTTCCATCAGTCTATTGCTGCCCCATGCCGGGCCCCATCAACAACACAAATGTATCCATCTAGTGGAAACCCAGTACTCGTAGCAATAAACCAGTTGCTGGATTTCATCTGTACACCGTAAACGTGCAACAGACTGTCTTTCAGCTTGCGAGGACCTGCCATTATGGGACCGTCTAAAGAGCATTTATTTATTCAGTAAGCTGTGGCACGGGGTAAACGGGGTGACATCAGAGGGTCGGTGTTGATCCCCGGTCCTTTCAGTCAACATGTCCAGCGTCCCAGGGCAAGAAACAAAACCCTAAACTGTCCACGGTATTGAAGTGGGTGTAAGACCCTCTGGATGCCATCAGCGTGAGGACATGATGAATTGTGTTATGGTTTTTGATGCAATATAATTTTTCCCAGACAATATTAATCCTGACACACACACAGACACACACACACACACACACACACACAGACACACACACTCACACACACACACTGAGTCTTGGCATTTAGAGGAAGGAGAAGAGTGGAGTGGGCTTTTGGAAGCGATGTGTGTTCCTCGTCCTGCTGTCCAATCAATGTGAGAGGACAGGGGAGGAGGGCTGAGGGCCAGTATAGCACTTTGTAACACTCTCACCTCACACTGTGCACACGTCACTAAACCTTACCCTCAACACACACACACACACACACACACACACACACACACACACACACACACACACACACACACACACACACACACACACACACACACACACACACACACACTTGCACTCAGACCTTTTGTCTCACTGGAGGAAAGATGGTGTGTGTGTATCATTGCAGGTGCTCTTATCAGCCTCCTGAGGATGCTGGACAGATATCAGTTCTGGTGGCATAGACATGGACTACATATGGCACAGATAGCACTCATTTTGACACACACACACACACACACACACAGTAGGAGACCCCCGTATTAAAGGGTTTGGCAGGCGTGTTGAAAGCTTCAGACAGCCAATCAGGAGATCGATGGCAGCCGTGACTTGCCCAATGACCCACACGGTTATCTCCGCTGGCCATCTTCCCACCCTCTCCCCCTTTCCTTTTGCTTTTTTTGCCTTAAACCCCCCCCCCCCCCCTTCAACACCCTCTTCACTTCATCACTCAGTAAAAACTTCTTTCATTTGCAGCGAGGTTCCCCCCCCTCCCTCCTTTCCCTTACTGAACTGGCAGTCTGGTTTTTCTGGTCTAATGAACCTGGGGGGTCTCAGGGCAGCCTCCGCTGGGTTGATTAGGATCCTCATTAAAGAGAGGACCAGACCACAATCCCCCGCCACCATCTCTGTCCTTCTCCGATCTCTCGCCTCCTCCCCCACCCTGCCCTGTCACACAGAGTGGCATTATTTAATTACTGCTTCTCATCATAAAACATATCAGTGTGTGTCCGTGTGTGTTTTTGTCCGTCCTTTCCTCTTTCTTTCTCCACTGATCTATTGTAATGAACTCAGTGTGTGGTGTAAACTCCATGGGAAGGCTCATCATGGAAACAGACATCACCGGCCAACTAGTTGAATACACACATAAACAATGTGGTCTTTAATGCCGTCTTTAGACTCACTTTCATGCTTCCAGAAGGCAGTAATGAGCTAAAAAACAACTTGTGTGGAGGAAAGGAGAAAGACAGAGGCATAGAAAGAAAGGACAAACATAAATGAGGTTGTTTAATAAAGTTTAAGGAAGAAAAAGATGGAGTTGTTGATATACAAGGGTGGAAGGAGCAGGAGTTTAGGATGGAGGAGGGCAGGGTGAGTCTGGGTTTTTGCTGTTGTGCTCATTGACGGGATCAGATCAGATCAGCAATGCTCCAGAGGATGCTCAGGGCCAAAAACTAAATCTGATTATGTTGCCTGAGAAGACTAATCTCTCTTGAATCTGTCTTCGTCTAATTCCAAAAACAATACTGTAATCTGTGTGTGTATGTTAGCAGCCAACTAGGGTCATAGACTGACACGTGGTGTTCCTGTCAGATCTTCTTATGTCTTGTAAGATGTCATGAGATGTCGATTGTACAAAACATCTTTCAGCCTTTGTCTTTTTAAGGTAAAACTAAACTTAACACAATTTATGTAGGATATCAGAGGCATTTTGACACTTTTATTGCTTCTTTTCCTGCATAAAGGTGAATCTCTGCTTAGCTGAGAGGCTTTTTGAACAACGGAAGTTGTCATTAATGAGAACAATGAAACCTATTGAAATGTTAGCTGAAATAAACAATGACGTAATGACATCACTTTGGGCCCTGGGACTGTAATACGGTAATGTTTCAATCTATATACAATATATTGGTAGTTACAGTCTGAATAAGGTACAGTATATACTTTCTTCATAGGGTCCAGAAACCTTTCAAAAAGTTCAGTTATGTAGCTCTCATAGACATGCATGCAAGAACACACACACACACACACACACATATTGTGTCACAAATCATTAGGTATCCAAACTGTTCAGTGAGCAATCGGATAAGCAGCACACACACATGAGTGCTTGTTCTGCTCACTGACTCTCCGTTAGCATACCCGTCCACTAATTAGATTCCATTAAAGGTGGCGTTCATAACTCCGGAGGTTTCTTTGGCTGACACACCACTCCATGTTAAAAATACTGCCAATTAGACACAGCTTCAACATCACGTCCGACCACCCGGCAGGATGAGACCTCGCTCTGCCTCGACAGGCGTTCCATCACCCACCAACGGCCAAAAAGTTCCTCTCCTGTCTGTAATGGTCTGGCAACTCCTGGAAATTGAGGGTATAGATAGAAATCATCCTCACACGGGGGGCGTAGAAGCAGAAGGGTTTATCAACAAAAGCAGCGCCTGGGGATTTAGTGGGCAAATGTTGGACTCCCCAGGTGCCTGAAGGGAAAGCGGAGCAGGTGCTAAATATCAGTGTAGCCTTCTGTGCATTTGTGTCCCTTTGGTCTTCTTAGGTGCCATCTTTACCGCTTCATCAAGGCGTGTAGCATCTTTATTAGCTTGTCCGGCTAACTGCTGATAAAAGCCTTGTGACAGCATCTCCACCCTCTCTCCACCCTCACCTCCTTTTCATCTTGATGAGAAAGAAGAAAGAGTTGGTGCACTGGTATTTGGGGTACTTTCCCCCTGTCTCTACAGCTCCGTCTGTCAGCCAGCCAGCAGCATCTAAGCTAACCCGGGCTGCCGTCGGAAATGTCACCCGTTGCATTAGCATTTAGCCACCGCACTCTGCTGTCAATCTGGGTTTATCTTTGACACCCCCTATGGTCTCTCACCTTAGCTTCCCATCCCTCCCTCCCCAGTTAGTCATTGTACTAATAAGGCAGGGGGACAGTAGAATTTATCAGGCCTAGACACTCCCGCCCCGGCAGCCATTACTCATCCACAGACCAGGACATGCCAACAGTGGCTAATTGCTTTCTTTAACATTGGCACGTGTGACATTCAGCACCGTCTTCACTGAAGGAGGATGGGCTTTTCCTCACAGCAACCATATTGCTAAGTCCAAATGAAGATAGAAAAGTAGTTTTGATTTGTGAACAAATGACACGTTCAATTCAATCAGAACTTATTTCTATAGCACTATATCCCATAAAAGCAGTTCCAAGGGCTTGACGTACAACAAAAAACAAGCAAAATTGGCAGATCAATACATAAAATGTTCATATACAGTATAACAATGCATAACAATACAATCACTGTAGAAATAGGGTTTATTTAAGAAAAGTCTCCAGTGAAAAGGAAGGTCTGTAGTTTGCTTACAAAAGAACACGGTGTCAGAGCAGCTCTAAGATCAGCAGGTAAACCGTTCCATTCCTTTGGTGCATAAATACTGAAATACATCTCACTGGACTTGGAAAGTGCTCTAGGCACATGGGGGATATTTCCACCTTGTGACCAGAGGATCTGCCAGGGTTATAAACTGACAGCATGTCTGAGATGTACCATGGAGCCCGACCAGCTAGTGTTCTGTAAACCAAGTGGAGGATTTTGAATTCTAGCAAAAGCTACCGATAAGGTTTCAGAGGGCAGGAGTTAAATGGCCTTACTGTTTTTGTCCTAGTTAGTATTTCTACTGAGCGGTTGGACAAATTGAAATAAAAAAAACATTGACATATCAATTGACACTTGTTGGTGCACGTCCATAGAGAAATGCAATACAAAGTTTGTTCCAAAACAACCTGATGCAGTTTAACATAAGTTACACTAAACCAGCATTTTATTGAAACATTACCAAATATGAAATAAGAATTGGCCAATTGTTACATTGATTGAGAAGGACTAAGTTTCCTCCATTAAGTTTTTTTGTGCTGACTATGAACTTTTTGTGTTCTGTTCTACAAAAAAGGTATAAAAGGGATTCATATGACACTGCTGAGGTGACCAGGGGGTAAAATTAAAAATGATTTATGTTTAAATTTAGTTTGATAAATTGTAGATGTTGTGAAAATATTCATTATGGTCCCTGGAAACGCTCCTGCATGGCTTGTTCCGTATACCTCTTCATATAAAAGTACAGGTAGGCACAGAGGAGTCTGATTTAGGAGGCAAAATTGTACAATAAGCGATTTCCCTTTTTGTTGTGAGCAGAGGGGGATTATTCATCAGAGCGATGGAGGCAGATCCAATATCTAACAAAGCTCTTTGTTTTGTTTGGTGACAAAAGATTAATGAACAGAGTGGACTGACATTTCCAGCAGGAAGGACATTGATCTGGAGGTCTTCTGAAGATCCTCTTTGTCCTGTTTACCCTGCAAACAATAGATGACAGTGAGGAAATATGTATGCAATCTACACACCGAACGCACAGTATGAACACACACACACTGACACATTCACTAATCTAAAGGGCAAACTCAGAATGTCATAAGCTACTTTATTTGTTGTTAATCAGGAGTTCCTTCATATCATCTGAAGACATTTCCTCCCTGTTGTTTTTCTGTGCTTTATATAAGAAACGGACTGGCGCCTGCTGATAGGATTTTAATGTTTGGCTTCACAAGAAAGTCAACAGGGACCTAAACTATTTCTTTTGGAAATCAAACACATTCTAGCCATTTGGTTTTGTGACCTACAGTAAGGGTAGAAAGAAGTAACAGAACTTTTTGTGGGAGAATTGAAATGAGCCAACTGTCTCGGCTCCCTGTTGACTTGATCTAGTATTGCTAACAAATGCTGAATGGAGGCTGTTGCCAATTTCCGATTGCAAACTTTTTAGATGTCCCCTGCTTTTGGCATGCTGAAAAAAACTGTTCAGCCCATTCTGCCACGATGCGCTCTCTTTGACTTATTTTATGTGGGCATCAATATGGCAAGTTTGGGCATTGAACATGTTTTTGTCCAGATTCATCTTGATTTGAGTTTTTTAAGCAAAAACAAACCATAGTGACGGTTGGTGGTTTTGCCAGATTTGAACCCATGATATGTACGTGTGTCTTCATAGGACATTTGCATAATTGTCTAATGTCAAACTTAAGCACTTCATTGTATCAAGCCTTGGAGAGTACTAACTACAGCCGGGATAATCGGGTTGCTCCGCTCCCTATATTGTGCAACATTTTACAATGTTGGGTACACTGAGTAAAAGCATAACTCCAACAATGAGTTTTCTTTCCCATTTTTCACAAGTTGAAATAAGCGATCTAACACTTTTTTCGTTGCACATAAATTCCTTATTTTTGTCCCATAAGGTTCAGGAGTTTCCCTCCTTTTTATTGACAATACCATCACCTGAGATCTTTTGTAAACCACCAGATAGTGAGGATACATTTGACAGACTAAAGAATAAAAAAATATGTAGAGAAGGACACACATTTCTTTTCATAATGTATGCAGGATATTGCTTTATCTCTTCGTTTATATTTTGTGTACATTTTTAGTCCCAAATGTATATTTTTTCACTTTCTTTTAAAATGCTATTTTATTTCTATTGTAATGTACAATGCCTTGTTTTGATGCTGCTGCAAAGCAAAAAATTCCCAAATCGGGATCTCTGTCTGTCTGTCTGTCTGTCTGTCTGTCTGTCTGTCTGTCTGTCTGTCTGTCTGTCTGTCTGTCGCTTTGGTTAGGGAGGACCCACTTGTGGTATCTTTGTTATATTCAAATGACCCAAATGATAATTATAAATCTGTCCTGTAGAGCTGCACGATTAGGTGGGAAATTATTTTGAAATCACAAAGAAAAGTATCGTAACCTGCTGTAAAAACTAGCAGTTTACAAGTTTTTTTGGGTAAATGACATCAATATATCTACCCAGCTGTTCTTAATAACCAGAATGGGTCCATATTGGCTCCCTCAGAGTGTGTCTCAGGCCCGTTACATCAGTGAATGGACTGTAGTGAAGGAGGCCAACGTACAGCAACCGTCTGTGTTGTGTCTGAAGACGAGGGCCAGAGACTGTCTGACCCCCAGGCTGGGTTAATGGCTCCTCGCCCTGTGCCACTCATATTAACATAACACAGTGCTGTCTGATTACCATGCCTAATGCGGGCAGATGAAAGCCCACTGTTGCTCTGCCAATCAGAATAATGTCATTATAGAGGAATAATGGCTGCCAGTAAAGCCACAGAAGGGGGAGAGATGAAGGGAGGACGGGTTGTTTTTATTGTCCCCGAGAGGCCAGTGAGATCCAATCAGCAGGGTGTGACTTACAGTCTGGGAGCCCAGAGCCCATCCACAGCACCTCCCCTCCTATCCAACTATCACCCACACACAGGGGGGGGGACAGCCTCCATAACGAGGAGAAGGAACTGTACATAAACATGCTGAGAGTACAATGGCCGCTTCTCTGTTTTGATATTTGTGCTGTATGAATTAATAAGCGAGGGTAGATGATATGCATTATTGCTTGTGTAGGACTTTTCACATTCAGCTGATACTGTGTGCTTGTGTGTGTGTCGTTGAAAGTGTGTGTGTGTGTGTGTATTTGGCCAGCTCTCCAGTTATTGCTTTTGAAGTTGTTAATTAAAACCTCAACCATCTGGTAGCTCAATGAAATTACACTGAACTTCTCAGCCATGAAAAAAACATGACTGACTGACTGACTAAATGAATAAATAAATAGATTAATAATTTAATAAATGCTTCAAATATCTCTTGTCTAAGTGAGGGAAAAAACAAGAAGTCTTATTAATGTAAATTCGCTGATCTGTGCTGTCACCCCTGTTGTGGGAGCTGGTGTGTAAGTGTGCCTGTGTGTGTTACTGGCATGAAATCCTCAGTGTGTGTGTGCATACGGAGGCTTACAGGTGAATCAGAGACAGCTGTCAGTGTGTCAACCTTTGATCCCTCTCAATGTCTTCTTCTTCCTCTCCGCCACATGCAGCACGCCACCCTGCACCTTGAGTAGATTTCTGCGTGGATGCATCTCTTTGTAGAACATGAGTACACCCTTTCAGCGAGTGAAATGCTATAGTGTGCTTAATCTTTAATAGCCTGCTTCTGCATTCTGCCGCTACGGTAATGATAATGCAGTCTTCCACATGTTATATTACACTGATGACGTTTCCCATTGGCTCGCTTGCTAAATAATTGAATTTCTGCTAATATCGATGGTGATTAAATCCCCCCTGTAAATGAAGTATTGGCCAGGATTGAACATTGCCTCTTGTGTATCTTCAGCGAATGATAGTTCAATACAGGGAAAGGAAACCAGGTCATGACTGCAAAGTGGACACAATAATTGAATAAACACATCTATTTGGAGACCCTATGAGGGAGCAGCTAATGGCTGGCTGTGTGTACACTTGAGTGTTAGGACCAGAGGTGCTGCTTTTCCACCAACCTGGGGCTGGAGCCGGAGCCGGAGCTGGAGCTGATAAAGATCTGGTTTTTCGTGTTTCCACCGCAGCGATGCCGGCTTTAAGCGCGCGAAAACCAGATTTTAGCTGACCCCACTCGGCTGCCTTGCAAGAGCCAAGAACCAAATACATCACGCTTGCATCTTAAGTGGAGACGGGATTTACCGGATCAACAACAATAAAAAACGCAAGTTTAATACATTAAGTATTTTGAGCTTGGTGCATGCAGAGGCTAACAACAGCTAAAGCTCGGCCTCTGAGCGGCGGAAACACAGGGGGTGCTACAGGATCTTGAACTGGATCCAGTTTGGTCGAAAAGGGGCAAGGGAGACTCATTCTCATACTGCAGCTGAAAGAAATAAGGACTAGTGGATGATGGTTTCAACGCCCTAATAGAGATTTAGGAGATATTTCAGTTGTGTTTCAGGGGGAATCCAAGGAGCTGCAACATTAAAGTTAGAATAGGCCTCAACAGGAAGTGATATCAGAACACATATCCTTTTTTCCATCCACATGGCGTTAGAAACCAATGATGTTTGGGATTTTCACTAGAGGTTAGGTATATTGCCTCATAAGTTAAGTTATAAGATAGACAAATCAATCAAATAGGTAAATGATGCTTGATACTTGAACATGATTTAAGAAAGATAACGCCTACATAACAGCTCTCCGTAGGGGATGTATATATTTTCAGATTTTTATTTAAATAAGTTATTGGGCTTCTTTCTTATCAACTAAGATTTGTTAGAAAATGTTTTCATTTTAATTGACTGAATTTATTTTAAAAGTGCGCTTATTGACACATGAATACTACTGTGTAATATCTGTTTACATATTTATTTAAGAGGGGACAGTATAAGACAAGCACACGTTTAATTTGTGGGCCATATTCCATTATACTTTCTTAATCGACTGAATTCAAATTGGCCTGCGGGCCGTAGTTTGGACACCCCTGCAGTAGTGTGATGTCTTGCATTCACATGTATGTCTTCCGTCCGTCAAACTCTTCCAATAATAGCCATCCATTCATAGCAGTTACTGGTTTGTGGTTCTGGTGTATTCTATTTGTCTGTGGCTGCAGTGAAGAATGAGACGCACAGCAGGGTACATGCTAGGGGCCGTACAGCCTCTGGTCCTGCGACTCACACACTATTGTCTGGTAAAGTGACAGTAATAACAATGTCTGTTGAGCTAGTGTTGGAAAATGGAGAGGTAGACAGTAAGAATTTATTTACAGTAACTTGGAGATGATCAGTCAGGTCACTGTGTGGATGCAGTTATTTCAGAGTCTTTCTGTACATGACCAACGACAGGACATTTTTTTTCCCAGCAGAATGAATTCCTCAGAGCTTCGCATTTCCTACACTTTATTTGTAAGCGTGTCTAAAAGCTTGGTGGCAGCAGACTACCCATTTATGCTCTATATCTCGTCCGTGCCCTTTTGTACCTTCGGATGATGATGACGGGTCACTTAAATCTTCCCGGTGAGCAACAACTGCCTGGATGCGCGTTCTCCTGCGTGTGCATTTGCTCTGCGAAATAGCCGGCTGGCATTTAACCATGACCGCTGACACTGCAACAACCTGTCACTTTTAACTGTACTGAAGAGGCACATTTCAAGATGCGAGTGGGTGGCTTGAACTTATAGCAAAACTGAGAGAGAAATATAAGAAGGCTGCAGAGGGAATTAAAGCATATCAGAGTGAAAGAGTTAGAGATGCTGTCATGTGTTGCTTTAAAAGGGAATCGCAGGAAAATAGTGATGAGAGAAAAATACATAAAAAAACCACTGGAAGTTTATGACTCTATGCATTTGGCTGGCGGGGTTTTAATCCAGCATATTTAAGCATAGGGGCGGACTTGCTGCGGATGATAATAATAGGCGTTGCCAGTAGCTAATGGCGCAAAGTTTACATTGTGTCTTTATTTTGCCTGTTGATTGCATTACTTTATATGACATGGCACAAAAGGAATACTCAAAGTATGGTAAACTGGACCAGGGTTTGTGTTTCAAGACCGTTGGATGAGTTGCCAAATCAAATTCCAATACATTTGTGATATAACAACTTACTTTGACTTATTTCTTCAGTAATAGTGGTAAATAAAATTCTAGGTACATAATGGCTTCCAGTATTAATGATGAACAATCCCAATACCAACTAACAGTATAACAGTAACACTAAAAGAATAAAGAAAGGGCAAAAAGTTCCCTGTGATGATGGAATAGTGTATTTGTTGAGCTGCCTGTCCTGAGCTGTATCCATTGGATTCATGAGGATTGAATGTATGTCAGCTCAGAAATGAGGCTAAACCTTTTAATGCACACACATAAAAATATGCGGCAAATGTTTTATATAAAGTATCATTCAAAAAGGTAATTGCATTGACGGAATTAAGGGCTAACTGCGACACAGAAGTATGTGGAGACATTAGTCAGTGCTCCCTCTCTCTGTTGTTCTGTGATGAGATTCCATTAGACGCCATTAAATCTCTGCCTAAGAGCCCTCTGAAGCTTCACAATTACAGAAATAAAAAAACCACAATCCTCATCGAACGCTCTCCTGCATTAGGGGCTGCCTGGAGTCGCGTGGGAGCTGTTACACGGGGCCCCGGCACAGCCCGAGTCAGAGGCTCTGCAGAGCTGCAAAGAACAGCTCATTAGAATGACTAAGAGCCCCAACGAAGGCCCTTATGTGGACGCCATAATGGAGCGGGGCTCTTGTGCGGGAGCCGTAATGGAGGCTCTTGTGCAGTTGCGCTCGTCTCCCCACCGCACAGCCGAGGCTTGAGCTGAAACTGCGCGGCTGGAGAGGTGACCCCCGCCGAGGGGCCGCTGAGGGGCTCCAAACACAGCGGGGCTTTTGTACTGGCTTTGTGGTCGCAGAGCAGAAGGCTTTCACTGCATCTGTCACTCAGTGAAGTGTGCGGAGGTGGATCAGTAAAGGAATATGTGATCAGGTATAAGGCTAGGTTGAAATATTATTTTTCTTTTTTTGAAACTACCACCGAGGGGGTTAAAATAGGTCATTTTTTCAAGTTCTGCTGTATTTTTGGGACATTTCTCTCCCGAACTGCACAGCTTTTCCACTTAAATTTTGATAGCCTGCCCATATATTATTTTTTTAAGAATAGTTTTTAATTTTACTATATTTATATTTCTTGTTAACAGTACATTTTTTTTTTGTTTATAGTACTTCTGTTTTTGCGTCCTTTAAAAAAAACAAAACATAATTCCACTCACTGTTTATGTATGCACCATTATACACCAAAAAAAAATCAGTTGTGTGTGTGAACCTACTGAAACCTGATTCTGATGCTATAGATTTTGGCTTTAAGGTGAGGGCGAGGTGTATTGAAACATCCAAAAATCTCAAGTTCTTACAGAAAGTAACGCAGGAACAGATATAGATGGAGTGTTTGTTGGTATAATACATCAATAAACTGTGATAGATGATAGGTTTTGGCTGTAGCATTGCCAATTTTCAGAATACTGCTTTGGTTTCTGTGCCAAATATTGCGCCTCCACTGATTTGGATGTTTAACTGATCCATGTTGCCAACTTCCTTGCATCTCCAAATAGCAGTGAGGATGGTCCGCAGCATGAAGCCAAAGATATAGTGTATTGTTCTAGTGGATGGCAGAAATGTGCTGGTAGCAAAGATCAGACTTTCCCTTCAGTCATTCAGTTAGAGTCCCTATGATGGTCGTTGGGGACCACTAACTGGACACTACTTTCAATACAGTGGGATAGGTGGATTAACAATATAGGAAGGAGTAATTCTCAGTTGACATTCTCATGAAAATGGCAACACATTATTAACTGTTTCATAAAAAGTCAGTGATCTTGGATAAAGTTGAGAGTATACTTTCCATATTTTCGAATGTCAAAAGTTTAATTAAGGTTGTTTCAAAAGCCTTTCCATCAACGAAAATAACATTCTGGTGCAAAACAGTGTTTATTCCACTGGCTATTTTTTAATTTGGTTCTTGGATACACAATTATTCTCCACCTCCGTGTAGAAACTTTTCATGACATGATTCCTCATCACCTCGTTAAGTGAGTGTATCTGCGAGACGCCTCTTAATTCAGTCAGGTATTAGCTGTTGCCATAGATGTCTCTTTATAAATACATCCATGGCTCTGAGGGTGACGAGCAGAGTGTTCTCACAGCCTCTCTAATTCCTCTTCCTGTTAAATATCACTCGTCCTCCTGCTGCTTAAATGCAACCCTGTTTTTGGCGGAGTGACATTTAAAAGAAACACAAGACCTTTTGCAACACAGGCGCAGTGGAAAATGAAACTCGGGAAATCTCCTGCATGAAATGCTGATGCTCGGCTTTAATTATAGCCGAGTAAAGTTAAAACTCATATTCATGTCAGCGGAGGTGGGGAAGATTAATTTGGGCAGTCTTAAAATGGATGAAACATTTAACTTGTGAGGGAGCGATGTGTGTATCATTCTCGCTCGTTCCTGTAATATGGACGAGATTGTTGGCAGTCTTGAATGCCAGGTCATCTCACTCTTTACTTTAGTGTGTGTGTGTGTGTGTGTGTGTGTGTGTGTGTGTGTGTGTGTGTGTGTGTGTGTGTGTGTGTGTGTGTGTGTGTGTGTGTGTGTGTGTGTGTGTGTGTGTGTGTGTGTGTGTGTGTGTGTGTGTGTGTGTGTGTGTGTGTGTGTGTGTGTGTGTGTGTGTGTGTGTGTGTGTGTGTGTGTGTGTGTGTGTGTGTGTGTGTGTGTGTGTGTGTGTGTGTGTGTGTGTGTGTGTGTGTGTGTGTGTGTGTGTGTGTGTGTGTGTGTGTGTGTGTGTGTGTGTGTGTGTGTGTGTGTGTGTGTGTGTGTGTTCCTGTCTGCATCTCTAGCTCAGTGTGTGGGCACAGGAGCCGCAAAGCTGTTGCATGGCCTCATCGATTTCATGCCCTCTTCTCACATCTATTCACATCTCCTCTCCGACTCTCCTCCTTCCTCCCGCTCCTCCTCCTCCTCCTCTTTTTGGTCCGTTGCCCATGGCGATGGTTCACCTCGGTAACCGGCGGCTGTGCAGGAAGTGGGAGGCGGCCTGGAGAGAAGAGGACCTCCCGTGAGTGTTGTGTAAGGCGGTGACGTGACGGGGGGGCCTTTGATCTGCGCCGGCGGGTGCGGTGAGGGGTCGATGGTGAGGGGCTTGTTCGCTGCAGGCTTGAAAAAGCGGAGGGAGTATGTTAAACATCTTATCGATTCCTTCGTACCGCGGATAAAGAGAACACAATCAAAAAGCCTGTGCACACAAACTCTCAGATCACACGGAGAGATGCGGACAGAACTCGTTGCAGAAACAAGAACCACAGACTTTGAGGGAATAAGAGCTTTAAAAATAAAGCAGGGGCTCCTCAGAAGCACCTTTACAGGGGTTTCATGTCTCTGCCAGATGTGAGTGCATCGGGAAGTAGGCCAGACAGTGCATCCTGGTGGGAGGCCGGGTTATTTTCAGCCAGGGTATTGTTCCAGATGAAGCCTTCAAATGTTGTTGGCGGGGGGCCGTCATACACGGAGCAATTCCTCTGGAGAAAAGCTAACTGTTCTACTCAGAAAAAAATCAATGGTTCAAAGCTTCTGAAGGATGGCTTCTGTTAGGGGTCGCATTTTAATGCACTCACACTATTAATTGTATTGAAACATGGCAGTATACCTCAGTGGAGCTGGCTGTACCTTTGTCTCTCTACGTGAGATTCTGCAAGCCTTTTTCTCTATCCTGTGACCAAGCATGCCCCCCATTATGTGCGTGTTTGTGCACACATGTTGCTAGGGGCTGCACGGGGCTCGGTGCTTACGCAGTAATTCCCCGGTCCCAGGCTGTGTATTAGCGGCTGATCCGGCCGACTGGGCCAGGCGTCCACATTCAGTCGGTCTGGGATGTGCGGCTCAGAGCGGGATGCTGCCCGGTTCTCTGATGCCTCCCTAAGCTCTCCAGCACAGAGCAATTTACTGGCACCATATTGGCACAAACACTGTGTGTGTGTGTGTGTGTGTGTGTGTGCCGAGTGTTTGTGCCCATTTCAGTCTGCTCCTTCTTTTTGTCATCTCTGTTCGTTTCCTCTGTCATTGGCCTGTCATGGCGTGGCCTGGCTCGGTTTGCTAGCGCAGTGCAGTATCCGCCGCTCCTCTTTCATGACAGGCCAAGCTGACTGACACTGAGAAGCAGAAACATCAGGATTCCTCAGCCCAAGCTCAGCCTCTGTGTTCTAAGATGCTATTCTCTCTCTGGCTTTTCTAATACTTGTGTGGGTCCATGCTGGTTTCTGTTAACTTGTTGATTTTTCTCCTTCGTTTTAAAATATCTGATAATAGCATGACCTCCACGGCCATAACTTCTGGATTAAGAAATCTTTCTGCATCTTTGCAACATAGTAATGTGTTTACAGGCCCCAGTGGACTGGATTATGTTCTCTGTTATGCCATTTAATGTGACTTTCTGTCAGAGTCCATCCATGTCCGTGTGTGGGTACCGCAGCCAGTCGGTCCACTTCTCTGAAATGCAGCTAAATTGGCTCATTTATGTGAACATTCAGTCCAGGGCTGTCTCGCCCAACCTCGGCCTCAAACAACAAGTCTGCAGGGGGAGCTTTGGAAGGCTCCATGTTGCAAAACTACAGACATTGTTAAAAACTGAAACAAAAGAAGCATTGTTTGTCAGGACATACTGTATTCAGGATAATGACACATTTGACCATTATTTTTGATTGTATAGCATTGTTAGACAATCAGGGGGAGCAGTAAGTAAGGGTCATAAAGAGCAACTGAAAAACAGAGCAGCAAAGTCCACTCGTATTACACAGTAGGGATCGCAGGACTCTCAAAATCCACGAGTAAGTATCGCTGACTGCAACGCCGTTATTAGACGATGGAGTCTTGATTCTCAAAGATTCCCCGACAACATTTCATTAAACATGTTACAAATACTTTCCCAAAAAATACATGGTTTATCGCGTTATGTGCCATATTGTTTTTGGAGTGTACCACACTAAGGCCATTTGGCATTTCTCTGTGATGTCCGACACAGGACAAGGCTTAGTGTTTCCCAAAGTGTAGTTGTGGGCTACCCATAACATTAACTGTGTTGTAATTTGAAATCTTTTATCTTAAAAAATATATATTGTGATATCCCTGGAGTAGTGCAGTGTTGATGTATTTTTGTGGGATTTTTCCATTGCATTTCTAAGTATTACACCACGATTATGATCTTTTGAAGCGTAAATGCAATGGCCAGAATCAAAAGCTGACCACATGACAGATGCATGGCTTCATGTCAACATTGCTAAGCTAAAGGAGGCCAATAATTGACGATTAAAAGTCTCATTTATACACTTTTTAGCAAGCGCTGTTGTTATGACGCAAAAGAACTTCAGACATTGAGCAGTGGGGTATTTACTGACATACTTTATGTTGAATAATACTTTGGAGAATCTCCATCACCTTGCTACCTAACCATCTCAACCATACTGTAGTTAGCTGGCACACATTTTTTAGGCAATTCCCCAAAACAGCGAGCTTGCTGTTAGTTGCAATGACTTCTGGAACTGTCAGACTTACATTTTTAAATGCCAGAAATTGTGATTGAGTGTGTTTAATTTCATATGGCCTGCGTTGTTGATAAGACATTGGAATTGCATTAGCATGTGATGTCCCTTTTTGTAGAGAGAGATTGAGTCATTGTGAAGCTTGCTCCAGTCCGATGACAGATCATTACTTATAGCCAGCTGGTGTGGCTTAAAGTCGACAGCAGGACTGAAATCCAGTCAAATTTGTAGAGTTTAGTGGAATTGCTGGATGATACCCTAGTTTCAATCCCCTGGTCCTTATTCATAGCTCTTGAAAATAAACCGAGTTTAGTGCATTTTGCCGTATTTATTTAATTCTAGATTGTTGTTAATGCCAGTGGTTGATGCTTTGAAAAATAGGAGACAGATGTATATTTTATTGCGCATGATACTGAGTTTCCTACATTCTTTACACTGTTTACACACTTATCTATCCTCAGTAGACTTTGCTCTCCATTCATAGCACTAAAACTCATTTCAGAGCACAAGCCAGTTTCATCTGAGAACGATTTCAGGAAGTGAAAACAGGGAAGTCAATGATGCGGCATTGTTTTAAAGCTGCTAATCTAAATTGTTTTCTAACCTGAATGTTTGGTGAGCAACTCACTGTAAATGGCAAACACGATCAACAGCTACTACATCGTACTGTAATAATATGAAACAGTTTTACCCTATTGAAGATGTCACAGTATGCTCTGAATAAAGTTGAGTGAATATGATTTTGAAGCATGACTGGGAAGTCAAATTTAAATCATTTCTCTCTCAGATTAAATAGGATAATTTGTTGTGTTCATTCGTGTGCGCTTACATGAGCAGCACACATACTCTGTGTTTTCTTGTATGATAGATCAGATGTAATAAAAGCCCAGGCAGTCATGGAATAATACACTTTTCTGATTTAAAGTCAATTAAATGTACAGATGCAGGTTTTTCAATAGACTGAGCCATTAATTCATGTGTGGTACATGAAGAAAGGCGTACGTCAGTCCACTCAAAACTCGCCCTTTTATTTAGTTATATACTAATGGGTGGCTATCTTAACCTTCCAAAATCTCATTAAAGAGAGACTCATTGATAAGCCTAGCGACAGAAGATGAAGATGCAATGATTAGTCATTTGACATATTTTGGTTATCAAACAGTCAAATTAAATGTTTTATGCAAAAATGGCATCAAATGAAGCCTCTCAACCTGCTTCACATAATCTTGGAGTGAAATTCTCCTCAGGTTTTTGATTTCTGAAACAAGACATTTAATACATTTCATAAATATGTAGTCTAAAACCATTAATCGGGAACATTTTCAGCAGATCAATGTATAATTAAAATAATTGTTGCAGCTCCAATTTTGGTAGACAATTGCCATTTGGAGTCAGTTTTAAAGCAAAACTAACAAGATGTGTTGGTCTCAGCCTCTGAATTGTGAGGCTCAAAGGCTTTTCTTTGATTTCTTCCTTTTAATCATCACTTCTTTCTTCCAATTCTTTGATATTTTATAAACTACACAATCGAATGGATGAAAAATTAATTGACAAATGACTTTGTAATGAATGGTGACTTCCATGGAATCATTGTTTGACTTTGACACCATTTTCCTGGCTCTTCAATTGGCTGACAGTCTGCAGCCCTCACACTCACCCTCTGGTTAAAAAAACAATGCTGGATATTATTTTTCATTATGTTCCAGATTCATTTTTTTCTTCTTCATCACAAGAGCCAGCAATTCCATCTCCCAGATTAGCTCACTTGACATTTGACGGATCAGAATATATTTGAATATATCTTGGCACAGGTTTTTGCACGTGGAACATGTGATTGTTTGTGTGTTTGTGGCCCTGGCATCCGTCAGGCCCCAGCTGTGTTGGTGTCGCCTCCATCACAGCAAACTTAGCTCTTTGTGAGTTAATTAAAGTGGAAGCATCTGTTCCAACTCTACACATCTCACACCTGAGCTGCTACTAACCCGACCAGCAGCCAGCAGCCAGCCTTTCTCTCTGAGGCCGGGCACAGGACATCAATGGCCGTTCATTCTTTGGGGTTTTTATTATCAGAAAAAAGAGGCTCCTGGTTTGTGCTGGCCCTACTGATCAAGTTGAGTGTTAGGATAATAAGTCACGTCTGTATTGCACCCTTTACCACAGGACCAGTGTTACCAGGAGTTCTTGTGTGATTTTGAAATTACCCCCCCACAATTATGCTCCTGTGATAAGTCTTTCTCTCATATTAACTGACATGATTCTGCATATAAAATGTCAAAGCCCTGACCTCTCGTTCCAAATGGTACTAGCGCGATGAGCGCCATTTTGTTTTTCATTGCTAATAGTGGCACAGGATTGAGTCCTAAAACCTGGACGTGAGTTAGCATTTTACCACTTCCGGTTCCCTTGTCTCAGAGTCAATGGGATTTCTCCATGGGAATTTGGAAAATAACTTGAAATAAGGTCTGTGGTTGACACAAATTGAAGAAATGGATCATGTTTTGTTCGTCGACATTAATTATGACTGTACTCGTCTGAAGTTTTAAATCTTCTGGTGATTAGATTTATGATTAAAGTAGGGTAGACATGTGGAGATTATCCAGCTGAACAAAAAATGCATTTATCAAACATGTTCGTTTAACACAGATCTTATTTTTTACAAAATTCCAAAATCCTTTGCCTTAGCTTTTTTGGCTTTGTAAAAAGAGTTTGCACCTTTTTAACTCCACTTTGTGCGTGCTGTGCCCCTTGCTTTTGTATTCTGGTGTGGAGGATTGAATTTCCACCAAACAAAGAGCTTCAAGTGGTGGAACAATTATTTAATCAGGAAGGACAGGAAGAACATTTTTAGTTAAAGAACATTTATTGACAGAAATTTGAATGGTCTTTGGCGATTAGACTTCGATCCTGATGTCGTATGTCTTAAGGGGGAATCTAGCATTGGTATATAGGTAACCCCCCGGGGTCTAGGGACTGGTGGTGGTATTGAAGATCTGGATTTGATGAGGAGATAGTAAGAAAAGGATGCTGAAGATTTTTGAGGAGATGTGGTCATTGGATTGGCCTCCTTGGCACTTGATATGATGACCGATGGGGGGGAGGCGGGCCGCAGCAAAACACCTGAAATCACAGCTGACTGCAGGAGAGAGGAGAGCAATGTTATAGTTTGAGTGCAGGACGATGATTGGCTGCTGGAGATTTTGGTGAAATGTAATTGGTTCAGAGAGGACGAACGCCCATAATTAGCTGATTATCAGTCAGTGAATGTATACCCAGTGTTCCTGCTCGAACTTGTGCTGAGCTTCTTATGGTTTACTAACTCCCGGCCTACTCATGCGCTGACGTCACAGTCAATGATTACAATCTTGTTCTCCATGCAGAGAAACGGTAAAAAAACACATGTTCATTCCTTGTCAACATGTGCACGATAACAGCAAATTACACCTGCAGAGGAAATAACTCGCCATTTCCCTTCCAGTCGGAAAGCCGAGTTGATCTGGGAAACTTCCTTTAACTGTAGATTGGGTAACTGTGGGGCCCCGACTCTAGACGCAGAGCCAAGTGTCGGAGCCACAGGTTGGCTCTGGCAGAGTGGGGGTGTGTTTGTGACAGAATGTAACAGTATGTTTCTCCATGTTTGAACAAGAACCCTGCCCTCCCTATCCTTTCCAATCTCACACACAGCAGTGGACCTATCACTGCGCAGGTTTACTCATCAACTCACCCGTGGAGCCCCTCCATTTGCAGCAATGCTACATTAGTTCTAGCAGCGGAAATATACGAGGAGCCGCGGGGCCACACTGTGCTGACAGCCTGCTGTATGGAGCAATTTGTTGTAAAAGACTCAGCATTGCACTTTTAGTCACCTCCTTCAGATATTTCGAAGATTACTTTCAAATTAACTGTGTTTTTAAATCTATTCATAGAGTATACAGCATGTAAAAGACACTGACTATATAGTTTCAGCCTCTATGATGTAGAGATGCACCATTTAGAAAAAAGTAGAAAAAATGGGCGATTATTTCGACTGATATTGCGATATGATTCATAAACTAAAAGGGATTTATATCTCTACATTGTTTTCAATGTAATTGAAAAATATAATAAACTCATGTGATTTTTGTTTTGTTTAACAGGAATCTGTAGCAAACAAAGAGTTTTTTTAAAGAAGTCCATAGAATAGGATTTGTAGGCCAAGACTTCTTTGCAGCACACAATAGTTTATTCAGAATAATATTGAATATTTCAATATTTGCTTCTTTTTTTTTGGCAATTTAATTATTGCACTAGCCCATAGTGAATCTCCATATGAAAAATATGTTTTAATTACTGCTGAAAGCTAAAAATAAGAGAAACCACATATTAAAAAATACCTTGCCATCACGGCGACAGGTCATATTAGCAGTCGCTAATTAATGTAAATTCTGGTGTGAGTCGATAACGGGTCACAATTAAACTTGCCTGGTGTCAATACTCTCTGCAGCTGGGTTCCTGTTCAGCTGGAGAAATAATTGAGTGCCATTTCTATTCGACTTATTCCTGTGTTAAATGTTCTTTTAATTCAATTTCTAAATTGCTAACCAATACAAGTTACCCTGTTAGTATAGTTTGAGTTATTGGAAATTGACATTTGAGTGGGTTTAAATCATAAGATTTCTTTGTTTCTCAAACAATGTTTCAGTCATACTTTTTTATAACAACATTGCATGATGATGAAGTGTTCGTGACGCTGGTTCCATAACGTCAACATCTTGTCTTAGTCATGATTGAAAGCTCATCGAGAAACATTTAGTCATAGCCATCCTTACAACATTCACACTCTTTGACTATCAGTACTGGATCTGATTCTGCACGTCTCATATTAGGGACCAAACTTTTGTTTTTCTTTTCCTCCCTTTACGGATGTCCAGGGCTCGAGAACTCAGCAGTTGCCACGGCACCTTCTGTTACCTGCCACCTTCTTTAGCTTTCATTAAAACATCTGTCATCACTCGGAGATGCATGATGCCTCTGCCCTTTGATATCCGCCACCTAGGAAATAAAATAACGCCTGGAAAGTTTCTCACAAGGCACGCTGGCATCACTAGGGCCAGATCACAACCCTACGCCACCTTCAGGCTCCCTGATGTCTGAAAAGACTCCTTCCATCTGCCGTCTGATCAAAAATCAGAGGCCAGCTCTATTCATGCTGCTGCTTGTCCTTGGGACAGACCTTTTAAAATGTTGAGACGGGAAATATTTGTTAGCAGAATGAACCCCCAGAAGTTCCGTCATTACCAAAGTACTTTGTGAACAAATGGAGGTGTGTGTGTGTGTGTGTGGTGTGTGTGTGCACCTGTTTGTGTGCAGTCTTAACACAAGTCACTGTACTCTCAAAAGGCTCATTAATTACAGTTGGAGTCATTATGGAGATAAGTGTGAGCCAGCCTATTGGTGCAGACGATAAGAAGAAGAATTACCTGTTTTGGTGCTTCTGCTCCACAATCAGCGGCCCATTAGAGATATCAAGGGACTTCTATTATCACGCCTGTGTTCTTCCATATCTCTCTTTCTTTCTCTGTTCGGCGTTTCTCCGTCATTCAGTGCTGCATCACCACCCTGCGTCTATTCGACCGAGGGCTGTGATTGTGTGTTTCCCATTATAATCCTATGCCCATCATAATAAGCCAATAATCAGGCAATCTGCAACACTTGTGAGGATATACCGTCAACAGGAGTGTGTGAATACAGAAACACATCTAATGAGTACAGCCTAAACATCATGCAGAATCTGTATGAGTGCATTTCCCGCTAGCGATTGGCAAAAGATAAATCTGAGCTAGTGGAAAATCCCTCGCTGATTTCTTGCTGATTCTCAATTATGTTGATCTTCCGGTTATTTAAAATGTAGCCAAGTGTAAGTGAGTCGAATAAGAAAGTAAATACAGGGACACAAATAATGCAGAGTTTATTTGAGAAGTATTTAGAGTCAAAGCACAGCTGACATGTCCCAGAGCTTTCCCCCGGGGCTGCTGGTTTGTGCTGCTGCTGCTGCTTCCGTTGGGAAAGCAGTCACCACATATTTAAAAATGTCTTTGACTGTTAAAGAGTTATTTTTTTGTAAAAATGCCACTTTATCCAATGGGAATCAATGATGTACTGTACAGCTCTGGAAAAAATGAAGAGACCACTCCAAATGTGTCTTAAATCTTTATCTCTACACGTATGGAGGCCATCTATCATTTAACTCAATGACAGTGCTATAAATAATAAAACTGTATATGAGGACGAGCAACATCTTGCAGCTTGTTAACAAGTTTTGAGCAATTAAAGTCAAATATCTAAAACCTTCTTCAGGGTGGACTTCACCTTTGAATGACTACTGGAAAGTTTGGGAGGGAAGTGCTCCTCTGGACTGTTTGAATATTGGCCATGTAATGTGCGTCGCTGTGATTAGATTCTTTTTCTGTGCTGATGTATGCGGATTGACTAGTTTTTGATGTGCTAATAAAGGTTTCAGTGTGGCAGAGGCACAGGAGCCCCATGACAGCCTCCAACAGGCCTTTGTGTTGTGCAGCCAGTAGAGGCATCCCAGCGCTAGCACCTGCTATGAGCCATGTGAATTTAATTAGCTTAGTTTAGAGCCTGCGTCCACATAGTGTCTCTTTCTGGGAGAACGGCGCCAGGCACAGCCTCCTCCAAAACTTTCACCAGAAAAAGATTCCATTTGCTTCTTTTATTGTGTCTGTTGGATGCATCTCCGCTGTTGTATGACAGCCGTAGAGCCACGAGGACGATCCACTTGTGGCGGTAACAGTCCAAACCGCAACATGCAGTATCCACCTGGCTTTCGTCTAATTTATCATAGTTTCTGGATGACATGATCAAACACAAGCTTCTCCTTAAATTTCCACTGTGACGTCCACGGTTCTCTAAAAAAACTAAATAATTTCAAGTGTTCCGATTGTCCACAAAAAAAGCTTGTACCACTGAAAGGAAAGGCGCTGGGTTCAGAGCTTTTTCTTGTGGTGGCTGCATAAAGATAAGATGGACTTTATTGATCCCCAATGGGGCCCAGTAGAAGGCGCTATGCGGATACAGGCTCACTGCTAAAGACCCTTTATAAATACATTTTCTCTGGTCTTGATTTCTTATTTTTCTCTTGTTTTGCTCTCATTATGTCCACAGACACACTGCTTAGATGTGCAGATGAGTCACTGAGGCTAACAGGGCAGGGACTAAAGTAATGATAAAGTCTGCCAACTAATGGCCAGTTTAGGATCTAAACTGTCTGCAGGAGATAATGATGGCAAATTAATCACCAAATCAGAGCAAGAGGAAGACAATCAAACGAGAAAGAAAGTTTAATTTTGAGATTTTAATCCAATCTTAAAAAACAAATCATTTAATTCTTGTGATGTTTCAATGCTAATATCGCCTTCCTTTTAGCAATGTAACCAAACCATCTATACGTCTTTTGCACAAGAGATGCCTATCACCGTGTGTTGTGTTGTGTTCAATACAGTCAGGGGTCCACAACTGTAAGCCTGGACTGCTGCGCCGCTGTTGCCTGGCACCACAGATATAATCGATTAACGTCAGACGACTTTTGTCTGAAGAGTCACTGCCTTCCTCCGATACACACACACACACACACACACACACACACACACACACACACACACACACACACACACACACACACACACACACACACACACACACACACACACACACACACACACACAGCGTGGCCAACTTCACAAAAACACACTCAAATGTCAGGGGTTGAACCTTTTTTGTGAGTGTAAATGTTGGCAGTGGACATCCAGCGGCGATGGCAGGGAGTGAAGCGGCCTTAACGCAGCGAGAAAACGAGTTCTGAGGGGCAGAGAGTGACTGAGAGGAGTCTGAACAGGAAATGCTGTTGTTAGATGGCGTGCGTCTCCAGTGTGTGGTACCTGTCACTAATCCATCACACCTATTGATCCTCAGAGAGGGAAAGAGCAGTTGGACACAGGAGGGAAGGGCGGGGGAGCACTAAATCTCTCACACACATGCAGACACACACTTACACAGGTCTCTGTCCTGTTCAGAGGTGTCTTTGTCTGCCATTCATCTGTCTGCACCCATCGATCCTCCGCTGAAATGTACCACTGTTTATTCACATTCAGGCCACAACAGCAGCCTGCTGGAGGACGGATCGATTTTGCATGGCTGTGTGTATCCGTGTGTGTATGTGTGTGTGCATGTCCATGCATGAACGTGGGTGTTACTAGGAGGGTCAGGACACTATATTTGGGTAGTTCTAGCTCTGTTGTGATGAGTCGCAGTTACAGAAAATAATGATTATTTCTTACATTCATTTGTGATAATCTCACTGTTACACGTTTATGAAAATATTTGTTCTTATTAAATGTTTCCTCTTATTTTTAAAGTTTTGTAATAGTTTTAATATAGTTCTTTATTTATTAGTTCATATATATTTACCCCTAACTTCTCCTACTGTATTTATATACACATCGTTATACACTGAAGCAAATTCCTCATGTGTAAACCTACTTGGCAATAAACCTGTTTCTGATCCCGATATATAATAGCTTTTACACAAATTCTGGGTATGTTCAAGTCCCTTTTATTAATTTAATACAACATTTGTTCTTTTATTCTTCAAATATCGTCCTTTTCACTTCATAAATCACAACATGTGGACTCATAAAGACCGTATGCGTTGTTACACGGAAACAGAAGCAGTGTGATCCCATGCTGCTTTGCATGTTCAGTTTTAGAGCTAATGTTGGCATGTCAAAGGTTTGGTATTGGCATTTTAAAGCCTTTTCTGAACCTTTTCTTTATCCTAATGCTTCAGGTAGAACTACTGTTAAAAATACCACACTGTGGGGTTCTTTTAAATGATCTCTTTGGAGGTTGAGGGTCCAAATACTGGCCAAACCGTCACCTTATCACCTTCTGGAGATATAAAAGTGATGTAGCACACTAAGCAAGTAGGTGGTGGTAAGACTCTTTTCATAACATGTATTCATTGTTTTCATGTGGTGAAGAAAACTCAAAATAACCCCCTCGCAGGGAATGCTGGGAAAAACCAAAGCGTTGACTTCAGGGGATGTAAAGGAAGATGGAGAGGCAGCTGAAGCAGAAGGTAGAGGCAGGTCAGAGGTCAGTGGGTTGATGTACGCCCACTGTGTTGTGGTTAGACCCCCACCATCTCTTCATCTCTGTGTCTCCTCACCTTCACCCCCCACCTCCCACCCTCTTTCTCCCCTGAGGGTCTTTTGTACGGTTATTTCCGGCCTGGCGGAGCCCCTTGTTTCGGCATGTTGACCTTTTAAAGTGAGTGATGGCGGCTCCTATTGTCTGTAAGGCAATAACTGTCTGGACACTCTTCACTTTGTTCCTGTCCAATCCAGTTTCCTGCATGAGACCCGGGATGGCTTCGCAGCACTCTCAGAAAAAACACTACACACACACACACACGGTCACACATTTGAAACACACAAGTGAGCACATGCTTGAAAAACAAAGAGCGCATTTTGAACACATACACAGAGATGTTAGAGGGTTCCACTCCACAGCTATCAGAAGCTCTCCAACGCAGCGGGGAGGTGCGCGGTGGAAAGGTCAGAAATCTCAGCACCTGCATGGAAAGCTTAAAGGCAGAGCTGGAAATAACCCCGTCGCAGTCGTCACAGTCACATGACTTATTCCATGTGATGCTCTCTCATCGCCGGTCATGTCACATGACTCTCGCTGTGGCTTGCATTGCTTATCGTAGTGTAGACGGAAACAAAGAATCAAACCCGGGGCTGGGAGAGTTACTTCCTGCTCCGGATAGGGAGCGAGCGAGACGAGGTGTTTTACTGACGGATCTGAAGCCTGTTCATATGATGAGGAATGTTACATGCTTAGTTTTGGTCAGGGTAGGGGGAATCCAATTCCTCTACGCATACTAGAGACTCATTAAGTTGTCATGTAGGAATGAAATCCAGCTGCTTCAGAGACAGCGGTGGAAAGGTTTGTGTCAGATTTTATTTTTGTCTCCAAATGGGGCTTAAGCAACAATATGTTTCTAACTTTTCCTTATTGAAAGTAAACTCCAGATGCACCCAAACATTTTTAGGGTGAGGGTTAGCCGAACTTCTGATTGATGCTCTTGGAGCTGGATATAAGATCGTTCCCACTAGATCATAAATTAGAGGAATTTGCTCTAATGTTATTATGAGCAAAATAAAGTCCTGAATGGGAAATTAAAATATAGTCTTGAATGGAATGTTAAAGAAAATATAAATGTACTTTACATCGTACATTACTATTGTATTTAATATTCCATTTATTGCACTAATATTTATGTAAAATCCTGCTTTGTATTTGTCAATTTCAACAGTGTTTACTTGTTTGACAGTTTATAGATTATTTATCTTCAGTCAAATTGATATGTCTTTTCTCTAATGCCAGTTTATTTTGATTTCTTCTTTGAGATGTCTACACTTAAGCATCGTTTATTTATTTTCTTTTTATGTCTAATTATTGTCTATGCCTTGTATTGTACTTTCTGCTGCAACACAAACATTTAATAATATTTAAAGTAATTCTTATTTTATCTTGTAATTGTCGTTGCTATTTGAAACAGTTTTGCCTAATTGTTCAGCAAGTCATCAGACAGGCGACACCAGGCAGGCAAACCCGATCAATTTCCTCATGTGGAAAATGTGCTTCTTTTTTTGGAGTAAAATCAATTTATTGCAGTATTTGCCTGACAGAGCGAGCGGTTTACAGATGTCAATTCAGCTTCTGGAAAAATTGTGATGGGCATTTTTCAAAGTCTTTCCAAAACAGCATTATCCTGAGCCCTCTCGCGGTGTCAGTGTTACCGCTCCGCTCAAGGTTCACCCTTTTCTTCTTCTTCCTCGGAGTATTTACCACTTCCTCCCCAGCTGCTGGTATATCTCTGTTAATCTCGCTGTTGAACTTATTTCACAGCCGGGTCTCCGACATGTCAACCTGACTGAGGAGAGGAAAATGAACGTGGCACCCGTTCCGGAGAATCTGCAGCATCTCCGCTCTGACAAAACAATCTATACGCGCTCACATCACCTTTCATTTACCTCCAAAAGTCAGCTCCGGCTGCGTTGAATCGCTGTGCCTGTTCTCATCAGTTCTGCTCGCTCGATGACTGCTGGGTGTACGGCGTGCCGGAGACAATTTAACGGGTTACCACGCACGTTATCTAAATAGTTGTGATTTGATGCCTAATGTTGTACACCAACCAAAATATTTATCTTGGATTCATTAGTCAAGCCTATATTCAATGCATCTCTAAGACATTTTGTGCCGCATCAAATAGTAACCCTGCTGCTCTGCTCTCGACCTGCTTTTGTTTCTTGATAAGTAAAGTCCTACAATCTTCAATGCAATGAAACTTTATCAGCCAGTGCGCATACCCATAAGGCTCTTTTCCTAATTTGCTCCCGTGTCGTGTGGCCATCTTCAGATTATCTTTATTGTCTCTTTCCTGACCCTGCTGTCTCAAAGCCTGAACACTTTTTATCCAATCCAATCCAACTTTATGTATATAGCACATTTAAAAACAACAGAGTTGACCAAAGTGCTGTACATCAATAAATATATAAAAAAGCAGCATAAATACAATTAGACAAAAAGAAACTAATGTAACAGCACGAGACAATAAAACCTTAGAGCCACAGACTGAAAACCCTGTTTGGTGTGGATGGAATAGATGATGGCTTAGAATGAAAAATACCCTTATGTGCTTTGCATGTCTCGACCATGTGAATTTTAAACTTTGAGCGTATGCAATCCTGTGTCACTTTTATAATATAATGTGTGACAGTTTTAGCCCGTTCAGATCTAGCTGCAAATGGTCTGTCATCGTTTTAAAGTAGACTTCCTGTTACTGAAGCTCCACTTGGTGTATGTAGTGCATGTTCTTGCTGTCCCACGCTGGATGATAGTGCAACATTAGAAAAAGCGGTACCACTTTTCAATAAGACTACCCTTATAAAGGATTCATAAAGGTTTACAAGTAGGTTATTAATTAGGTTGTAAGCACTTTATTAAAGTGTTCACAACTTATTTAATAAGGGTAGTCTTATTGTAAAGTGGTACCGAAAAAGCTTTACCTTGGCTGTTAGAGCACAATAAACCAACAAAGAGGGAGAGCATAAAAACAGCGGAGTGAAATCAAGGCCAGCAGACCACACTACAAGAAAGAGCCTGTGACGAAACATCAGCAAGCAGTTAAGAATGCAACAGCAGCACTTTTTAAAATCCAGATCAAGAGATTGCCACTGTACTCTCTATGAACTCAGACACAGAGCTGCAGTCTGTAGAGAGGAATAGATCCTTCTGCTCCATATTCAGAACCCGCTCTGTCAGCACAGAATCAGGGACATTTATCCTCAGGCCAGTAAACTTAGTTTGCAGAGCCACATTTGTTGGTTTGACGAGCAATGTCAGTAAACTCTGTGGCTGGTTGCTACTGTAACATCTCTGCACGTATTAACTGTGCCTAATATGAAGGGATTCAAACGCTTGTCATGATGGCAAAGGTGCATTTAGTGGCAACTTTTCAACCTTGGTTGTAGCCTGAGATCCTTCAAGGTTGCAGGTCATAGATTTATGCAAATGGGCTAAAATAAAAGATGCATTTCAATTTCTAACTGAAGAACATAGGATTTCTGTTGCGTTGATGCAAAACTGAAAGAAAGATTCAATGTCTCAGAGTTACATCTCACGCAAAAAAGAGAAGCTTTCAGTTAGTGAGTGAATCAATAGGATGATACATGGTGGAAGATGGCGTTAAAGATGAGTTGCATTCACTCTCAGTTTGCAATGTTGTTGACAGAGATAATTCTGGTTATATTCAGAGAAGAAAGCTGCACCTTTTAAGAGTCTTTCAGGTACTGAACCTTCTGTCTTTGACTTTCGGTCTTCCTTCCTTGTCACAGAGTCTTTGGCTCTCGGCTTCATAAAAGGAAGTCTCTGCTGCCTGTCTCAAACTTTTTTTTTTTAACCTCTTGTCTCTGATCAAGCTCCTTTCATCTTTCGGCCCTTTTGAGCGAATTGCATACTCTACGCTGGGCGCGGCGTTTGCATGCACACATACCAACACACAAACATGTTCAGAAAAGGTCATGGATTGGGCCACAGCCATCACACACCCCCACCACAGATCTGTCTGATTGGCTGTACTCATGAAAGGTACCCCGCTGCCCCCTGAAATAACCTCAGGCTGGTTTTTCAAAGATGGCTCAATACTGCACAGAGGAATCATCATAATAATAATAAAGCTTTATTTATATAGCACTTTTCATACATGACATGCAGCTCAAAATGCTTTACAGAAAGGCATGCATCACAGATTAAAACAAACAAGAACATATGTTTAAGACCAATTCAGATACATACAGCATAGCAACAAAGTATAACATTTTAACAGATTAAGAAAAACATTCTAGCAAAGGTATGGTGATATAATGATAAACAATACCATTTTTAAAAGACCAACTTAAAAGGAATGTTGCTATTGTTAGCTCTTACATAAATCTTACTAATGAAACCCTTTAAATCCAATCAAACAATATAAAAGTAGGTAAATAATAAAGACTAAAAGACCATGTAAGAGGAGTGCGTGGCTAATTAAAAGCTAATCTAAAGAAATGTGTCTTAGTGTAGTAGTGTATAAAAGTGGCCTCACCCATTTTATTTTATAGGTGAGGAGGACCTCAGGGCTCGTCTAGGGACATAAAAAGATAGAGACTCGGTGAGATACGTGGGTGCCACGCCATTAAGACCAGTAAAAGACACTGGCAGCCAATGTTCAGAGGACATTAGACACAATGCTCATTAACACATCTTTGCATCAAAGTAACAAATATGTTTCTTCCCTTTTTTCCCGTTTTGTCAATCTGTTCTGTGTGTTGCTCTTCTGCCTCAGAAAGCAGCCGCATCATTCAGGAAGTTTACTATGGGGGGGAATTAATTTGACATTGAATCAATAAATCAATAATTGTCATACCATTGTGGCGAGCAAAAATGTTGCACACAATTTGAAACCTTCTCTAAGGACAGCAGTGATTGGCGCTGTTTGTTTGAAAGCAGCTGCAGAAAGTTGAAACCACAGGGGTCCCCACACACTTCCCTGTCTGCGACAAATGAAAACAAGGCAAGATGTGTTGTTACACCCCCCCCAAACCACACACCCCTACCCTACCCTGTGACTGATGCCTCGCCTGCCTGCTCAGCCAACAAAGTGAGGCCTTTGCGTGATAAAGTTCAAAGCAGGATTATTAAATTAGAGAAAGACAGAGAGACACCGACACAGACATCAAACAGAGAGAGGCCTTGTGAGGGGGAGGACTCAGCGGAGTGGAAGTGATGCCAACTTCTGAATCTACGCTCTGAAGAAAAAGAAACAGTCGCCATTCCCTTGCCCACACACACACACACACACACACACACACACACACACACACACACACACACACACACACACACACACACACACACACACACACAACAACCCCCGTCACCCTCCCCGCCCCACCTTTGTGATGTATCTGCCATGATGAAAAAAAAAACAAGACACAGAGAAGCTTTTTAATCTTCTGTGACTGTTGGCATTATAAAAGCCTGTGTTTTTCAGGCTCTGTACCACGTTGGAATAACTGGGCTTGTTTAAAGCGAGTCTGTTTTTTGTTCTGAGGAAAAGCGTGGCAGGAAGAGAGAAATGTAACAGTACCACTTTACAATAAGACTACCCTTATACAGGATTCATAAACGGTTTAAAATGAGGTTGTAAACACTTTATTAATCATTAAGAACCATTTATAAACCACTTCTAACATAGTTTTCACATGAACATAGGCTCACTATTTGGCAAGATGACTAAGCCTTATATTGGCTGCCTAGCTTACTCCGTCCTCTTCATCAGCCAACATCCTTATAAATGGTCATAAGAGATGGCAAGAAACATCAAGATGGAAGGGGGGAGAATCAACTCCGTGAATAACAGATACAGAGGATGTTGACTGATGAAGACAAAGAAGGTAGCAAAGTAGCCAATATAAGGCTTAGCAGTACAAATGTGGGCTCACTATTTGGCAAGCAACAGGTCACAGTTGCCTTGTTTATCTCTTGTCTTATAAAAGCGTATTAATGATTTATAAAGTGTTCACAACCTTATTAATAAATGAATTACAAACTATTGGTAAACCCTTTATAAGGGTAGTCTTATTGCAAAGTGGTACCGAAGTAACTATGCTGATAGCTTGAACATTTTGATTTTAGGAGGATACATCTCTGTTTTGGTAGTGATTGGCCATTAAGTCCACTTTAGTGTGCAATGAGAGAAGAGTCTATTTATCATGCATCTATTTAGCTCTGCCTTTGATTAGTAGGGCCTGATGGAAATGGGATTTACTCAGTGCACATTAAAGAATAGGTAAGCACAGACCATTAGCTCTTAACACAACTCAACTTAGTCCCCTAAATTGAGCACAAATGTATCATTAGCTCTAATGCAGATTTAAGGAAGCAGTGAGTCAAATCGCATATTGCCCAACTTAATGGCTTTGATTCAAATCTGGCACTTAAACTGAGGCACAGATTTAAATCATACCACAGGAAGTGCAGTATGCAGATGAGGCAAAACTGCAGGCTTTTACTAAATGAATACGCAGCGGCTGAGCATTCGTGGTCATTGTCCTCTGTGACCTAATGCTGGAAGATTTGGGGATAAAAATAGCGTTCAGAGGCAGGTTTCTAAATGTAGACCTCACATCTCCTTGACAGCCCTAAACAGAATGTGAGACATCTAGCACATGTTTTTTTTCTTTGTGCTGGCTTGATCTAATGCTAACTGATGTGGATCAGAGTGTCTGTCACCATCCATCTCTCCTCAGAGTTAAAAGAGACAGGCAAGCCAAGCAGGCATCTACCGAGATAACTGTGCTCCACACACTGCGGCTGCTCCTCTATACTATACCCCCAGGAGCAAGAGGGTAGTATATTTCGTTTGAATCCAACAAAGTAGCCCGTGACATCTACTGGCTCCTTTTTGAAGGGAATTGCACGCCGTTGCGTAGCTTGGAGTGAATCTTGGGAGGCCCCCCCTCATTCTTTCGCTTCATAGTCATTCCTTGAGTAAAAATGTATTCTGGGTGTACACTTAGTGACAGAGTGTTGAATGTCACGGCGCATATGTTGCTGCAAGATCTATATACTTAAAAATGTGCAGAACAAAAAGCATTTATTGTAACAAGAATGCACAATGTTACAGTCACAAGGTGAAGAATAGAGGATGGATACGTCATCAGGAGACTATGCATTGGCTTCCAAAATCCACTAGGGGCCCTTGAAATGAACTATTAGCAAGAGGGGTGGGGGACTACAGGTGTTGGAGGCTTCAGTGTTGAGAAGTTAGAACCCACAGAATATTTACAAAATAAGTCAAAAGCAAAGTTGTGAAGTTGCAGAAAAAAGTTGCTAAATATAAGCAACGGGAAAAAAAAACCATGTTACAAATCAAGTCTATAGGATTTCAACATTTAGACACTAAACCAATCTTATAAGGAGATATAAAGCCATCAGGACCAAACAAAGAATGAACAAAAGGTCTAAACAATGTGAACTGCTGCTGCTAACATTAAAGAGACAGACTGCCACAGTGTCTGCCTCCTCTTTGTTGGTTTTCCCCTCAATCAGGCCAGACAACAGAAACCTTAAAGAGAACACAAGCATTTGCACATCATTATGGGAACTGACAATATCATCAAGAGATCATTTCACTCCCAGGCTCTAGGTAATCACTTGCCTGCCTGGAAATGTTCCTAAAATGTTCAAAAACAAATTCTGATGTTAGGGAGTGACACCTAGGGTTTCAGTGTCATGTTTATGTCATGCAAGCACACATTCAACATAATATAATTCAACATGTGTTGATGATCTCTGTGAACAACAGTATTGGGCAAGTTACTTCCAAAATGTAATACAGTACATATTACTCAATACTGCCTTTTTAAAGTAATAAGTTACATTACATTATTAGGTAATGCGTTACACTACTTTTGAGTTACTTTCACCAAAATAACCGCAAAAGTATGGCTTTAAATGCAAAAATGTAGTTCATTGCAGCTCATTAATTAAAGCTATCTATCTATCTGGCAGTACATGAGGATAATTAGGAAAAGAGCTAGATTTTAAACTCAAGCTCCGTTTAGGTGTGCTAAATAATATTTGATTCCGGTAACATGACGTCGCTGTTTGTAATTAATAACATGTTAGTGCAGCCTCTGCACGGCCCTGTGACCTGCTGTATATGAACGAGTCTCTATGGCAACGTTGTCATTGGTGTGTTAACAGGGATTTTGCTGACAAGCTTTCTAAAAGCCGGTGATTCCACAGAGGACAGAGGCTGCAGATCTTCAACCCTCCGCCACGAGACCCTTAGCTTCTCGGGGTTCAAGCGGCATGCAGCCCGAGAGAGAAAGTTACCTTCTGTTGCTTTGGCCTGTGCGCACTTGTGTCTTTCTCTTTTCTTTTCTCCGAGCCTGCAGCTCTGCATTGCGAATCTGTTTCTGCAGCCGTCTTAACCAATAGTAAACAGGCTTACTGAGATCCTATTGTGCCCGAACAATTGTTTCTCTGGTGTCGGAATGTCTAGCGATGTTGTTGAATTCTTAAAAACAAAACACACATCATTTCGGGTTAACATTTGTTGTAACTGCGTTACTGAGAATTGTAACGGGTATTATATTACCAAAATTTCAGAAGTAATGCGTTATATTACTGCGTTACAGCAAAAAGTAATACATTACTGTAACTCCGTTACTTTTGTAACGCGTAGCACCCAACACTGGTGAACAATGAGCCTGAATCTGTTTCCTCCTGACAGTCCGTTGTACCACAAAAATTTACTAACAGCAATTACAATATTCCTTTTTCATCTGGTCGACAGTCACATTCCCATGTTTGGAAGCACACAAACCTCCAACACAAAGTCCCTGTTGCTGTATCGAGCTTTTTACATTTAACATTCTCTTGTGTAGCTTGCAACTCGGTAGCAGCAGTGGGAAATGGAGCCTGCCATGAACAGCTTTTCAAGTATAAGTGTTACTTAATGGCTTTCTGATCTAGGTCTAACGTTACTGCTGCTGAATCTACCAAGGTCTTGTTGTACTGATTGTTCATTGGCTTGATTTGATTGCTCACCACTTATAAAAAGCAGGACACATTCACACAGTACGTTTAAGTGCTTGCAGTAATATGCTGAAGTCTGAATTTATTTGAACAGAGCTTTTACCTGGAGCAGCTTGCAAAAAGAAAGAATCAAAGGATAAGATAGCATCCAAAGCTGGATCAGAGGGAGTCCACTGGAAGATGGAGGCATTATCTAAATGAGCCATTGTCTTCAGCTTTAGCAAAAGAGATGAAGAATTGGAAAACTCCAAGTTCAGTGACCCAAAACCTTGCTCAGTGATATTTGTATTTGGAGTTTTATTCCCTACCGTGCAAAGCCCAACTTCAAAACATAAAAAAAAAGGTAGATAAGGACGAGGGGAATGTTTTTTGTATTTGACGGGAGAAGGGAAGCAGAGGGCAACTCGATGGTGGTGCTTAATGTCAGCCTCGTGTTTGTGTCCAGTTGAGAAAGCACAGCAGGCACAAAGGCCAAACAGTGATGTGTCTTCCCAACCACAGTGGATCCCAGTTACCTGCCACCACCGTCCTCTCAGCACAAAGGGGAACTGGAACGGCAGCTGGTGATCAGGCGTGGACATCGAGCAGCAGGAGGAGGAAATAGAAATGTATGAGTCCATATCCCTCACATTTTATTCAGCGTTTTTGTTTGTGGCCATTCAAATACAGCTCCAGAAAAAATTAAGAGACCACTTCAGCGTTATAATTCTCTCTTGTTTATTATTTATACCTACGTCTTTGAGTTAAATGATTTTTTATTGTATTCTATAAACTACTGTCAATTTTTCTGTGTTGGAATTCAACAGACATTGGAATGGCTGCCACACATGTAGAGATAAAGATTTAAGAAAACATTTGGAGTGTTCTCTTATTTTTTTCCCGAGCTGTAATAGCCAAGACTGTAAGAAATCCAAAACAAGGAAAGCTTAATTACAAAAAATAAAACGCCTCACTCCAATACTAGAGGTCTACACCGGTGAGAGGTTGGAGCTGATGCTTTAAAGACCCGAACCTTATATGCATAAATTAACTTAAATCCACTAGAGCTAGAGGAAACTTTTTACAAAGTAACTTGTGAGTCTTATGAGAACCAATCTAAAATGTGATGGGCCAGAACTGACCCATGTTGAGAATAAAACACCCGTTCTGAGAGCAGCACCACGTTCCACCGGTTAATGAGCATAGGCAGTCCAAAAAAGACTACTATAGTAAGTCCTTTTTCGCTCTTAGGTCTCGTTATGATTCCTCTTGGTGTTTTCTAGACCTAAGACTTCCTATAATGGGACCAAGTCAACCTGATTGGATTGGGTGAAGTAATAACTAAGTACATCTTCAAAAGAAAATCATTTTCCAATTTGCTCCATAATTCACCTTCTTAGCAACTGGTTTCAAATATCCTGTATCACCTGTTCAGTTCAGTCTGTAGGTCGTACTGACTTATGGAAAGAGACTTTAAAGAGACTAAAGAATTTCTTGATTCATGTGAAGTGACCTTTTAACTGGACAGCAAGTAATGTAGATGAAAGCCGGGGTTCCTTGGCCTGCTAGAGATGATTAAATGTAACCACAGAAGAAGAAGCCCATTTGGCCCTGTCCATTAGTCAGACAGCGAAGGAGCGACCGCTTTCCTCTGCCGGCAGTCCATAACAAGCAGAAATGAGTATCCTCGGGCCATCAAGCCTCCATTCCCCCACCTCCCTACTCCACCCCCAGCCCACCTCCACCCTCCTGTACTCCCCTCTCTATGTCTGTTAATGGATATTTAAAGGGTATGTCGGAGATCAGGGAGAAAAAGTGTGTTGAGAGGTCCGACTAGACACGCAATATTCCCCCTCTCCCCCCTGAGAAAATGAAACGCGCATTAAACACATCTCTCTCAACGCCGAAGCCCCCGCCGCATTCACAACCGCCACCATACACTCTACTCCTCTGCTCCACCCCCACCGCCACCTCTAATATCTTATGGAATTAAAGCGGTGACAGGTTATCATAATCCAATTTCAGAGACAATCGCACCGAGCACCTCGCAGCGCACCGAGAAACCCTGGATCGGAATTGAATATGCACTCGGCGGATTAAATTACGCAGGGAGAAATAATTATGGCCTACATTGGGAAATCTCTTTCTGTGTTATTGTGAGTGCCGTACTGTATTGTGTACAGTGCTCACTCCGGTGCACTCCACAAGATATCCAATCCTGGGTTGTCAACAGCAAGAGGCTGAGGTGGGAGGCGGCGGCGGGTGATTGTTGTTATTGTGTTATTGTACACTCTGTCTCATAGCGCAATATCTGTTCTCAAAATAATGTCACCCTCTAATGAAGTAAGGCTCCTTTTATTATTTATCATTTCCTGACACAGCGTATGCCTCGGAGATGTTTTTAAAAAGGCCTCTTTAAATGAACACATTTGAATTGTAATGTGATTTTATTATTTATTTTTTTCCCCCGCTCCTTATTTTAACAAGGAAGGAATAATGTATTTTCTCTGGGGCTGCTGTTTGGTTTCAAGAGTTATGGGGTGCAGTGACTTGAAGGTTTTTTTTTTTTGCGATCAGGATTCTCTGTCAGTTTTGGTTTGTGTTGGGATTGCTCCACCTGCTTTACAATGGTTGTGTATCGCTCAATGTCTGACTCCCCAGGTCGACTACATCTGGAGTATCTGTTTTTAATATACTTTATTTTTTAAATGAGATGTCAAACTGGAAAAAAAATCAGTTCAGAAGAACTCTCTTGCGCTAAATATTGCCTCACCTATAACCTACCCTTCTCTCAAACTAATTATCCATTTCATCATACAGGTTTAGGTGGTTTCTTTAAATAGTTGGCACACATACAGTGGGGCAAAAAAGTATTTAGTCAGCCACCAATTGTGCAAGTTCTCCCATTTAAAAAGATGAGGCCTGTCATTTTTATCATAGGTATACCTCAACTATGAGAGACAGAATGAGAAAAAATAATCCAGGAAATCACATTGTAGGATTTTTAATGAATTAATTGGTAAATTCCTCGGTAAAATAAGTATTTGGTCACCTACAAACAAGCAAGATTTCTGGCTCTCACAGACCTGTAACTTCTTCTTTAAGAGGCTCCTCTGTCCTCCACTCGTTACCTGTATTAATGGCACCTTTTTGAAGTCGTTATCAGTATAAAAGACACCTGTCCACAACCTCAAACAGTCATACTCCAAACTCCACTATGGCCAAGACCAAAGAGCTGTCAAAGGAGACCAGAGACAAAATTGTAGACCTGCACCAGGCTGGGAAAACTGAATCTGCAATAGGTAAGCAGCTTGGTGTGAAGAAATCAACTGTGGGAGCAATTATTAGAAAATGGAAGACATACAAGACCACTGCTAATCTCCCTCGATCTGGGGCTCCACGCAAGATCTCACCCCGTGGGGTCAAAATGATCACAAGAACGGTGAGCAAAAATCCCAGAACCACACGGGGGGACCTAGTGAATGACCTGCAGAGAGCTGGGACCAAAGTAACAGAGGCTACCATCAGTAACACACTACGCCGCCAGGGACTTAAATCCTGCAGTTCCAGACGGGTCCCCCTGCTTAAGCCAGTACATGTCCAGGCCCGTCTGAAGTTTGCTAGAGGGCATTTGGATGATCCAGAAGAAGATTGGGAGAATGTCATATGGTCAGATGAAACCAAAATAGAACTTTTTGGTAAAAACTCAACTTGTCGTGTTTGGAGGAGAAAGAATGCAGAGTTGCATCCAAAGAACACCATCTACTGTTGTCTCTCATAGTTGAGGTATAAATTACAGGCCTCTCTCATCTTTTTAAATGGGAGAACTTGCACAATTGGTGGCTGACTAAATACTTTTTTGCCTCACTGTATATTCAAGGACTCATTTAATGTATGCATGTGTGATGAAAGGAAATGAAGCAGTACTCAAAGTATTTACCTCTGTGAAAAAGTATTGAGAGTTCTGCCGTCTGCCGACTCTTGAATCGTATGTATGTTTAACCTTTCTGATCCTCCTACATGTGCCATCCCCGGTTATTAATATATAGTTTTCCTGCTCTGTGGCATTTGCTAATGAAGCAAGAAGAAGCTCAAGAACATTTTTTTCGTTTGGATGATTGGATTCCTATTCGTATATCTTTTTTTAAATCAGTCATATCATCTTAAGAGAAAATAAGGAGGATAGCTTCACTTTAATGGGTTGCATACCAACATCGACTGTAAATGCTGTTGATTATTAGTCAATAATAACTACTTCTATTAGGTGAGGTAAATACATATATGGTAGCATCTTTTTAAATGTGAATGTGTGGCTCTGATCAATGAACTTTCAACCGTTTTTTGATGTGAGCAAAACTATTAATCGAGATGATAATAAGAACTTTATCACTCATTATAAGCCTATGCAGGTCTTTGAATTGTGCATCTGCTTTGGGGGCTTTAAAAAACCCCACCTCAGCTGAAATCCACTCTAGTTTTGCCGGAGAGGAAAAAGAAGGGACTGGGGGTGAGGACAGTGACGGGTGTATCAGGGAGACAAAGGACAAATGAATAACGGGATGGGAGATGTAAAGGTATGAATGAAGGGACTGGGGGTTGACAGGGTCAGATCATGCCCCTCTACCCCCACATCACCCCCGTCACTGCATCCCTACCAATGATTTTTGTATCAGCCGCGCACCCCGGAGAGTACTCCCTCCCACCTCCATCCATCTCACGCAGGGCCTGGGCACGCTTTCAGCCTCACAAACGCACATAATTGTGAGCACGCAGATACAGCCGTGCATCAGTGCGTGGGCCAAAGAGGCGAGGGCTCCACGCACAGAGCGAAAAGAGACGTCTTTTATGCCATCATGCGCAGGAGGCGAGACATAAATGCACTGAAGCCATTTGTTCTGGCTGAATAAATACAAAAGTCTGGATCACTTTAGCACCTATTTCCTTATGTTGCTCTGCGCTGATTGGATGCATGAACTCGCCTAAATGAGGAGCTCTCTTCCTGTTTTCTTCAATTTGCTCCCCCACTTTGTACATAGTATCCCTTTCATTTTATTGATGTGTTTGTCCATCTAATTATTTCCCTGCTCCTCTCTTGGCTCTTTGATTGCCCCACACTCGAAGCCGGAGATAATACCCCCCGAGTTCAACCAAATTGTTGCTTTTGGTTAGTCAACACTTAAATATTTTTAAGGGAAAAGGCTTTGAAATTGCCACAATGGGACGCAGCTGGGAATTTAAATGATGGGAACATGAATAAAGACTTGTAGGTTTGCAGCTTTCATCTGAGCCGATCGCTGGCTGGCCGAGACTGAAGCAGAAAATGACTATCATAAATATGGTTTTGATTTTCTAACCAGGCGAAACAACAAAGTTACGGCGAGAACATTAGCGGCATTGATCCCGTCTGGTCGATGGAATAAAGCAGGCTGTGACCTTTCCCTCATTTGGAGGCATAAAATTCCTTGTTGAAAGTCTCCGAGGGCTCTGGCTGAAAGCATTAACACAAATTACCAGCCGCCATTAAAGGCCTGCATCAATTCCACCCTGCGCCATCATTACCAAACGGCCGATAAAATGCTGGGAAGCCATCGTCGTGTGCCTCGGCATGCCTCGCACACACACACACACACACACACACACACACACACACTCAGCTGAACATGTGCAGACGCTATCACACACTCGGCCCTGGAGACCGCTGCGAAGCCTATTACACACAGTCTGATTTACAGCTGAGCTGCCTGTAGCCAGCGCCATCAAGCTACCGGCACACCAATCTGCCGTGACTGTGCAACTAATTGAGCACAGATATAACCCACCCCCCCCTCCCCCCCATCGTCCAAACCTGGCTTTGAAAGGGTGAACACGCCTACCTGCACAACACTGCATGTACATATTTTACAGCACAAGAAAAGAAATGCAACATGAGGCTCCTCGCTTCACCCTGGGATGTTCAGTCTGAATGAGGCTAATTATATTACACACCAATAGCCCCTGAAATGTATATTCTAATCAATAACATTTATTTGTAATACACTTTTTTTAATGAATCAATAATATATAAATAGTGATGAATAAATGCTGTTGAGTTAAAGGCTCACGTCACATGACTAAAAAAGACAAAGCTGATCACTAATGGAGCTACAATGAGACTAACAAGTTATTTGATAGAAAGTAAATGATCAGGTCTTGGATAAAGATCAACTTTGGTTTTATTAGTTATCTAACTCTTGATATGGTCACAAAGAACTGCATTGATCTTTACCAGAAACAGCCCATGCTTTTGCTGTCATCTTATTATCATGAACATATTCAGATGCACATTCCCCTAGCACGAATCTAGTTTTGAATAATGAAATATTCAATAAAGTAGACACTTGTCAGTGGCACACGTCCACCTACACAGGGACCTAAAACCCACGCATGCTGTGTCTTGTTGCTAGGCTCTGAGCTTCTAACAGACTCCAAATCAATGTCATTAAATTAGGTCTATGCTGAGTGGATAATAAAGAGACTGTCACCTTATGTGTGCTCTGATAGCTCTAATCTCATTACAATTACAACACTACCAAAGACTGAGAGAACTGGGAGGAAAAAAACAATAAAACCGCGATCCAAGAATAATGGCGATAGCTCCATAAAGAAGCAGGCGGGATTTTAATGTGAAAATACAAAGTCATATCAGAGCAAAGTTTATGAATTGGAGCTACAACAGAGAACAGCATCCCACCCCGCCTAATTAAATTTGATTGGACTGCTGAGTTCAGATAAGGTCTCAAACAGGAAAATGTTACGATAAACTATCTTCAGAATCCTTCAGAGAATATTTGTCGTGATGAATTGTAGTGAATGTACAAACCAAAACACAGTAACTCGGAATCTACAATTACAAAAGTATGTTGGATATGATTATTAGTGGTAGTTGTGTCTCTTGAGTTGGTTCCATCCAGTCGCTTTTTGTTTTGGTTGATGCTAGGAGGCGCCAACGTCAGAAAATCTAGTTGTTTTTTAAATTGTATTCACCATGAAGGTGCAACAGAGCTTTAACGTGAAGTATTTGGAATCCCAATGACGAGTTTAGGATCCAATTTTCTTAAGGGAAAAGAATGGATTTGGTGCCTCCAGAGTGAGATTAAGGATTCATGAAGGCTTCGACATCGCCAGCCATCACCATCATATTGCATAATTACTAGGGAGCAAAGTCCCTGGGCTTTTAAAAAATTAAAATTATTGCATCATGCTGCCGATTGGGACTGTCAGTGAGACGTTAGCTGTTGGATTTTAAGATGACATGTGTGGTGATGCCTCTCTTCATTCTCCCCCCTCCATGTTTCTACCTATGTTCCATCCGACATGCCCTGACATGTCTAACATTGAAAAGTGTGTGTGTGTGTGTGTGTGTGTGTGTGTGTGTGTGTGTGTGTGTGTGTGTGTGTGTGTGTGTGTGTGTGTGTGTGTGTGTGTGTGTGTGTGTGTGTGTGTGTGTGTGTGTGTGTGTGTGTGTGTGTGTGTGTGTGTGTGTGTGTGTGTGTGTGTGTGTGTGTGTGTGTGTGTGTGTGTGTGTGTGTGTGTGTGTGTGTGTGTGTGTGTGTGTGTGTGTGTGTGTGTGTGTGTGTGTGTTGTCGGCCCTCAGCAGGCCCCTGCTGCTCTGTAACCTTCGCAGAGCTCTGTGAGAGCTCAGGATGTCCATTTTTCTCTGCCCCCCCGCCTCCCACTCACGCTATAGGACAATAGTGAATTTTATTTGCTGACACTGACAGGTGGACGGCGGAGGTCAAGTCTTGTCAAATTAACGTCAGTGCAAATACTGTATAAAACAGGTTCCTGCGCTTTCACACCCCGGAGCAGTCATTATTCACAAAGGAACAAGCCCACCTGCCGCTGTTTTCTGTGAGAGGAAGGATTAGACAACAGTTGGATGGAGCGATCACGGGACACTCGGATTAAAATCCATTCTGTACGGAGCTTCAACCCGATGCTGTAAACACAAACAAGTTTATGGCGATACTGACGAAGGATACGCTCTGACGTCTGAAATACCTGTCTAAAAAACAGTTTAAGTGCATAAAGACGTTTTAAAATGCTGAACAAATGAAAGACTCTCTTACTGTTGCGTCAGTTTTCACTTTGTTTAGAGTACACTCGCCTTCAGGTAATTATGAAGGGACAGCTGGTTCCCCATTGATGCCTACACAAAGGATGTAATGTTTCTCAGTTAGGGTTGTTTGTCTGTTTGTCAGTAGGATTGTGCAAAGCTTTTAGGCTGTTCCGTACGCGTCGTTTTTTACTTGTTGGAAGAATACGGCATTGGCCAAAGGAGAATCTGTTGCATCTTATAGCAGATAACAAAACTCACTTCCATCTTCTTAAGTTAATGAAAGTGAAAAACAGGTAATATACGCGTTTTGTAAGTTCTCAGGCCTCTCTCTACTTCCACAGTTTCCAGAAAACTTTAGCTCCACTTGGTTTAAAGAGAGAAGCTCTACCTGTTTTGTGTTCTTCAGGGGACTCTTCAAAGGCATTAGGTTTGAAATGCACTTCAGGGTACAGTACATGCTGCCATTAGTCAACACAGTGTTCTAATGTTTGAAAGGGAAATAGCATACACTTTACAAATGTGTTAAAGTCAAAAATGCTCCATGGTAACAGTCCCAAGCTTATTTGACTTTGGACATTTAAAGAAAGAAGAAGAGATTTGTTCTGCACTTGCACATTAGAATATTAAAAATAGAGACAGCAAGCGGTTTCATTGTCAGTCTGGCCTCCAAATAATACTTCTCCGTTTCACACAGAACTCAACCTGTGACTCTTGGAAAGGATTTCAGACCAGCTGTCAGCACAACACACACATACACACGCACACACACCCATGTGAGGCATAAGACACGGAGGCAAAGATGTGAGGGTCGGGAGGCGCTCCATGCCGGACTGTTCTTTGAACAAAGCTTTGTTTTTTGCCTTTATCCGCCGCCCCATCCTCCCTCTCTGTGGGTTGGTATTTGCGAGTGCGGAGAGCGGGTCCAACCTTTATCCTGGACGCCTGCCCTTGGCCGAGGGGGATGATGGGAAAGCGAGGAGGTTCCAAAATTCCCATGATGCTCGTATGGAGCAGATTCTGAGATAATCGAACAGCAGGAAGTAGGGACGGCTCAGGGCTCAGGACAACATATACCAACGAGTGCTGATATGTGTGTGTAGTTTGGGTTGTGTGTGTGTGTGTGTGAATGTTTCTGAGGAGCTGGCATCAGGACTGCGAGTCTGTTGCCAGACTGCCTCCATATGTCCATACCAGTCTGTCTGGGCTCACTGGTATGCAGCACTAACAGGCTAAAAGGCATTACTGGCTGTTTAACTGGCCGTTACAGAAGGGATCAGAGGAATAAAGGGAATGGAAGTGACAGCACTTGAATGAGGCTGACTGTCCTTAAGGAGCTGAGCTACTGTAAGTGGAAGGGATCTCATAAATTTGACGTTTTCTTGGCCCAGTACACCCTTTGATATTCAATATGCAGCCTTCACAGTGCATCTTTCCCTTTTTTATTCATTTACATGAGAAGGGAGAGAGAAGAGATCGAAGATTAGATGCTGAACGGGAGAATTTTGATCATTTAAACTTCAAATGTTTTTATTAAGACTTTTTGTCCTGGTTTTAGCCACACTAGCAGCACGACTCTAGGATTCACTATAGGTCATGTAGGAGCCAGAATGTTTATGTAACCTGTGAATAGATTATGAGGGATTATAATACTGTTTTTATAATGCACATGCTGCGTCTTGTTGTCACTTCAAGCACCTGTCACCTGAGGGTTGTTTTAGGGTACTGAGTACACCTGTTCATAAGAATGTGTTTATTTTGAGACAAAGCTGGTGATCAGGTCCTGCATCAAATATTTGGTACAACTCTGTATAGTTTCCTGATGATGTGACCTCCTGACGTCGGTGATCCCTTTTGCTTTTTTTGCTTTTTCCGAAAGCCACAATGGATTGACAGTTTTAGTTTTGTATGAAAGTTCTCAAGTATTGAACGGATTCAGTGCACATATCCATGCCTCTCCAGCTTGAATTGTAATATATTTTTGCAAACTTTCCATATAG
This sequence comes from Eleginops maclovinus, assembly GCF_036324505.1. NCBI lineage: Eukaryota > Metazoa > Chordata > Actinopteri > Perciformes > Eleginopidae > Eleginops > Eleginops maclovinus. The sequence goes on from NC_086365.1 coordinate 8,444,549, forward strand.
TGCAATTATTAGTTTCCAATTTGAATGACTTTAATGCTTTGGTATAACTCCAACTACCTGGAAAACTTATGCCATTCCCACAACTTTCAGATTGGCTTTGTGTTCGGCGCAAACGTTAGCACGTTAACTCATGGTTAACCTTGTAGTTAGATAACATCAGCATGTGAGGATTGGTCATTTTGAGTTATCTTTCACAGGGATTTGTCTAAACCGGTTAACGGGTTTAACCAAATACAGATTTTCCCCATAAAATGTTAAACTGATGCAAAAAAGCAATATTTTTGTTTGTTAAAAACTGTATAATTACTCCAAAAATCTCAGAATCGTGTCCAAAACAACGTCAGGCAGCAGAGACGGCTGGCTTTTTACAGCGCCCCGACGTCGTGTTGTTGTTTACACGGCCCCATCTTGTGTACGGGCATCATGTTATCGTGAGATTGATATACGTTATATACAAGATCAGCGCCCCCATACCCCTCATACTATATTTGTGTTTCAGATAAGACAAGATTAGCTAAGGATAGAGAAAAAGATAGGATTAGCATAACTATAGAGATGTGTTAGGATCAGGATAATATAATGATGCAATGAGGAGAAGAATAAGATTAATGATAAGTCTAAGAATAAATTGAATAAAGATAAGTATATGAATAGTTAAAGGATAAATAGGTTAAAAAATGAGATAAAGATAACAGCAGAGATATTGTATGGTGGAAGGCATTTAGCTTCTTAATGATCCCCATGGCTCATCAGCTCAGTTAAGCAGCCAAATTGGTTATCTAGACATATGCAGATGGCAATTCAGCGTGTCAAGTACAGTCTGCAGAAACACACACTTACTGTAGACACACTTCTTCACACACACTCACTTACTGTGCTTGCTCATAGGGGGCTGCAACTTGATCTTTCTGACAGCTGCAGAGAAGAGCCTGAGGACCTATTATTCCATTTAGCCCTTTGGAGGAAAAGAACATTAGTTTTAGGTTGCAACTCTCTGTTTGTCTCTTGCTTTCTATACACAGCTGCAGTGGCTCTGTAAGTAGGGTAAGGGGGTCCCCAGGGCTCCTAACCTGGTTTCTGGGAGGCCCCTAACGAAACAGAAATTCAATTTAATTCAATTTAGTTTAAATGACCAGAGTAACAGAATGTATACGAATGAGTACACTTCTTAGCCCGGCACCTACACTGTCTGGAATTCAATACCGAATCAACACAGATCCTCCCATATGGCTGGCTTTGGATGAAATCTTATAAAAAAGGGGGTGGAGGGGGAAGGTGGTTGTGGACTAATATAGAAGTCTTGACAAGAAAGGGTTTGAGAAGAAGAGTGGAGGAGAAACGTAGAGAAAATCAAATGTGGAGTACTTCTCCGCACAGATGGCAGTCGGCTCTGGGGGAAATGGCACACGGTTGGTAAAGGGCCGAAGACGGTGGGAGTAAAGGGTGGTGGCATTTTGAGGAGGGAGGAGGCGGAAGGGGCTGTAATGACTGAAAAAGCAGCCCCAATCACTTCCCCTACTTTTCACACCCCCTTGCTGTCCAGTCAGACCTTGTGCTCCTTTTTAGATTAGCAATGTTCATCTTCCTCAGTTCAAGAACAGGCAATATATTTAACAAAAAAAAAGGATGGAAATTTGGTTAAAGCTTCAAAAGACAACAATCAAATAGTAAAAGAATCAAACCTCAGATATTACCAGCTTGTATCCATCTGTGATTTTCCATGAGTCATGCTCACGAGTGCTATCACAACTTCATGGAAGCTGTTGTTTGTTGAAGGTTAACAAAATAATGACTACATTTTTCCACGAATCCCAAGCTTTTACATTTGTATTATAGTTGTTGCAACATTAGTTACAAGGGCTGCCCCCCCCCCCTTTAGTCAGGTAGTCATTTGTACATGTACATGAATAACTTCTTTTGCATGATTGTTTGGGAAAAACTACAAAATCTGTTGACAAAATCCACTTATCAATAAGTTAACATGTTTTTGATGGTAAACTCTTGAAACATGTTTCAGTTTGTCAGGGAAGGCTTTTGGAAAAGGTTTTATGATAAAAGAGAGGAACTATCTGTCGTCTTTTCATCTTTCAACACACGTTACCTTTAACATACATCTGTCTTTGTCTTTTCAGAGTAAGTCATAAAATAGGTCTGATAGATGTTGCAGAGCAGAGTGGGAACTTTTGATGAAACAGAAGGGAAAGAGACAGGCTTATTCACCTTTTCCTCAGCGTTTGAACTTCAAATATCTATAAAGTATCGTATAGATCAGGGTAATGTAATTGCTTTTTCATACTGATGCGTGCCTTTCGCCAAATATAGTCCATTGAGTCTGATATCATAAATACATTCACAGGTCACTGGAAGGATTCTTTCTGAAGAACTGTCCCACTTAAGTTGTTACTTCAACACATTGACAACATGAAACCCTTGCATAAAAACTGTCAATAATCTCCAAATACATCTCTGTATTTCTTGCTGACCCACTTTTGTCTATTTCTGAACCAATCGCAATAATTGGTGTCGTTGGCTTGAGTCAGCAGAGCATATGGATCCCTGAAGGCATCTTGGGGCATCATCCCTCCCGTCTTACCCTCTTACCCCATCATCTCTCTCTCTCCCCGGTCCATCTGTAAAGCTCCAAGGGGTGACGGGTTCTCTTCCCCCCCCCCTTCCCCCCAGGGCCTCCCAGGTGTGGGGCAATATGGTGCTCAGAGACGGCCTGCAAGGCAAGGTCAAGTCAACGCTCCTCCTCCTGTCTCTACTTCTAAGAATTCAGGGAAGAAGTTGAGCCCAGGCAGGGAAATGTAGTTCAAACAAACCATCAAATGTAAATTGAGAATGTGAATGATTAATTCACATAAGCAGCCGATCCTTTTGTGCAATTCAGCGTAAATATCCTATTACTGCAACTAAACGGCTGCGTATTTTGTGGTATACATCTAACATATAGTAGAACAATTGACATAGTTTTACTCTAACTTCTTACATTTTTATTCTATAGATCATTTTATTTTGTATTTTATTTTACCTTCTTGTGTTTATATAAATATATTTAAAAATAATTTCATTGATTTCATATTTTTGGGTAATTTTACTTTAACCTTAGTTTATATCATTATCTATTTTTTAAAAGCATTTTATTGCATATTCCATTTTTATACATTTCTTGTTCTATAACTACTATTTTATTCTTTCTCAGATCCGTCACAAAACCGTATTTCCCTCGGCATTTATGAAGTATTCTGGAGCTTTTGAAGTATTGCAATCATTTCCCAAGTACTCATGGAGAAAACGAAACTTTCGTAATTGAAAGTTATTTGACGGCTGTTCTCAAATGCTTCCCACGGCTGACGTTAGTTTAACTTTGGTTCTTAATGTATTCATACGCTATGAACTGAGAAGTAATGAAATAACCAGTCTTTCTTTTCTTCCTATTGAACTGTCACACATTACAGAAAAAATGTCTACTTACATTTCTTATTGAACATATCTGGGATGTAGTCATGAAGACTTTACCACAGTACTAAAGACGTAGCGTGCAATTTGAAATATGTAAAACAGGTTTTGCATTTCAGCATTATTTACAACCACGTGTGAGTCGTTTCAAAGAATACATAAATCAACTGTAATGCAGCTCGGGCCACCTGTATGGGCAATCAAACAGCTCTATTTCTTTTTTATTTGCAGTAATAGTAGTGTTAGCACTGTAATCATCATTTCTCTCTGGATAAATGTGTTGCTGCTACTTGTCAGCTGAAGCAGGGGAAGGTATTGTTATGGCTTGACAATGAGAAGCACCTAAACCATCATGTCTGATAAAACTCAAATTTTGTACACTACAGCATGGAGCCTGGATTTGCAGCAGTACGGTAGTGCAGAATGAAAATGTCTCCCTCCCCTCATCATGGCTATTTCTGGACCCTGTAGAGACTTTTTTCAACAGAGCTTAAAGATTTTCTGTTCTTTTAAGCAAACAGTGGATATACCTTCAGACTGAAATGCAACAGTCAGTGCAGAAGGAATCCAAACATGAGAACAGCTGAAATGGCAAACTCTGCTCTTTGATTTAAGTCTATGTAATGCTTCAGCAGACTCATGTGAACTTAGTTTTGGTGAAATACAATTAGATTGAAAGCTGAAGTGTGGAATAGATAGTTCCTCTTAAGATTTGGGTTCAGAAATCCTAAAACAGATGTTTGTTTGTTCTGAAAAACTCTCAAATCCAATGGATGATCATTGAAAAAATCCCATCTTTATGAATTAAGTACCCCACCTGAGCCTGAAAACTGATAATACTCACTACTATACTAACTGTGTAATCAAAACCCAATGGAGAAAACACTGTTACGATACATTAAGTTTAATTTAATGCCATAATGCAGATTCCATTCATCGCATGGTGTTTCTTCACATGGTATTTACTCTCAATGTGCCTTCACAGCAAATCGTTAGGTAAAAACTTTAAGCCAAAATTCCTGCAATCATCATTTTATCCAGAAAGGATTATTCTTGTGTGTGTGTGTGTGTGTGTTTTCTCTATTTTTTTCCCTGGTGGAGAACAGTGAATCGACGTTCCCGTGAGGTGGAGATAAGATTGTCTGTCAGTGACAGAAAGCGAGATAGCAGCAGCACAGAGAACACTGCATTGCTGTCGCTCCACATGTCTTCTATTTGTGAAAACAATTACATTACCCATGTTTTTCTTTCTTCTGAGTCTTTAAAAAAAAAAATACCACGGCGACAAGACAAACAACAAAATGCAACGGCAGAACATTTTGTCTCTCTTCCCCTATCCTCCTCCTCCTCCTCCTCCCGGATGCAAATTCTCGTTTTAATTGCGTCAAACTGTTTTTTCTCACATCTGAAAAATGTGTACGTGTGAGGGTGTTGATTAGAGAAAGTAAAAATACAGCATGTAGGATTTTTATGCTAATTACCCTTTAAACCTCACTCACGTCAGTCGGCTTCCCTAATTAGCATGTTTCCGACAGGAGCGAGGAAAGAGTGAGAGAATGGTGCGATGGGGCTCTGCACGGCTAAATTAACGGTGTGAAACCCCAGACATTTGAGTATTTTTCCTCCCCTTCCTCTCTTTCAGTCTTTCCTCCTCTTCCACCCACCCACGCACACCTGTGAACAAGTCTGTGAAGGCTGGAATTAACTGTAGCTCCGTCTATCTGCCCGTCTGTCTGTCTATTTACAGTATGTATCAGTATATCCATGACCCATTCGCTGTACTGTCTGTCTCTCTGTCTGATCATCTTTCTCTGTTTTCAGTGTCTCCTCCTCATTCTGTATTTCTCTCCATCAGTGTATCTCTACTCATCTCTTGTCCATCATTCCCTCCGTCTCTGTCGATCTTCTCTGGCTTTTTCCCTCTTTATTCTTTATCCATCTCTTTATCTACAGTATCTGTTATCTCTTTTTCTCCATAATTTTTTTGTTATTGTATTTCATTTCTATCAATCTGGCTGTCTGGTTCTTTTGTCCTTTTTTTTCTGTAGCTATCTATTTCTTTATGCATCCACCAATCCATCTCTTGCTATCACTGTATCCATAACACACTTTTCCTTTTTTTTTTGTCCATTCCACCAACTCATTTATATCTTTGTGAAACCCGGGCTGCTTTCCATGGCTTTACTTCCTGTTATAGAAATAGTTTATGATCCACCATGCAGTAATGTTTATACAACAGTGTTTTTCTAGCTTTGCGACATTAGAACTTCCATACTTCGCCGCAAAATAACCTTTTGTACATGAAAAACTCTCCCAGTGAGACCTATGGTGTGTCCTAATTTACGTACTTCTCTATTTACATGTGCGTCTCAAGGCGTAGTATGACAAAATGACACTGAGTACCTGGATGGTGCTCTCATGCCAGTCAAAAAGAGTGTGGAATGCTGCGCACTAGCAATGAACAATCCCTATCTTGGCTACGTAAAAGAAGTTGTGAATCTACATTGGTTGCTCTGGTGAACACAGTACTATGGGTAAGTTTCACTATCTAGTTAACAAAGCCACAAAGCAGGTGTTGAAAAGAAGACACTGTTAACTTTATTGGGTTGAATCAGCAGTCTAGAAAGATTAGTTACCCCAAACAATAACATTGCTATCTGGCTAGCTAACCAGGTAATAGCAGTGATCAAGTGTTCATTGTACTAAGGCAATTGTCTGAACTGAGACACAGTGCTTGAATTCTTCAGTAAACCATTGTTTTTCTCACTTGTATCCACGCTGAACATGTTGAGCTATGGATGTTCAAGAGGACGCTTTTTATAAACTCTGACAGAACTCTCGCAGTATCTCTTTTATGCAGTCGTACCTTTTTTCCTCAAACACTTTCTCGTAAACAGTCCTGAACTCGACTGCACACAAAACCTGCTCAAATCGACCAGCTTCAGGGGTCTACTACACTGATGCACCTGGTGAAAGCCTTTCTGAAAACCTTGTGGAAACAACCAAACACCCATTGGTGTATTGTTTGGTTCTCTCCATACTTTTGACCATGTAGTATATAACTACTTCTGTTTCTCTTGCTACATTCACTTTCATACATTTCTTTCTTTGCGTTGGTCTTATATTTTTGAATTGATGTCCAGTCCTTGAGTTCACTCTGTACTCCTTGAGTTGTTTTCTGTAACTTCTGGTCACAGACTGACTTGACTGGACTTGATATCCGCTGAAGGTTTGGTTAAAAGCCATCACTGTTTTGGCTCAATTTACAGCTTGAGTGCCCTCAAGGTCTGACGCTTTACTACCATGCTTTCAGAGTAGGAGCTTTATGGTTACACCTGGCTGATGGAAGCGTCTTTTCAGAAGCTGATGTAGTGAACACATAGAAATGCACCCATTCTTTTTCACTGTTGTTTTTGTCTCTAAGAGCTCAAAACCTTACACAAATTAAGTTTAGAAACTTCAGTTTTGGTCCTGTGTGTTTCCCAGGCTAAAAGCTTTCAAAACATTTAGATTTTCCTGGCCTTGCAGAATGCATAATGATTCATTTATTTTTCAAGTGGATTAACATAATTGGCTCAAGCACAGGTGCAACCTCTAATTGAGATAATGTTGGCTTACACTGCTCTTTTTCAGTTGTTGGTGTGCTCAATAGGTTGGAAAGTGTCTCAGGACACAAAAAAGACCTGCAGTCTGTATTATACACATTGAATCATCAAATTATGGAGTGATATTGAGTCTATGCTTTCACTGTACCTCGCTCATCTTCACCAAAAGTGCTGCTAGTTTTGGTATAAGACTGTTTTATTTCCACGCTCTTTTCTCACAAGGTGTAAATGTGGAGGTTGATCATTTCCATGAATTTAAGGTGTTACAGCCAAAGATGAAGGTGTATAAAGACGTATGCCTTGTATTATTTTAGATTTGTGCTCTGAGAGGACTCATTTCCTGCTCGCAGTGGTTGGAGGTAGTCATTCCAATTAATTAGCCAGAGGAACGGTAAGAAAATCTCCATGTAATTAGCTAATTTAGCCTAATGGGCTAATCCCTATAACTCCACTTAAGGCAGTTGTATTCTTTATCAGCGTACTGCTGTGATAGGCTTGTCATCAGAGAATACATCATTACATGGAAGCAATCCCCCTTTCATCACAGTTGTGTGACTTCATGTGTTTAACGCCAATTTCTGAAATGCATGACTAAATTTGTACCTTCAGATCTAACTTATTAGCTGAGATTCGAGACAAAGATTAACTCAAAGTGGACAGTAATCACTTCACTTCCAAATTATTTTCTAAAAGTAAGCCTTTTCATATCCGCTGCTTTTCAGATTGCCTGTTCAGACCAACCTCAGACATTGGCTTTTGTCAGACATTACACACAATGACCAAAAATCACACATCAAACAAAGGAATTGAACAATTAGATATATTTATTTTAATATTATATATGTGTTTGTATACAGTACATACACATCCAATCACATTCATACACAAGTCAAGCATTATTTAGTACCAGCCTTCAAGTTGAAAGGATGTGCTGCTTTTCTTCTTCTTGAATGCAAAGTAAATATCTGTGGGTTTTGTGCTGTGTTTATGTTGGTCAAATCAGTCCATTTCATAACATCAATTTGGGCCTTATGAAGTTGTTATTTTTTCTTAATTGTCGAAATTTAATGGACAAAGAGAGGGATCAATAATGCAAATTATTGTAGCACAATTCCTAATGCATGAAGAACACTCGGCTCTTAAGAAAAATAAGACGACATTTCCACGTGAATTTATTGATGTGTCACTGGACCTTTTAAACTTAAACACTTCCATCAAAGATATAGTGTTACGTTATTTATGTCCACATCAGACCGGTTATTGTAGAGGGTTACTGAAGTATAAAAGCATACATTTATATATCACTAGTCCATTTTTTCTTGCAGTATTTGGCTATCCTCAGTGCTGCTGCTCGGCAAACAATGCTTTATGCTGAAGTGTGCCTTCCCTTTATTTCTTTAAACAACACATTGATTCTTCGCTCTTCCTGCTTTTTCCTCTCAGTGTGAGCAGTTATTATATCAAGTGGAGATAGAGAGGTTCGGTGTGCCTGCGATGCTGATATCGAGTGCACTTTGCACCTTCATGCATTATTCTCCACACTCTAAGTTACAAAAGGTTCATGTTGGATGAAACCTTAAGGTGTTTTCTTTTTGAACCCCGATAGTCCCAGCAGATTAATGGGACTCCAGTTCGAGGAAACGGGGCATAAACAAATTGCTGTGTTATTGATAATCAGTCAGATAAACTGTGGTCAGCTGAGTGTTTAGCGGGGAGCCGTGCTCTGTGGCGCACACCTTGTTTATCCAGGGGAAAGTGTTATGTCCCCGAGCTTATAGGCCTTATGAGGAGACAGATGGAGGTTGAACGGACCTGCTTCTCCTTCTCCCCTGTGGGGTGGGGACTTTAAATGCATCTTGCTGAGATCTCTGGGGGCTGGATGTACTGTGTGCATTAGCAGGAGCGTGGGCTGCTTTTGTGTTTCCAATTAAACATCTAAAACAACGGATGATAGCTGTGGGCAATTGTTGCTGCGTACGATACGAGTGCAGGCGTAGTGTGTGAGCCTGTGTGTTGTTACAGTAAGAAGCTCAGCGGGTTATTATTCATGATATTGATCTCCCTCCATAATCCACACATTCAAGCTCAGCAACAGATCTCTGGATCCAAACGGGCGACCGTCCAATAAGGCTTGTGAAGTATTTCCGTCAAGGCATGAAATGTAGGCAAAGATACCGGCTCAGGACGACAGAAACTGAGGCACTCTGTTAGATGGAGAGTGGAAATAAAAGGGAAAGAGAGGGGTCAAGCTGAGGTATAGAGAGTGGTGTGAGTGTGAGCGTCGTGCCGAGCAGGAGGATGGTCTCCAGCAGCTCCATTGATTTTCCTCCATCTCCTCCGCCGGCCTCCGAAAAGCTCTCCGCTTCCCCCCGCAGTCACTCAGAGAATGGGTTTTAACAAAGACCTCAGCAGACACCCCCTGGCCATGACCGCTCTCACCACTCTGCAACCTCCATGCCAGACCTCCGCCGTCAAGCTAAAAGCACCCCCCACCCTCGGCTGACATTTGACTCGACACGAATTACTGAGTTCACCTCCGTCCATCCTTTTATTTCTGTGTTTTTTTTTCCCCCGTTGTGTTACTTTTTTTGTGGAAATTTTGTGCTCAGTAGCTCCAGTGTGTGTGCCTGGGCCTATCAGTGGGCAGCTGATCTGACACGCCCAAAGAAATCAGCATGAAACTGTGGGTTTTTAGCATATTCATGAACGGGTGGAAGAATTTAGACTAAAACTCTTCACTGAAACCTCAGACCAATCCTCCAATTACTGCTTCTATAGAGGAAGACATAGAATAACCCAAAGCTCTGAAATAAAATGCAACACTACATTCTTATACATTATATCTGATTTATAGAGGAAACGCTCTAGCTATTGAGGTTGGTAGTTCTTAAAAGTGTTTTTGTTATTTTGTGTATTTTAGATGGTGACATTTATTCTGTATTTCTTTGCCCCTGTGACCCAAGGAGTCATGTATTATGGTTTCATTCTTTTTGAAAGTACTTTGTAGCATATTTCTGTAATGTGCATTTATTTTGGGACCTTTGGGTTTTGGGACTCGACACCAGTATGTTATTATTAAAAGTTGTTGATTTTATTAGTGGTGGGAAATAATTATAATTTTGGTTGTTAATCCTCAGGCTGGTTTTATTACATACATTTTACAAGGACAAGGTGAACACAATAAAAATAACATTGCAAAAAAGAGTGTGGAAGGCTGACAAAAAATTCCCAGTACACAAAATTTAAAAAAATGAAGAAATGCAGGAAAACACCCCCCTAAAATATTTACATTCCAGAATAATATTTAGCTTTTATGAATGATTCCCAAACCAACTAAAGACACATGCAAGTCGCAAGCAACAAACACCTGTTACACAATAATTAGCTAAATAAATAATGAGTTGTAATGATTAAAAAGTACCCGTTCAGCTTGTGTCTCACAGGTGACCCCCCCCCCCCCTCCTGTTAATTCAATAAAGAAACCATGTCTCCATTAAAAAAGCATGTTGGATGTTTTGTATGAATCAACAGCAATTAGCCCGCACCACGCCTTGAGTAAGCCATCTGCTGAGCGAGCATTAGGTAGTAACAGGTGGGGCGCCGTCGCCACGGTGATCACAATGTCCCAACACCGTGGCGTCGGTGAAATGATTAATAGGAGTTCCTAAATATCTGTCCGTGTAGGGATGTTGCATCGTGTCACAAAGACATATTTCCCGCGCACACACTCTTAAGAGCACATTAATTGGCGGTTTTAACTCATAGTAACGCTAATTGGTGCTCATAATGATATTCGATTAGGGAATCAATTGGCTGTGGTGCCTTGCCTGCTTTGATGGATGCGGCCTCGGGCAGTGGCTGTGAAAGCCTTACACGGTGACGGAAAGCGTGAAGAAAAAAATAAAATAACTTAGAACAAAGAATTAAAAGAAGAAGCTCTGCAGGGAGAAGATGAGTAACACTGGTTAGAGCTCAGGAAGGACTCCAATATAGACACCTGGCTCTCAGACCCGAAGGCCTTTTGAAAGCTTTCCAGATCCTCAGAAAACTTCCCATCTCTGCCACCAGCATCTCTGAACTGTGTGTGTGTGTGTGTGTGTGTGTGTGTGTGTGTGTGTGTGTGTGTGTGTGTGTGTGTGTGTGTGTGTGTGTGTGTGTGTGTGTGTGTGTGTGTGTGTGTGTGTGTGTGTGTGTGTGTGTGTGTGTGTGTGTGTGTGTGTGTGTGTGTGTGTGTGTGTGTGTGTGTGTGTGTGTGTGTGTGTGTGTGTGTGTGTGTGTGTGTGTGTGTGTGTGTGTGTGTGTGTGTGTGTGTGTGTGTGTGTGTGTGTGTGTGTGTGTGTGTGTGTGTGTGTGTGTGTGTGTGTTGTCAGAGAAGCCAGCAGCATCGATCAGATCGATTCCCAATGTGAAGTCCAAACAGCGTAGAAGAGTGTGCTTGTTGTCCACATCTGTGTGTCCCTGTGCACGCGAGTGTGCTCATAATCTGCCCTCAGAAGTTCAATGATCCATCCTGCCTCATGTTGCAAAAGTTTCTTGGAAGGAATTCAGCTAAAAGCAAAACCTTTTTGGAAGGCATTTTCGTTTTGCAAAAAAAAAACAGGCAAACATTTCTCATTTGTTCAAAGGCAGAAAGAGCTGTTGTCATGGAGGCTGAAATTCTTCTAGTAAAGAATAAAAGATTTTCTGATATTTCTGAAGTGAAGACATGACTTTAATATTCGTGCCAGAAAGTGACAGGGATAAAAGAAAGTGGAGACTGACACGTTAGAGTTGACCGTCATCACCGCACAGCTCTCAGCATCAAGACGCATTTTGTACATATTTTCTCTTAAGTGTATTTGTTGTTGTTTATAAACTCATCAGGCATATAGTTTTTTGAGATTCTGAAATTCCACCTCATTTTTCCTGCTATTTTTACCAGGCCTTGGAGGATGTTTTAACAACATAAAATGAGTCTTTAGTCGTAACCGATTTCAACCTAATCCAGCTCATTTCTGACTGTAAGTGAGTGTTTTGTTTGTCTCCAGGTCCCCGGGCCCTACCTGAGGCCATCTCACACACTCAGCACGTACTAATCCACCTGACAGCTTGGCAGCACGCCATTATTTATAGAGCCCGACACCAGCTATGCATGTTTTAGCGAGATGTAGTGCGTAGGTAAAGAGGGCGGCGGCGTGGACGGCATGAATGCACGGCGGAGTTTGACCCGCCTCACAGGAAGCTGACCCTCTCCTGCTTGTTTACCGCGCAGCTGAGATACAATTTGCTTTATGTCTAATTGCATAACCTCCGCCTCCTGCTGTCACACATGAGGTCACAGTGTGTGTCAGTGTCTTTTCTACGCTGTCATCACCTCAAGCAAATAATATAACCGCTTCTTCAATTTATATTTCCATACAGCACCTGTAGCACTGTACTTCACTGCTGTAATTGAATCAGCAGAGGCCTACAGACTCATCAGAGAGCGCTAATAACTGCCTCCGCCTCTCCGCGCGATAAGAGCATTTTGTTTTGTTCGGCACACACATGGAGAGACGACGAGGGAGCGGAGCACTGATGTGTTTGGTTTGAGTCAAGGCCAGCCGGCTCTGCGCTGCAAAAAAAGTGCCGTTCTGTTCCCTCACTGCCTCTCTTTCCTCCTGCTTTGCTGATTAGGAATTATCCTGATTAATATGATGGAACTTCTGTAGGGGATGTTACCTTTTTTTAACTCTCAGACTTCTGGTTCACAACCTGTTTGCGTTGCGAGCCCTTAAATTAAAAAATTAAGAGACCACTCCAAATGTTTCTTAAATCCTTATCTCTTGTCACGCACTACGTGTATGGCAGCCAGTCCAGTGTCTGTTGAATTCTAGCACAAAAAATCATTTAACTCAAAGACATATGTTTAAATAATAAAACAAGAGAAAATAATAATGCTGAACTGGTCTCTTAATTTTTTCCAGGGCTGTATATTGAGTGGGGTTCTATGAGGTAGAGTACATGGCGGCCTGAAGATCCCCGGTTATCAAAATAGTCCATCAGGGAAGCTGAGCAATACGCTGCTATGACGGGGGCTATTAGCAAAATATGTTTTTCCTCTGTTAAAAATGCCCATCTGAAGAAATCAATTTCATTTTAAGTGTTTGCTATATTTGGAATATTTGAAATGCTTTTAGCTTGCTTTCCAATAGCTCTTTCCAACGGATACTGAAACTTACGTCTATGCTCTCTTCAAAGTTACCGTACCCTGTTCGGAAATAGTTTTACCATTCGGGACACAGGACTTGCTGGTCTACCGCTGCTTTGTTTGTGTTAAGGTGTGTCTTTAATAAAAAGTTTGTTTGGATACACCAAAGTCACACAATAACACAAACAGCAAGTGTCACTCAAACGATTCTACGAATATTGAAGATGGATAACGTCTTTCATGTTGCTTCCTGAAAGCAATGTTTTGTTTTTCTGTCTATACGACATATCGGGGCTTACACCACCCCTTAGATCAATGTTGTTATACTTGAGGGGCACACAGTCTAGAGGTGGGGGAAATAATGAATACAGCATAGTTTCGCGATACTTTCCGCGGCGTTATTGTGTCGATGCACGGACGCCAAGTATTGACATTTTGTTATATAAACTATTGAAATTGCAAATCCAAATTAAAGTTGTTGGTAACAATTGCTTTTTCAATCCACTAGATGGTGCTGAGCTTTTTCTTGTGCGGTCATCGCCATGGGATTGGCAGGAAGTTAGTCAAAACAAAGATGGAGTCAGCGGAAAAGGAAATCAGAAATGTGCCATATCACAATACTTTCGTATCGTGGCTTAAGTATTATGATAGTTTCGTATCGTGGCTTAAGTATTATGATAGTTTCGTATCGTGGGGACCCTGGTGATTCCCACCCCTAACCCAATCCCATGTTCTTAGTTTTCACTGTCATGGGAAATGCCTTCTAAACAATGAAGCACAGGCAGTCTCTGGTGTATCATATTATTTCTATTTAAAAATACTTCAGGGTCAAGAGATCGGATATTAATTCACTGAGTTGAGGTCTCCTACAGTTTCAACAGTTTCTTGCGTCACCCTAGATTTCCAAACCTGCAGAAAAAGTGAATGAAGCAAAGGCAAATTCATGACACGTTATGTCACGAATCATATCTCCCCTAACTCGAGCAGACGGGTTCTAAAATAGGTGTGACTGCTGGCATTCAGCGTATCTCAAGATCGCTCCAAACTGTTCCAGAATAGACTAGGAATTTGAGGTCAGGTTGCATGAACAGAAACCCTAAGGAGTAAAATACTGTTATCTATAAACATTCAAAGATAATATTCTCCCCACACATCATTAGAAGTTTTATGATAAACAGTGCCAAGTCCCCAAACAGCAGATCTAAACACTTCTGCAAACTTCTTTGAAAAGAACTGCAGACCTTTCTACTTGGTTGGCTACATGGGCGTAATGTCTGTCGTATTTTTGCTATTTTGTCCACCCTCTGTAGTTGTTTACAAGGCTTGTTTTTCATTTATGTTGCCATATCAAAGCATTGCAGATCTAGATTTATTTACCAGCAGCTTCTCTTAACTCACATTTCACGGGCCTCCCACTGCTTATCCAACCAAGTGAACCCTGCATCATTCACCCTCAGCATGTGGTGGCTATGAATTGTAGGAATGCATTCAGCAGCATGATTAATAACAGCTGCTCTGCAAACGGGGGACAAAATGCAAAATTGGAAGCGGGATTGTAAATTGAAAGGAAACAGCTCAATCAAGTCCTGTGACCTACTGAGTTTCAACTGAGCCGAGGAACATGTCTCTGTCGTGTGTGAGGGCCGCGTTAATGGGGTATTTGATCATTACTAATGTGGATTCAATACAAGGGCAAGGATTTCTGATCAGATTCTTTTTTTGGGATCATTGAGACTCAGTATGACTGAAATAGTTGATGCATTGGTGGCCATTTTTTTTACGCCGTTGGTGCTTTAAGGCGTGATTTTTAGAATAATACAAGATATTAAATCACTGTTAACGACAATGAAGATCAAATCTTATGAACTGCCTTTTGATTTAATGGAATTTCAGTTTTAAGATTGATTTCTTTATTTTGAAAAACTATAATGTCTTTAGTACCAATCATCATTGTTGTTGCATCCAAGAGAATAAAAGGTCAGGTGGCAAAGATTCAGACAATTCCAACTGTGTTATTAGTTTGATTTTGGATATTAAATGGGTATTTTTCCACGAAACCTGAATAGAATCTTTTTTATTTTTAAACAAACATGAAAGTGTAGCATGAAACACGGGGAAATAAGAGCAATGTTTTCAACATGCATGGGATTTTACTACATCTTCTACGAAAAGAACCCACCGAAATCTATAGAACAATAACGAAACACATTCTAGTGTCATTTTAAAATCACTGGAGTAAGATTTCTTTCTATCGCTTAAAATTTCACAATAGCTCAGATTTATTACTCCTGTATGTATTTCCGTCAGTTTCTATAGGCGCCATACAACCCCACTTCCCCTCTTCATGTCTTTGTGCAGATGTTCTGCTGCGCTCGCCTACAGTTCCTGCCACATGTCACTGTAGAGTTAATAGGAGATGACAGCCGCCACCCGACACAACCCCAGTATATACAGGAGCCCCCAAAGGGGACAGACAGACCTAATACACACATCCCCATTTTCTCCCTTCGTTTCCAATCCATCAGTAAACAAAACATAATGAAATGACAGGTCCAGCAGTGATCAAGGTTCAGCGCCCTCTCTAAATAACTCTCTTCTCTTCGTTCAAACATCAAAAAAGAAGTTTCTGTCGCTTCACTTTCCAGGAACTATGACACTGTTCTCCTCTTGCTTCATCAACACTGCATTCATATCCTTAATATTATGACGTTTTGTGATATAAAAGGGTGTCTCACAGTATTGTTTGGCAAACAATTAACAAAAAGTAGATTTTTTATTTGTTTGTCAGGGTGCAGGACAATAGTGTTGTAAAATTGTATATTTCTAAGGACACTATAGATATCTGTACACCCTTTCTCATACTGCTGTATCACAATTGTATTCATAATCATCATTGTTTTTTAGGATTTTAAAAAAGGAATCTAATTGTTCGAAAGAAACATACAATTATCAAAAAGTAGGAGCTGCTGCTGGGGGTGGTGACGCATGCTGCAGGACTTCCTCCCTTCCTTTGGAGGCCGTTGTTTATTTGTGTATTTACTAAACTGCTGCTACTCCCGTTCACTTCCAGAAACTTACTGTCACTCCCCCCCCCTCTGTCTCTCTTAAAGGGATAGGCTGCCCCAGTCTGCATAATCTACTGTTTTGAATGACAGTGAAACATTGGCATGGGCAAAATGGTGACTGTAAACATCGGAATCGACTGAAAAAATCAAAATGGTGCAAAAATTGATGTTAATTGTTGATTTTAGATGATTAAAAAATAGATCTAGTCAGGGTTGGTCCGCTGGACACTAATCTTAAAATAAAATACGTACATGAAATAGGTTTTTATCAAATAAGCAACATCCTACTGGAGGTTGACACTGACTCCACATTTATAAACTTTGAACACTCTCATAATGACCTCCATTTGAACTGTCTACCCGTGCATTTGAGTTCACACAGTAGAAAGAATTATGTAATGCCGTTAAAGAGATGAAATGTTCCCAGTGATGTGTTTTGGTTGAGGGTACGGACTTAGGTTTGGCAATCTAGCCATGGCCATCGTCCCCCGGCCAAAAGTCTCGTCAAACTATCCACTGAGAGCCGGCCAGCTCCTGGAGAGCTGTACTCTGGCTGACTGTGACCTCTGACCTCCTTAGAGGCATCCAAGTTACAGCTCTGCATTGGATAGTCTGTTCAAATTAGGGCTCTCTCAACTCAATTTTATAAAATAGCATGAGGCATCTTTGAAAGAAATTCATAAAGTGCAAAACCCAAAACACAGAAGTGTCCAAGTTGTCTATTCCTGACCCCTTTAAAAAAAAACATAATTAAAAATATAGAAAAATATAGAAAAAACAACAGTAATATAACAAGTGAAATTAAAAATCAACAATATAATGAAGAGAAAATATCACATGAACAATTTAAACAATAATAATAAATCCTATTAAAATAATTCAGATGCATAAAACAACAAACTATAAACATAAGTCAGTCAAATGGATCCTGATGTAATGTAACTAAATACACACAGTCAAGTAAAAAGGTACATTTTAGGTACATAGAAAATCTATATTTTGATTTGGTTTGAAAAAGAATTACAGGTTTTGTGTTTCATATGTTAGAAATGGTTGCCATGTCCTACCTGCTGCAGCACCCAAAGGACATAGTATTAACTTCCTGGATACATTTTGGGAAGGTCCTTTCCTTTGCTATTTCCTGACAGAAAGCTGGGTTTATGAAGACATTTCTTTTTTCTCCCAGTTTGGTGCGGAAGAATTTGATTGGCTTGCAGAGATATCACTGACCTTTAACACCTCTGGGATAAACCGTAACGTCACCTCCGAGTTGGCCTCATCGACCAACATCAGCGGCCGACCTCAATAATGCTGCTGTGGCTGAATTGGAGCAAATCCCTGCAGCCAGGTTCACAGGTTACATCAGCTTTGAGATGGTTTTCAGAGAAGATGTTCCACTATTTCATAGAGGCGTTATATTCGGCTGTACCCATCATTTTAATGGACCTGCTTTTGGCTTAAAATGATAATAATCAACCCTAGAAACTTAATTAAACCGCTAGTGCTTTCTATATTGTAGCTCACATTCACACTCTGTTCCTCAGCTGTTCTCTTAAACACTCAATTCCCTGTGCTACCAGTCAAATAATTCCACTCTCATTATGCAGGACCAACAGTTTTTAAGCAGCAAACCTTGATGAAATTATTATTACGACCCATAATTGGATGAGGAATGAATGGTTCTTGGAAATCCGATGACCAGAAAAGCATCCCTCGCCGCTTTCCCTCTTCTACACCCCTCGCTCAGTCGCCCCCCACCCTGCCATTACCACTCACTCTCACCCACCCACTGACGCTCTCCCTCCCACTCCCTCCTCCTCCGAGCATTAGATGAGTGCGGCAGTCTAATTGCTTTCTTCAGGGAGAGAATTAGCATGAGCTGTCCTGAGTGCTCCGGTCTAATGCATAAAGAACAGGCAGCGAGGGCCCCAAAAATGAGGGGCCAGGGAATTGCAGACACTTCCCCCCCATTAGCCAGCCATACTTTAAGGTGGGGGTGACCAAAACTGCATCAAGTGGTCATACCTTAATAGGTGGTCAATGGTTATGTTTAGCGGGTGACCGAAACCTGCATGCTGATGGTCCCATTTAATTCGCTGCCGAGCAAAATCTCCATATTGATGATCAAAGATGATGGAGGACTTGCATAAATCTGCATGTGGAGCTCTGGTCAACTTCTATAAAGGACTCTACAGTTGATTAGAATGATTTTATATAATAGATTATATACTGTATGATATGCATAGGTACTTTCTCAGCACTCAGCAACTATCCATTTACAGCTCTGGAAAAAATAAAGAGACCTCTGCAACATTATCAGTTTTTCTGGTTTGACCATTTATAAGTATGTCTTTGAGTTAAGTGCATTTTCTTTTTTTAATTATTGTATTCTATAAACTACTGACAACATTTCTCTTTTGTTGGAATTCAACAGACACTGGAATGGCTGCCGTACATGTTGAGATTTTAAGAAAAAATCGGAGTGGTCTCTGTGGTTTTTTCCGGAGCTCTTAAGAACACAACTAACCACCAATTCAATGGTTGAAGTCTGCTTAATTTTAAGATGTTATCAGGCTTTTGCAATTATTTTTAGAGCCTCTTGCAAAGTCAAACATATGCCAAGTCCGTGTGCATTTTTTGTAGAATTGGAGAGGGTTTGTTTACCGTCTTATCTGACTCTTGTATTTGATTTATTTCCATTCTAAAGATGTGAAAGCAACCTTCATTGTGAGACCGACACATGTTTGGCTTGCTGCCTTCATCTGGGTCATAGATGAGTCAAAAGGCTAAAAATGTCATTGAATTATTTTTGCTGTAGATTTGACCCCTTTCCTCTGCTTCCTATCTCCTTGCACTGTGCACTTGCTGACTCGCTTTTGTAAAGGTTCCTTACAAAGAAATATTGCTCTGATAGTTAAAAGTTGAGTGCTTCTAGGAGACACGATGAGAACCAGGGTTAATGCTACATGCTAGAGACTTTGATTTCACCTGATGTTTATCCCTCTGCTACAGGGGAAGAAGAGGGAGGATATTATGTGCACAATGGGAAGGGTTCACTTGTCAGGAAAACATACAGATAAGTAGTGTTTCTGCTTTTGAATACATGATGGATGTTGTTTTTGCCGGTAAGGGCAGTCTGAAAATCTAATTTGGTCTGCTGTCTGCCCTCTTGATGATAGCTCCCATGGTCTTCAGCAGCAGTCCTGCTTTCGTGAGTGTGTGTGCTGGGTCAGATTTGTCCTGGTGGGTGATTGCTCTGTTTGGACCAGAAGAAAAAAACATGGTCAAAATAAAATGAAGAGGACAACCCTCACTAAAGCAGATGAAGAAATCTCAGCACATGTTCCACTGTAACTCATGTTGTTGGTTTTGGGACTAAATGCCAGTATAGAGAGAGAACCAAAATTAAATGGAATAAATTGCACATATTGGACGACAAAAACAAGTATTTAGCCTGCCAAGGTGTCCTTGACACTGGACCCCCAGAAAAAGCCACAGAAAAATGGCACCCTGTCTGCTCTCACACCCCTACATTAGTGCATGTGTGCATTTCAGGTCTAGTGTGTATAGTTCCTGTTGGCACATGGGTTTTTTTCAACTGTAAAAAATGAAAATTTCCCCCTATGGGATAAATTTCTTGTTCTTCTTCTTCTAGAACGCAGGGCACCATTACTTTACCAAATCTTTATATTGGAAAGCACAAAGTTATTTGCTGCTTAAAATGTAAACGCATACACTTAAACGTAACTTTTTCTCTCTGTCGTCCTTTCCAGTGCTTCAAACGCATAAGTATCAGTAGCCTGATATTCCCAGATTGGATTTGTTGTCCCAGTCTACTGCTGTGTGCGCGAACGTACTGTATGTGTGTGTGTGTGTGACATACAGGCTGACGGCTATGGGTGAGCAGCAGCAGCAGGGACACTGGTATCCAAAGAGTCTGGAGTTGTTTGTTTTTAATAACATGCCAGAACAGAGGGATGTACTGAGGGGGGAGGAGGATGACAGGAGGATAAATAACCTCAGTATACAGAACATCCTTCCTCCGTCACGCCAGACCCTCTGGGCTTACAACTGGACCCACCAATATACCGACTCATGACACCAGTCTTTGCCATTATATTTATGCTGCGATAGGAAGCAGACAGTGATAAGCAACATACTTTTTCCTGCTTATTTTGGTTCTCCAGATTGTATCCTGGAGTGGCATTTGGCCTATTGCTAGTCATTCTGGATTTTCTGTCTGCCATCTGCTAACTTCCAGTGCTTAATGCAAGGAAGCGCCCAATCAGATAAAAATGCAAGATGCCTTGTAGACACAAACATCATTACAAGAAAGACGGATGACTTATGATGGATCAAAATAAAAAGAAAGCAGGGATCAAATACCTTTTCCAAGATCCTTTCTTTTGAGTTAGATGCAGCTATTTCCAACATCAGGGTTCAACCGCTCAAAGCTCAAATATAGACACTCAAACACTTAATCCATTGTAATACTCAAGGATCCCCAGATGTTTTGAACTCTAATCAAGAAAGACAATGGTAGGAAATCTTGGTACGTCCTGAAGCAAGAAGGTTTAATCTCTTGGGTTCCTCAAAAGATAAATAATCACTTTTTCAAAATGTATTCCAGTTGTTGGCCAAAATATCTGTCCGTCACGTTGCTTCAGAATGTTCTAAGTTGCATTCTTATTTTTTTTAATTACGTTACATTTCATTTGGCTGATGCTTTTATCCAAAGGGACTTAGAATAATTGCAATAAACATAGAGAATCAAACTCCGAACAACAAGGAAAGTGCAGAAATATTCACTTCAAGCAAGTCATACCATTGTAAGTGCTGCAGAATTTGTTACAAGGCCTAAGCTAACTCTATAAAGTGCTTATTGTTTTTGTTACAAGTATTTGTTTAAGATTTATTTTAATAGATGCAGAGTTTCTGCTGTCCTGACGTCAATGGGGAGCTCATTCCACCATTTAGGAGCCAAGATAGCAAACAGGTGTGTTTTTGAGGGGTACCTGGGTCCCACTCGCAGAGACAAGCCGATTTGCTGATGACGAGCAAAGTGTACGTGATACAATCATAGAGTTCAAAGTTAGTAATTGTGAGTGACATGGATAGGCAGCACAGCATAGAGTTAAACTTAAATAAACATGTATTGTCAGCTTAAGTGACAAAGGTAATGAACCAGTATCCTAAAAAGTAACGTATATACCAGTCTTGAATTCTTTCCCTTTTATAAACTCTTTCTTTTTGGTGTAAATGATGATTCAAACCTTAACCGTGAAGTTCCATCTGAAGTGCAACATATCGACAATTTCTCTACAAAAAAAATCCACTCACCAATCAGCTGAGTCAAGATTGCCAATCATGTTTGCTGTACATTCACATCAGGCTACTTGATTTCTTCTTGAATTTGAAGTGTTACCTCTTTCTGTCATACCACACTGCTACAGAAAGGCAAAAATATGTGTGTAGATAAACCTTAATATGGGGAAAATGCTTCCGTTTTGCTCCTGCTAGGTGTGCATATTGTCGTAATGCATGCAGTTTTTATGTATTTGTGCACCTGAGGCTCTGCGGTGTTTGGTTGTTGTCGAGCAGAGCCTCGGTCTAATTGAGCAGACATCAGACTTTGATTAATATTGTTGATGAGTGCTGCCAGCAGGGGTGAAGATACAGAGAGGAAGAACTGTCAGACAAACACGCAGGTAACATCCTTCATCCCCCCCCCAGACCCCCCACACTCCTTGCGAGCTTCCTCCCCCCCCTCCCCCCCACGCCTCCTCTCTTTACTCACAGGAAAAGGATTCAGTGCCCCCACCGGTTCACTGTTGATTACACCATTGTCTGCTCAGACTGCTGAGTCTGCTCTGAGCCTGCCACCGCTTAATATAGAATCTACCTGCAGACACATGTGAGAGAAAGTCTTGCAGATAAGCTCAGTTATATATGTTCTGCTGGGAACATTAACAGAATGTATTTGACAAACAGTTGCATGGAAAAGAGAGTTAGGCCTGTATCATCATTGTACTGTAAACCCAGCTGGTATGAGTATTGCTGTTAAAGGAGCCCTTTTGAACCGCTTTGGGGTTTTCCCTTTCCTGTAGTGTGTTTATATAGGTTTCTGTGCATGTAAATGGTCTGCAAAGGCTAAAATCCAAAAGTTCAGAGTGAGTTTCTCTGCCACACTCTCCCCCCTGCCTGAAACACCTTGATTACTACACTTCCGCAACATAAATCTGTAACATTCACACTTATATTGGCTAGCGCTCCAACCCATTTTACCTGATAGGCTGAGGGGCGGGACATCTCTTAGTGGTTGACCAATCTGGACTTTTGTTTCAGACAGCACGTGAAAAGAAGTGCTGTACTAACACCCCCCATTGAGGCCATTAATCCAGTTTTTGAGTGCTTGCCCAACTAAACGTGTTTTCCCATTTGCATTACCATGCATACGTTAGATTAATACGTTACATTAATCCCAGAAAAGAGAAGGGACGATTAGTGCCAGATTTGAGCTAACAGGCTAATTTCCATCCGCAGTCCTTAAAGTTAAATGTTTTTATGCAGTACTTGTCAAAATAGGAACAGATTTGTATCATGTGGTCCCGTCTGTAGGGACTTGGACTTTGGACGCCGCTTCACGTCCCGATCAGAACAAGGAAGACAGACTGTGGACCGATACTGGAGAGCAGCCAGATCACCGGCTAGACTGGCTGCCTCTCCGCTCTGGATCCTCTCGTATAACTGTGTGTGAATTGTAGGTGAATATACAACTGTGTGCGTGTGTGAAAAAGAAAACTGAGTGGAAAACTGAATTTCCATAAATTGAAGATAATACAGCTCGGGAAAAAATTGAGAGACCACTCCTTTACATTTATGGCAGCTATTCCAGTGTCTGTTGAATTCCAACACGGGGACAAATTGTCAGTAGTTTATAGAATAAAATAACAGTTTTTTAAAAATTAATTTAATCAGAAGACTGCTGCAGTGGTCTCATCATTTTTTTCTGGAGCTGAAGAATATATATATATATATATATATATATATGTTTTTAATATTTTGACATTTATCCACTTGAGTCAAAGATACCCCCGTTGGAACACGCATCACTTGATCTTCCACAATCTATTTACTAGCATCTTCTGTTTTTTTCCAAACAATACATAAACAAATCAGATTGTTTACACAAAAGGACCCTTGAGATGCTTCACCTCGTCTTCAAGAGGGTTCTGGGAAAACATTGTTTCATAAATGATACTTCACTGCTGATTGTGCATGTCTGGAAACACAAGAAGGGACAATGATTAATCAGCGATGTGTGGTTACAAACAGGCCTTTTATTTTCAGCTAAAGTGCTTGTACAGTCTTTTCAGATGAGGAAATGTGATGCTATTACACTGTAAACATGCAGGACAAAAGTTTATTTCATGTACAGGAAATATTTTATTTAGTTTTGGACACAAATTTCATGCTGCCTTTGCCAAAGAAAGTTAGGCTTAGAGTCACAGTCAGTAATAAACTGTAGTTCTTGTAGATGTTTATGTTTACTGGTGTCGTAAACATTTAATTAAAGAAGAAAATCAGTATTTAAACCCCGTTATTATATCCCTATTAGCAGTTATTATGGTTTAATTTAATGTTGGTCATTACCATTCTGGTAGTCATGCTGCTAGAATAACATTATTAATTGTAATTCCTTTTAATATGACACGGCGGGCCTCTCTTTAGAAAGTGATTCCAGAGGGACTTGGCTAAGCCGTCTGAGAGCATGTATGGTGATTTATGGATGTGTTTGTGAGTGTGCGCGTTTATGCATGTGTACATATCCTAGCTATCTTCATCACCCTGTGTGTGTGAGCACTTTATGAGTCTTATCATATAATTAAGTGGCATTTAATAGACTGTTCTTAAACCCAGTGATGTCTCCACAAACAGGATAGGAGAGGCTTTACACTATATAATCAGTTAAATTGTCAGTGGATGTTAACATTATCTTCCCTCCTCTGTGATGTGATTTCTTTATTATGTTTTAAATTTCATTAAATGGCAATATCTGAGCAAGAATAATTAAGCTAATTTTGTCTCCGAGATCCTGCAACGCTTGGGTTTGTGACACCCAATAAAACACATTATTTAAGGGGTGATTCCTGTTGAAAGAAGGTAAACACAAAGCTGTGCCACACGGCTCTCTGTGGGGAGGAATGGAGGGAACAGCAGAGAATGGGGACGATGAAGACAGATTGTGTTTGATGGACGGATGAAAGGAGGGGAGAACAGCCTTGATGAGGACAGCTGAAGAGGGAAGGAAAGGTCACGGACAGACAAGAAACTGCGGCAATAATGACTGGATGATGACAGACCGGCTGATAACAGAGATTGGGAGGGAAGAAGGGATGGATGTAAGGTCGAGACAGAAAATATAAGAGGAAGGACGGAGGAAAAGGAAGAGAGGGTAGGAGGCGTGTGAAGGAAGCAAGAGGAAGAAAGGCAATGCATGTGAGATGAAGAGGATTAAGGGATTGCACACATCAAGGAAGGGGAAGAAAGATGTGTGGGGGATGAAGAATGAGTGATTGAAGATGGGAGGAAGCAAAAAGAGGGGGACAACAGAGGAAGGCCGGAAGAGGCCTGCTGAAGCTAGATAGTGGGATGGCAGGAGGAAAACGTGGAGGACTTGAGGATATCTAAGGTTTAATTCTCCCTATAGGTGCCTTCAAGATTGCCCCGGAGGGACCAATCGCACCAACATTATTCGGGGAGATTCACACAGGTCGGAGCGCGGACGTCAGGCCCACGGATCATGCTTCACTAGCTCCCTCTCTGACAGAACTATATGGAAGCATGGCAGCGGCGTTCAAGCCAATTAGAGGGAGCTCTGAGCCAGTTTTTAGTGTGAGATGAAACCGAGCTCTGCCTCTGCTGCCAGATTGGGTGATGGATTGCAGACGACACACACACACACACACACACACACACACACACACACACACACACACACACACACACACACACACACACACACACACACACACACACACACACACACACACACACACACACACACACACACACACACACACACACACACACACACACTCACACTCGACGTGAAGTGAGAAGGATAGTGAGTCTCCATCTGGACTGTCCGTCGCTGTCTTTCTTCCTCTTCTCTCGCTTCATCTTTTTTTCTTGCCTCTTTGCACACAGGGGTGTCTCCGTCCAAATTTGGCTGGAGCTTGGCTTCGCTCCCCGTTTAATAAAACCAGAGAGAGGAGAACCGCAGGATGGATGAATGGGTGGATGGGTGCATGTGTGGGCGGGTGTGCGAGACATCATCGGGCTTTAATATGTGCTCTTCCTCTCATATCATTGCTTGTTTTAATATGAATAGCTACTTGTGGAAGGGGAATGAATTCATCGCTGCACGCTGAGCACTGTGAGCGTTATTGGCTGCAGCCCTGAGTGGCAGGCTCCATATGTGCCCGAGCAGCTTTGCTGAGGATATAATAATAAACCCCTGCGAGAAGTAGCAAATAATAACAACAGGGATAAAAGTACATCATATCATAACCTGCTTCTCTGTGAATGTACCCTCCCCTCCCCTCCCCTTCCCAACCTCCTTTGAACGTTTTTGCATTCTCCTCTCAGTTTTTTGTACAACCACTTCCTCTTCTCGCGTATTCTTTTCTCATTCACCCTAACAAGCATGCATTTTCATCATGTCAACCCTCTTAAGATACCTCTCCATCCCAAGGGGGAGCGCCCTGCTTTTATCTGCCATCCTTTCCCCCTCTTTCCGTTATTGTTCATCTATTCTTTCTCCAATGCTCGTCCCAACATGCAGCAACTGCCTCAACTCCAATGGAAAATTACGTTATATTTAAGTCACTTTCACAGCCTAAATATAAAATTCCCGGTTGGATTGTTGATGTATTTTTAAAGATTTCCAGTCGCTCCAGCTGTGCTCACTGTGTTGAACATCCGCTGAACGATACAAGCAAGTTCAAATTAAAAGATATATTCAGCTGTGTTCCTGAAATGTGACCCAGCCCAGTGTTTTCACAGACTCTTCTTAAGTATTTGCCATATTAATATTCCCAGACTTCCCCAGATTTCTCCCTAATGATCCTAAAACAACATGGGTTCTGGTTACCTTGTTCATTAACACTTTGATGATGTAGGTTTTGTAACTAAAACATAGAAGAAAGTTACAGTGGGGCAAAAAAGTATTTAGTCAGCCACCAATTGTGCAAGTTCTCCCATTTAAAAAGATGAGAGAGGCCTGTAATTTTTATCATAGGTATACCTCAACTACGAGAGACAAAATGAGAAATCCAGGAAATCACATTGTAGGATTTTTAAAGAATTTATTTTCAAATTGTTGTGGAAAATAAGTATTTGGTCAATAACAAAAGTTCATCTCAATACTTTGTTATATACCCTTTGTTGGCAATGACAGAGGTCAAACAATTTCTGTAAGTCTTCACAAGGTTTCCACACACTGTTGCTGGTATTTTGGCCCATTCCTCCATGCAGATCTCCTCTAAAGCAGTGATGTTTTGGGGCTGTCGCTGGGCAACACAGACTTTCAACTCCCTCCAAAGATTTTCTATGGGGTTGAGATCTGGAGACTGGCTAGGCCACTCCAGGACCTTGAAATGCTTCTTACGAAGCCACTCCTTCGTTGCCCTGGCGGTGTGTTTGGGATCATTGTCATGCTGAAAGACCCAGCCACGCTTCATCTTCAGTGCCCTTGCTGATGGAAGGAGGTTTTCACTCAAAATCTCACGATACATGGCCCCATTCATTCTTTCCTTTACACGGATCAGTCGTCCTGGTCCCTTTGCAGAAAAACAGCCCCAAAGCATGATGTTTCCACCCCCATGCTTCACAGTAGGTATGGTGTTCTTTGGATGCAACTCTGCATTCTTTCTCCTCCAAACACGACGAGTTGAGGTTTTACCAAAAAGTTCTATTTTGGTTTCATCTGACCATATGACATTCTCCCAATCCTCTTCTGGATCATCCAAATGCCCTCTAGCAAACTTCAGACGGGCCTGGACATGTACTGGCTTAAGCAGGGGGACACGTCTGGAACTGCAGGATTTAAGTCCCTGGCGGCGTAGTGTGTTACTGATGGTAGCCTCTGTTACTTTGGTCCCAGCTCTCTGCAGGTCATTCACTAGGTCCCCCCGTGTGGTCCTGGGATTTTTGCTCATCGTTCTTGTGATCATTTTGACCCCACGAGGTGAGATCTTGCGTGGAGCCCCAGATCGAGGGAGATTAGCAGTGGTCTTGTATGTCTTCCATTTTCTAATAATTGCTCCCACAGTTGATTTCTTCACACCAAGCTGCTTACCTATTGCAGATTCACTTTTCCCAGCCTGGTGCAGGTCTACAATTTTGTCTCTGGTCTCCTTTGACAGCTCTTTGGTCTTGGCCATAGTGGAGTTTGGAGTATGACTGTTTGAGGTTGTGGAGAGGTGTCTTTTATACTGATAACGAGTTCAAAAAGGTGCCATTAATACAGGTAACGAGTGGAGGACAGAGGAGCCTCTTAAAGAAGAAGTTACAGGTCTGTGAGAGCCAGAAATCTTGCTTGTTTGTAGGTGACCAAATACTTATTTTACAGAGGAATTTACCAATTAATTCATTAAAAATCCTACAATGTGATTTCCTGGATTTTTTTTTCTCAGTTTGTCTCTCATAGTTGAGGTATACCTATGATATAAATTACAGGCCTCTCTCATCTTTTTAAACGGGAGAACTTGCACAATTGGTGGCTGACTAAATACTTTTTGGCCCCACTGTATATCCAAAGATGCTTTTTTTGGAGTTCAGTTACATTTTTTGTACCTGTGTCTTATAATTATATGTCCCTATTATTTCATCAATCTTCTTTCTGCAGTACTATAGCTGCACTGTATAGTGAAGCTAGTAACTAGCTAACATGCTAGCAAGTTTGTAACGTGATGGGATAACACTTTATTGTGAGTCTGGCATTTTTTCTTGCGTCACAGCAGCTCCATTTGCAACAAGGACAAATATCTAAGACAAGAAACAAGAAAAAACAGTCTTTAAAAATAACATTACAACCACTGAAGACAATATGTTCAAAACCCTTTAACAGACATCTGGTGGCTACACGTTATTTTTTCAAAAGCAC
Organism: Eleginops maclovinus; assembly: GCF_036324505.1. Classification (NCBI taxonomy): domain Eukaryota; kingdom Metazoa; phylum Chordata; class Actinopteri; order Perciformes; family Eleginopidae; genus Eleginops; species Eleginops maclovinus. The sequence continues at coordinate 8,473,016 of NC_086365.1, forward strand.
TAATCTTCTCATGGAGCAATCTAAACTTACCTGGAAGAGAGCATGGATTTTTGTTGGTATTTTATAAAATATGGGATAGTGGTGCGCTCTGCCTCTTGTGGCTAAAATGTTCAAATACAACAACAAACAATGAAACATTCCTCTGGAATTAAGAAAGCACAAAGTAGAACATGTGTCAATAATTGTTTTGTACCCATTGTTTAATATAGATTTCCATCCTTTCTAATCCTTTGTGTATGCATTTCTTATTCTAGAATGTCAAGTACCTTTTTAAACCTAGCCACTGTAAGAGTTTTTCAGCCATCAATCAGATGGATTGATTTTGTTTACGGCATCTGTCATTGGCTTGAGATGCCTTAATAATGTAAGAAAGGGAGCCGTGAACCTGGGGGCCGTGCATTTTATATTTCTTCATTCTTTAATTAAAGCAGTGACTTCATAGGGACACACAAAAGATGGCTCATATCTGCACACCCACGCACAGAAAGAAAATATGCATATATTCACACACACACACACACACACACACACACACACACACACACACACACACACACACACACACACACACACACACACACACACACCTTTGACAGCATAATAATTGAGCCTACATCTCGTGAATCTGGGTCACAGGAACACAGCGTACACATCCTTTGATGTGTCATTAGGATTCCAGATTTCCTCGAATGCAGCGCTATTCACGCCGGAAATTTTAGGTTGGCCAAGTCATGCCAGGAGAATAATTTGCCATCGTCAAATGGTTATTATCAGCTTGCACAGGATCCTCGATGCAGTACAATGTTCGCGTTGTACCCAAATCTCCCAGAATGCCTATACCGCTTTATAGTTTTCAATCTCGATTAATTAAGAGATGCTAACAAGTGCCTTTTCATTCCAACCATCCCTCATCCAGTGTAATCAGCAGCGTTTTAACCTGCACCATCAAGGTACTGATTATAGACACACACACACACTATAAAGCCTATTCATCTAATCTCTGCTTCTTTCTTCCTGTTGTAATCAAACATCTTCATTCATAATTGAAGTAGCGATAGCGAATAAATATGAGGAAATTGAGACAAAGTCCATCGGGTCTCATCGTTATTATAAGTCCTGAGGAATTGTGTGTGTGTGTGGGTGTGTGTTTTACAATGTAGCCTCAGGACCAACTGAGTTAAAAGACTCATCAAATGCGAACACTAAAACATGTTTTAACTTCCTGCTCCGAGCTCTCACCCCTAAACAGCCCAACTTTCATGTGAATTAGTTTTTTGATATGATGATGAGATGAGGCTAGGATCAGAAAGGAATTGATATTATTCTCGAATCAATCGCATAAACACTCATAATTGCCAATTTAATTGCTAACAGAAGAGGAGACATTTAAAAAAAAAAAAAAAACATTAACTGAAGTGCCTGAATTATTTCTACTTCGCCCTGTCGCATCAAATTAGTTTAATGACTTTTTTTTGGGGGGAATCAATTTTATTTTAAAGTATTAAATTGTGCCATCGCCCTATTTAATGTCATTTATATGATGATTTGGGGTTCATTCGTGGAAATGACTGAATCTATTAGCAGGGTAGGGGGGCCCATCAGCGGAAAGCTAGCCTGCCTGCAGCTGCCTGGTGAGGCTACACACACACACACACACACACACACACACACACACACACACACACACACACACACACACACACACACACACACACACACACACACACACACACACACACACACACACACACACACACACACCTCATCAGAGATGGAAAAGATACTGTTGCTGCTTTATCCCTGCTTCTGGCCGCTTTTCAGCTCATGATGGCAACTTAACCAGCCACAGCTAACACCGGAAAGCAATAACGCTGATATCCTAGGTTAAAGGTGCCATATTTTGACAAGCTATGTCATCATTATCGGCCTGTTTTCTGTCTGTGTGTTGGGGGCTCAAGGTATTTTCTTTCACAATCCTTGTCTAAGGCGCAGCGAGCCCAGAACACTTGAAACTCACTGTGTGATATAGGGTGTTAGCATTAGGTTTTCTTCTAAATCTGCCTAAAGGGCAGAAATGCTCCATGATTCTAGCTGTAAGTCAAACACTGCAATCCTAATATAGCCAGGGGAAACAACAGCCTCCGCTATAATCAGAGCGCCGGCACGATAAGCCCTCAGAATCTTAAATGTGTTTCACCTCCTCTGCCACGAAATTCATTTCACAAACGCAACTATAAAGAGAGCAAAGGGCTTGCACAAAGGATGGGGAAAAAAGCATCCATCACTTCGAGGCTCTATCAAATCCATCTGCTGAGGTGTATTATTTGAGACATTCTCCTTATCCTCTCTTTTCAAGTGTGCCTCTTTGCATTTTTTTTAGCATGACCAGGTTGTCAAAGGATCAAAGAGGCAGCGGAGCAGCAATCCGGGGACTGTTTAACATCTTAACAGGTAGAGAAAGGATATTCAGCCCGGCGTGGAGCAGGGAGGGAGGGGCAGGCTGAGGAGAGGCAGTCGAATACCAGCGGAGTATACAGGCGCTACATGGAATATTATTTACCTTGCTTGTTCATTATAAATAATCTACAAAATACCCTCAGATATACCCTGCCTCTTCTCTACCCTCCTATTCAGTGCATCTCCGTTGACGTCAACAGGTTGTATGTGTAAGATGGCATCATTACAAGCCTTAAAAGTTCCCGTCTCTTCAATCTATACTTGGGTAAAAGCACGTCTGTCGTCAAAGGAGACCATGGTGTATATGGGATATGTAAAAAGCAGAAAATGCTGCTCCTTTTGTCAGCAGTCTGTGATAAAAGCATGGATTGTGGAAGAAACCTGAAAAAAGCGTTACCACTTAAAATGCTTCACAGTGAGGTGAGCCTGGATCTCTGGGACTATTTTGGGATCCGGATGACATGATTTGATGGTGATGCATTTCTTGCACAGCAGAGGCGGAGTACATTAATAGGAACATGTCTCAACTGATGAAGAAAATCAACAGTACTGTGAGCTTTTAACCACCTTTGGGAAAAAAACAACAACAGACGAATCTTTTCTGATCTATTCTGAGGGACAATTTTGTATCCGTCTTTGCATTGACTTAAATATCCAAAAAGTTAAATCTCTTTTGCTCGTCAATTCTCTAGATGTTAAATTCCAAAAGCTGGGCGCAAAACGTTTCCAACATTCTCCCATTCAGAGAAGAAAACATCAGGACATGGGTCAAGATTAAAAAACGTTTACATTTAAGTACATTGAACTTCATTTAATGGTTAGCTTTGAACATCAAACATGCAAGATATACACCGGTAAGAAGATCTAAGCGGATGTTTTTCTTTAAATCTAGGCGTAAACAGATTTTCCTGCTCCAAAATAACCTCTCCTCATCCAAACATGAAGTCAGATTTTCCCCCCTTCCATCACTCTGCCTCCCTGCCTCCCGCTCTCCTCCCTTTCTGTCTGGAAATCCCTTTTCCTCCATCCTGCCTCTTTGTGTTTCCACGTCTGTGTCTTTCTTTATCTTCCCGCTTTTTAAAAAGGGCCAATTCCTCCTCCTTTGTTAATGTGACAAATCTACTCTAATGACTCTGCCGTGGCTCTAGGCGTCTCGCGCTGAAAAACTAACCCTCTTTTTCTTCAGACCCTTCAGTCACTCCCGCACATTATTCCGCCCTCTCCCTCTTCTATAGTCTTTTTAAGTCGATCTGAAATTTTTGACAAACTCGTTCTCTGAAAAACAAAATGAAAAGATTGCCGTGGTCTCATTCATTTCCTCCCTACCCTGCCGCCGCCACCGCCCCTTACTACAATGGCAGACTTTGTGCATCACAGGCAGCTGTCATGTTGATGTTTCTGTCATAAAACGAGCTATTGTGACATGCATGCGTGACAACTCTCGATAAAGCGAGGTAGGGATGTTCTTTCTCTTCTTCCTCTTCTTCTTCTTCTGCTCATCGCCAGCAGGCTTTATTGAGTTCAATCTGTATCTGCGGGTTGAGCAGGTGGCCACACACACTCTCATTCTCCGTCAACACACTCCTACCACCTCTCCTTTTCTACATGGCAAAGATATGCATCAGTGCCATAGCAACAATAGCCTCCCACAACCCTAGGAGAGAGGAGAAGGGAAGATCTTGGCTGCGATCTAAGTTAGTCAACATCTCAGGGAGAGCAAGAGAGAGATATACGTGCGCGTGGATGTGGCTACATCCTGAAACCTTGGAGCAAGAAATGAGGAAAAGGTGGGAGAAAAAGAGGGGGAAGTAGAGAAGATCGTGGTCCTCCTTTCTGTCTCCCTGTCAGGGGTGGCGGTGAATTGCGTTTGATGCCTGCGATAAGACTGCGTTTGGCTAATGAGGAAAGTGCAAGGCACACTCATTAAACTCAGTGTATATGTGTGTGTGTGTGTGAGAGAGAGAGAGATTTAGAGAGAGAGAACGGGAGAAACTCATTAGAATTCTCCCATTCTCAAAGGCCAAGTTAGTGAGGAGAATGGAGCTGTGGCAAAGCAGCCTGTTGCACCTTTTGTCAGCATGGAAATGCACACACATTCATAAATATAAAGCTACAGCTACACATCCATGCAACAAGTAATCCCCCTAAAAATCCAGATTTGACTCTTATTATTCTAACCAAGTAACGCCTTTTTGCAACATCACGTCTAATTAAAACTCCCCATTGGAGCCAACAGGGGTCTTCATACATCCAAATGTCTGAATCAATTCTGCTTAGAACAAACAGTTCAGCACGTTGCCCATTGTGCTTGTTTGCCATCCTAATTGGCATCACTTTCATTTTGTACATTTTTAGCACTGAAAAAGACTGCAAGCAGGAGGAAACAGAACACGGCTCATGCTGATGTCTTGGTCATTTAGATTTTAGTTTTGGAGAAGTTTGGTTTCCACAAATATGAACTCTTTGCAATGCTTTTATGAAGCAATGGCATTACTTTGGTCAGAATGAAACCTTATGGTGCTGCAATTCTAAAGATATCGTTTTTCTAGAAAAATACAGCATGAGGGCGCTAAGGTCGCTTCTGTTCAAAATGATGGCCCCGCCCACTTTCCCGGCTAAAATGATGCATTAGAACAAAGCGGAAAATAATAATTTCTTCATTTCTTAAAGCTGCTGAGTCATATATTGCACCTCCAAAGAGAAAAATAGTTACGTAGCGTTCACACGGCTCCATTGCGTTGATGCTTGCCGGTGGGTGTGTCTGGTGCTTGGGGTTAATGCGACCAACAACCAATCACATTAAATCTCCCACCCTGGACACACATACACGCGGTTTGATTGGCTAGCTCTTGTACTGGCATATTGCATACGCGGGATTTGATTGGCTGGCGCTTCCGTCGACGCTTGAAAGGTTGAACTTTTTTCAACTTTCACCACGAGCAACAGAGCCAAAGCGAAGCAACGGATCCACGATGCAGTTCGGCAACGCTTGACGTCACCCCATTCAAAGTGAATGATGCGTCGACACAACGGAACCATGTGGACCGGCCGTTACGGTTTCTTTACTTCCTCTACAGAAAAAAGGACAACAAAATAAACAATGTCATTCAGAAATATTGTTTTCTGGCATCACTTTAACATTTTACTGGCACAATCTGTATCTGCCCATGTTACCCGGTTAAGACCAAACCCTGCTATAAGACATGTATTATTCATTATAGGGGACGTCCTTTAGCGTTATGGCCACATATTTAGTGCAACAGAAAGCATTGCGTGTCTTCATGAGTGAAGTAGCAAAAAATCTCTTAAACAACAACCTGCCAAAACTTTTCCCCCCACCTGTTTACACAGATGTAAAACTAAAGTAACAAAAAAAAGAAGATACTGGTAAAACTCCCCTCCCCCCTCCCCAATCTGTTTATAAGCATAGTGAGAATTTTAATCAGCCTTATGTTTTTATTCACTTACCGCAGGGATTCTGTCGTCTGCCTTGGTTTAAAAGTATTTGATCATATGTACTTTTAATAAACAACCCCCTGTGGGATGATTGACTCTAACAAACATATTTTTTGTAAAGTCAAATTGTACCGCTGTAGCTGACAAGCTCACATTTAATAGGCAAAATCCAATATGTTCAGTACTGTTTCAAAACTATTTATTACAAACAATGCCACAGGGCGTTAGGATGCAGTTTTAATATTCCAAGAGATGAACTTTGGAACAGTGTTTCTTTGAGGTGGAGTGTGTCAATTTTCTGCTGGTCAAAAGTGCAGAATCATGGGTCGAGGCTGTGGCAAGTTAAGCTCCATGAACTCATTCGATTAAAATATATATTTTCATGCTAAAATAAAGTAAACTATGGTGACTAAAACCATCTGACAAATGTAAAACAAAAATGCAGGTGAGGTAGTAGCTGCTTCTTATTCATCTTCATCTTCTTCGTCTTCGAAGCACTATGTTTTTTGAAATGAGTGTCAACGCACAATTGTCATTTGTTTTCATTGATTGTTTCAGTATTAGCAATTATGTACCTTCAGGGGAATTGGTCCTAGAGATATAAGATGAAACATATTAAAGATTCTGATTTTACAAGTTGGCTCTGACTGATTCCATGACGTGGGGACTTCAGTTGATCTTGAGTCAGAAACCCTTTTTGTTCATCAAAGTTTGTCTTCCCATGAATATACTGTACATATACACAAAGTACACATAAATATGCCTAAAGATATCTGTGGGACATGAGATAATGATAAGTCCTAAAATGATTAGTCACTTTTTTGGGAATGCCGTGTCCTCTTCTGGTACATTTTGTGTTTAATTTGCTTATGATAGAGAACATGTCTATGATCAGTATCATACTTATTCTATAGCAGGGATTATTCCTTACAAAGAGTAATGTTGGTAAACAGTCAAAGTGCCCCGACGCGCAACACTCGGCTCTGTGCTCAAGGAGCTCATTTGTAAGGAGAGATCACAAAGATATATATTTTTTCTTTCTGTGTTTCGGTTTCTTGTGAGTTGCTTCATAGAAAAAAAAGCAGCATGTTCCTAAAACACAAAATCGGTGTGATTCTGGTAGTCAGTGGGTGAGCTCCAAGATTACATCCCAGCAGATGTCTCGTATTTCAGTTACCGAATATTTTCTACTTTGAGATGTTTCAAGGTTCAGCGATCGCTAAGATACGATGAGAGATTGGACCGGTGTGGGGGGGGGTGCAGGGGCAGGGATTCGCCTCAGTTCAACTTTGTGTCGATGTCAAACAGTTAGCCTCGGAGAGCGTGGTAAGAGGAGACGTTGTTTACTCTGCAGCAAAGCAAAGCTCAGCAGGTCGTGCCAACAGGCGATGCATGGCATCGTGGGAGGCTTTTACCGGAGCGCGGTGTCGTCATCGGCTTGTACATCGCACCCATCCATGTGAAATATTAATGGAGCCGAAATAAATCTTTAACGCGCCTTCACTTCATCATCCTCCCACCTACCTCCGTGCGAGACAATGTGCCAGAGACATACAATGCAGCACTAATACAGAGCCAGACACACACACACACACACACACACACACACACACACACACACACACACACACACACACACACACACACACTTAAGCAAACCTGCCATCCTTCCACCTTTTTATCAGAAGAATAATTATCAAAAGAGATGATGTAAAAAGTATTGTGGCACACTTATAACGATGAAATCAAAGGCGCTCGGTGACAGAGTCGTTGCTCTGTTTTCGAGTGTGTGTTTGTGTGATGTTGTAAACTCAAGGTGTGATGCAAGGCGTTCTCACACACCCGCTCTGTGGTTTGATTCTCCCGTCGAGCGGGGTGACCTGGCATTTCGGTGACTTTTAGAGGTGCTACCACGCTGACATATTGCTCTCCCATTTTTCCCACAGTGCCCCCCCCCCTCCCCTTCTCACACTTTCTCGCAATGTTTCAGACATCTTTTGTTATCTGCATTGTTTACTTCACATCAGAGCTGGCTTTGGTTTATGTGATTTATTTTTTATATCTGAATTCAACACGAGTCTATGCTGCTAATAATGACTCTCTATTCTAGAGGGGGAAATCCCACTAGTTTTAAAATGATTTATACATTTTTTTCTGAATAAAAGCTATTTTGAGCCTTTTTGATGAACACCTCAGTATGCTTTTTAGGAAACCAATCACGTTTTTAACTTCCAGAAATACCCATTCAGTTGGGAGTTACAGAAAGATTTACCTTTTTATTTTGCAATCTGTTAACCCAATCTTGCTCCTTCTTTGATGCATGCTAATATCATGGCGACTAGTTTAGAGGTAGACATCCAACAACGTCTTTCACACAGGAAATAAAAAGACGTACAGGCTTAAAGCTGCAGATACAGACGACGCCATACATTTCTAATGGATTTTGAGAATATTATTTTTCTATTGGTTGGCTTTGAGGGAGTGCCGTCGTCTTTCAACCAGAAAGGTTGCGGGTTTGATCCCAGCCCGTGCAGACATGTCGATGTATCCTTGGGCAAGATACTTTACACTGAGTTGGTCCTGATGGCCAATGGTGTGTAAGTGTGTATGCAAGTGGTACTGCTCTGTATGAATGAGGGGTGAATGACTTGTATGTAAAGTGCTTTGAGGGGTCGAAAAGACCTGATAAAGCGCTTCAAGTACAGTCCATTACCATTTACCATTTGGTCTGTACATTGTTTTAGGAAAATCCCACTCAATGTCTGTAAAGGGCCTGTGTGTAGTTTCATATCTTTTAGTAAAAATGTTAGAAAAAAATGTAGGTGTCATCCCCTGAATGAATCGTTGTGTTTCGTTTACTTAGAATGAGTCCTCCGTGGGTGAGCATTGGGTGTTCAGTAGATTTCAATTTGCCACAAATCCTACACACTATCCCTTGAAGACAGCGCTTGGCTTCCATTCATTTCAGGACACTTTAAAAATAAGCCTATAGAGGCTTGCTGTTTTCCCTGGGAGATATTTTCTCCTGAAGTGTGGCCAACAAGTAAAATTCTTTGTGGAGGACTTGGTGCAGAAAGTTGCTGTTCAGTTCTCAGCTCTGTAACTTTTTACTTGAAACTGAATTTGGTTTGGATCAAGAATATGTTACGGATTTTAAAAACCACTAAGAACAAAAATAATCATGGTGGGATTAGCAGTCCTGAGAGGTTAAATAATTAGTCACACTTCAGTGGAGAGGTTTTGGCAAAAATTGGCATTTTCTGAAACAGAACGATGCGTTGAGGGAACAATGCCAGGGTTTTGGATAAACCGGGTAACAGGGGCGCGGCGCTCTCTTACTGTCCGCGTGCGCCCTCATACTAAAATGCCGATTTTATCCGTAACATGTTAAAGTGAGGCTAGAAAACAATATTTCTGTTCCTCAAAAGTGGTATAATTACTCCAAAATATGAAAATAGTGTCGAATAGATCATCAGACGGCAAAGACAGCTTTGTCTTTACGGAGCTCTGAATAAATAAGGGATGGATGTCCGGTCGGTCTGCCGGTGGACGAGTAACAGGCAGCAGATTCCACTGAAACTGAATTAGATTGTTTCTTTTACTCTCCTTTGAAGATTAAAGAATCCGTAACTCTGGATTTATTTGTTGTTTGAGGTGCAATATATGACTCGGCAGCTTTAAGACATGAAGAAACTATTACTTTTCGTTCGCTCTAATGCTTTATTTTAACCGGAAAGTGGGCGAGGCCGTAATTTTGGTCAGAAGTGACGCTAGCGCCCTCATACGAAACAAAGATCAAAACGTAGACTCAAGGGCTTCCTTTAGTCAGCCAGATACCTGCTAATCAGTTACAGTTATTAGTACAAATGCAGTGAAAGTACTAGATCATTTTGTATTTCATAAAGCCGATACTGGCCGTGGTGTATCAGTTTATATAGAAGTTGTTTCCTAAGTGCAGCAGCGCTTGAATGGAAGGAGACATGAAAGTGATTTTCTTTCTGCACTCCTAATTACTTGTCTTCCTCTATCTCTAAAAATAAATTCATATTTCATCACTACGCTGCCAAATTGTCGGTGTGCCACCCGGTGTCATTTTGATCATGGATATTTAGCAAAGGGAGAAGGAAGAAAATAGGAATATATCGGCCAATTATCCGCGCTGATGGTCTTTGCAGAGCCGTTGACCTCCACCTCCTTGTATCTTAGCAATTTAATTTAACCCCGTCTGTGTGTTGTACATGCTAATTAGAAAGCATTTCAAAGAGAAACTCACACCAGGAGCGCCAGAGAGAAAGAGACGCCGAGAGGAGGAAGAGAGACGGAGATAAACACTTACACATAAGAAGATGTAATAGCTGCGAGTGTTTTAGAAGAATATCTCAAATGCCTCAGTAACTTGGCGGCGGGCTGGAACTGAAAGGAGAAATGATGAGGAGACCTGGGGAGGAAGAATTATTCTTTCTAGTCACGCTGCAGCGAATGAATAGAGGTGGCCCAAGGTTTTATTACTAAAAAAGAGCTCAGTTTGTTGATCATTACCAGGCAATTAGGATGACAAAAAAAAGACAGCTATTTCCCAAAAGAGAGGACTGATGCAGGAGGCAGACCTGCTGATTCTGATTTTGTTCAATGTTCCTCTTTTATAAGAGCTATAATTGACAGCATACACAAACATTTCGTAGCTTTTTTTAATGGATAATTAAAACAGCTTATTCATAGAAACCATACCGAAGTGTTTATCATTCTGTATCTGTGTGTACATCAGTAAACCTGCGTTTTATATTTCATTTAAAGATTCCTGAGGCGACCTTTGAAAAAACTAGTGTCTCTCTGTTTGGAGTTGTACAGATAATTAATCTACCTTTTTAGTTTTGTATCTGTTATTCTTATTTTCCATATTTCTTCTGTTTCAAACTCAGAATTCCCTCTCATTTTGGAGCCATATTTGTCAGCTTAGCGCTTGCCTTTGCCATGTTTGCATTATTTTGCCTTTCCTTTCCAGGTGTGTTCCGGTGGAGACAAAGCAGAGGGCATAACATGTGAAGTAACGCATGGATGGGGAGGGGGGAGCTGTCCTCAATTCAAATCCATTACTGCAGTGTGCAGCGCTGAGAAGGTCCCACGTCCAATTAGCTGTTTCGTCTCCGAGTGGAAATGTGACTATAGGGAGACACTGCCCGGCAACGTTACCTCCTCTCCAATAACTTACAGCTATCAGGAAGGTGTGTGTGTGTGTGTGTGTGGTCAGATTGTCCCATTAATAAGCCTTGGCCTTTGTTACCACTTAGCAAACTGTGTGTCTTTCTGCTGAGCGTTCTTCTTATGCCGCCTCCCTTAAAGTCAAATCAGACTGTGTGTGTGTCCTGTTTGCAGAGCCGTCAGCGTGTCAGATTACTTTTTAAGGCGGATTGCCATATACATGACTTTGCATATTCACTGTCGCTTTGAAGTTTCCGTGAGCGTCTTTTTTTTCGCATCACCTACTGTAAGTGTGTGTGTGTGTGTGTGTGTGTGTGTGTGTGTGTGTGTGTGTGTGTGTGTGTGTGTGTGTGTGTGTGTGTGTGTGTGTGTGTGTGTGTGTGTGTGTGTGTGTGTGTGTGTGTGTGTGTGTGTGTGTGTGTGTGTGTGTGTGTGTGTGTGTGTGTGTGTGTGTGTGTGTGTGTGTGTGTGTGTGTGTGTGTGTGTGTGTGTGTGTGTGTATGTTTTATTTACTTATATATTTATTTTTTTGCGGCACTTTGTTTGCGGGGATTACAGACGGTGGGAGCTCAAGCCTCTTAGCCCCTCGCAGGCTGCCACAGCTGCCTGCCACTTCTAATGACACTTCACACTAAGACTGGATAAGTCCATAGGCAGGTTTATTAGTTTAGAGAATGCTTGAATGCATTCAGCCTCCTTTTTGGATGTGTGTATTGTACGTCGGTGTGGCTCCGACCGGGCCTGTAGAATTTAAACGAGAGCAATGCCGTACACGAAGAACATAAACGTCTGCTTTGGCATCAATATGTCCTGATGCATTCACACATTACCTAATGACGGATGCAAATCTCTCCCATTCTCTCCGTGATGATCCCAGCTAATTCCTTATAATAATGTTGTTTAATCGTGTCTCATTGTGTGTTTGAGAAGGCCTCCTTCGGGAGCCGTTAGTTTGTATTCTCCGTTTTAAGCATGTCCTTCACAAAACATGTCTTATAGCAACCGATCTGTCTTGTTTACCTTGTTTTCTATGTAGAGAAACATACAATAGAAGCCTCGTGAGCAGCACAGATGGATGTTTGGCTGGGTTTTCCCTCATTTTGTTCGCAGTGGCAGGTGTGAAAGGCCAGAAGGATTTTTGGAAGGGAGATGTGTTTGTGTACCTGCTAACAGCTGATCGCATTTTACCTCGGTGTGGGATAATGCAATGTGTGTGTTGTTGTGAGATTTTAATTTGACATGTACCTTTTGAGTAACCTTGTGCTTAAAAGATAACCAAAAATCGATGGTACATGTCATTAACATTCAACCTTTTTGGGGAAAGCAGAGTACCTCACATTGAAGTTGAAACAACTAGCATCAAATGAAAACCAAATTTAGCAATGCATTAAAGCTGTTGGATGTTAAGCTGAAAAATGTAACCTGAACTGAATTGTATTGTTTTATTTATTCATATAAATGAAGAGCTGAGGTATAAGCAAGCATTTTTTTCTAAACATTATCTAGCATCCTTTTTAAACTGACAAAATGTCCTATTGTCAAACAGATCACCCCAAAATACACCCAACAGTACCTTTAATGCACCATTTATTAAAAAAGTGTTGGGCTCCAGATAACATATTCCAAACCTCCATCAGTATTTCCTGCACTATTTCCCTGCATCACATCTTTATCAACAACATATCTTAAACTGAAGGTAAGAACACCGTTGCAGAATTCATGAATCTCCCCTGGGATTCTTCCATTACCAGGCGTTCTTTGTTTTTCAATACATCTTAATTCATATAAAATAGCCTTAGCATGAGGCCTGGCTAACTTGTGTGGTGTGTGTGTGTGTGTGTGTGTGTGTGTGTGTGTGTGTCTGTGGGGTGTCACATCTAAGTGCAGGGATCACAGGGAGCATGTTCCTGGAGGTGTAGCAGTAGTTTGATCTCTCCATATTAGCACTATTCCCTGCTATGCCAGCCTCATTACTTTCGCCGGTTCAGCAGCACCATGGCGGCGCACTGCTCTGATTTGTGTTGGCCACCTTCAACTAACACACTTCTTTTACTCCCGCAGTCAACCTCCGCTTTCTTCTGTCTCCCCTTTCATACATCATTCACGTGTGTGTGTGTGTGTCTGTGTGTCTGTGTGTGTGTCTGTCCATCCGTCCGTCCCCCAGCTGTGGCTCTGACCCAAGCTTTCATTTAGTCAAGACACGGAGCGGCACAGAGGTGGAGGTGGCATCTGCTTGCCTCTAATAGGATGTGCTATTGATTAACATTTACTGTACCCTGTGCACCCCCACCACCACTGAGAGGAAAGACAGACATGGGGGCCGTTTCTCACAAAGCCAGGAATTACAGGACATCGGTGTCCTCTGTTTGCAGCGCTGGGAAGTAACTAAGTACTTTTCCTCGGGTACTAAAGCAAAATGATGAGCTATTGACACTTTGGTATTTTCTTCTCATGCCACGTTTACTTCTACGCCGATATCATTTCAATTGAAGCAATGCACTTTTTACTTTACTGTTTTTTACAGCTTAAGAAACTAGTTACTTTAAAAGGCTGCATGAACACACAAGAGTTTATAAATAAAAATACTTTGGTATAAATTAAACTACCCAACAGTTGACACAAGAACAGGTTGTTCAATTAAACAATTTATCAATGGAATGAGAATTAATTGAATCATTTACAATTTTTTTAGTTTTTGCTGCACTCGATACATTTAGGTTTATTATTTTTAATGCATTTTCCTCAAAATACTTACTTTTCCATCCATCCATCCATCTTCTCCCGCTTGTCCTTTAAGGTCGCGGAGGTAACAGCTCCAGCAGAGAGCCCCAAACTTTCCTTCCCTGGCCAAATCAACCAGCTCTGACTGGGGGCTTCCAAGGCACTCCCAGGCCAGCGAAGAGATATAATCCCTCCACCTGGTCCTAGGTCTACCCCTCGGTCTCTTCCCAGCTGGACGTGCCTGGAACACCTTCCTAGGGAGGCGCCCAGGTGGCATCTTTACTAGGTGCCCGAACCACCTCAATCTCCCCTGTGTGTTTAGAGACTAACAAAGCTTCAGCAACAAACAAAAAAAGCCACTCAAAAAATGGTTGAGTTAGGTTTCAGGTTCATATGTGACGTAAAATTAATCTTGGAGTTATTTTGTGGATTTTCAGCTGGATGTCTAAGACGACGCTGGGCTGTTTTAGGATGCAAAAATCCGGCACCTCTGAGCCTCTGCTGGTGGACATTGTGAAACGCTTCGCTTCCTCAGTGTTCACCATTACCATGGAGCTGATCGGGTGGGGGGCGGGGGGGAGCCGGAAACATGTCTGCAAAGGGGCGTGGCCAGCAGCAGCATTTAAAGCTACAGACACAGAATCAGCAGTTTTTGGAAATGGCTATAATTCATGATCTGTTTGGTATTTTGAACAAAAAACTTCGGAGACATGTTTTGTATACACCTGACACCTATAATATATAGTTGAAATACAGTATAATACGTGACCTTTAAGTAAGAGATTTGAATACTTCTTCCGCCACTGTCTGTTTGCATATCGTCTCAGGATATTAGATGATGGCCGCTGGCGTAGACCTGTGATGTGACAATGTGTTTGTTGGATTAAGTATTTGTTTGGGAGCTCGTCAGCACTGCTGTTTTATTTTTATAGAAGTCCTTAACCCGAATGATTGATTCTAATGAGACATTTTGATCGGCTTCTACACAAGCATGAACGATTAATTCAGATTTGATTAAACTTTAATGATGCCCGTGGGGAGCTGGACTGTGAATAGAATATGATTTTATGAGAATAGAGAAAACAAATAGCAAAGACCCAGGCATGTTAAGTAGAAATTATAGTTAATACAGTCATATATATACCCTGTATTCCAAATTGAGTTACTTGACATTTACTAAAAGGTCATGTTGAAGTGCTGAAACGCATCTGGATATTATGTCGTGCTATTTGATGTCATATTTGTATTACGATGTTGTGAACTTATTGGGGCTTTTGCTTTAAACTTTCACTTGAACTCCACTTCTTCGTATTTGGGCTATAAAAAGGGGGAAATTCCCCTCACAAGAGTGCAAGTTGATTTTAAAATGGTTATTTTTCTCTTCTTTTTCCCCACCAACAGTCCAAAGAAAAACAGAGACTGGCCGTGTGACGTGTGTTGGAGTTTGGCTGTGGTCTCCGTTACATAAGGCTGTCGTTGTGTCTGAGGTAAGCGCCATTATAAAAGTTATGTCCTGTTTTTTTTCCCCAAATATCAGGAGCTGTCAAGCCCTTACAACAGAGCCAATGAAGAGCTCAACAGGCATCGGTCATGGCGGCAGCAGGTTTGGAGAGCACCTTCTCCGAACTGATGAATAATAAATGAAAAACGTACACGCAAGTTTCAGGCGTTCACTCACTGGTCAGATTTTTCAGCTTTTATCCAGTGTGACATTTGACAATCAGAGCAGATCATGATCTTGCAAAGTGATTGGCTAAGATGTCAAGATAATTTTTCTTAGTGTAATACTCCTTGTGTCGAAGGGACTTTGTTACGACCCGGGACTGGTTACATTTCTTACTTCATAAATGATGCGTTTTTTAAGTAAGTTTCGAACTGCTATTAATTGTCAGCAAAAGAGTAAATCTGTGCAATTATTATAAAAACATGTACACAAACGGAGCCCAATCTAAAAGTACTAGCATCTGCTTTTTAATTGTGGCAGACCATATGTCCATTTATCCACCTACAAATCATCCCATCTTTCCATCCATTCCTTTCTGTTTGTACACATACATGTCCATCCATTCATCACTCTGTCAATCACGCCACCAGTCAATACAACTACCCCCCCCCACCCATCCATCAATCTGCCCTTTTGTCTATACATCTCTCCTCCACCGCCTCCCCCCGTTTCAGCAAATTAATCCCACTCCGACTCCTCTGTCAGGCCCGATGCAGGAGCTAATGCATGTGACTAATGAGCACTAATGCTCATCCGCTGATAGAACAAATGGCATCAGATAGCTGCAGTATTCTAATAGCAGCATTTGATTATACGCATGAGTAGCTATCAGAGCCTCTGTCACTTCTCTGTTCTTCATCTTCTTCCTGTTTGTGGGGGGGAGGGCCGGGTAGAGGTAGGGTTTCCATTTTGTTCCGTTTTATTACCTCCAGTCCATCGTTTTAGGCACGGCGCTGGCAGCGGTCCACGGATGAAAGAGAAAATGTTGCTTTGACTGGGGAGAGTGGGGGGGATTTCAGTAAAAGTAGAAAAATAAACCTTTTGCTGGATGTGAGGTGTGCATTTTGTGTCGCCGAGGAAGACGGATACAGAGTGTGGAGGAAAGGGAGAGACAGAGTAATTGAAATATGAGAGCGCAACAGCAGCCGAGCAGGGGGGGGGGAGAGTGCTGCGTAGGTGTGTACCGCTGAAAGAGGCCACATGCCCCGGTTGTTCTAGTGTGAGAGCGAGATTGACAGCAGAGGTAGGGGTGCATACAGCTCTCCATAACTTGTGGCAAGTGCTTATGTGTGACAGGTTGTCAGGGAAACCTTTTCTGTGTTAGGTTTATGCACTGCGATAAGGTCAGCCCAGTAAAAGACCTCAGCGCGGAGTGTGGCCCCAGATCCTTTCAGCCTCTGGGTCGGTACAGAGCAAAAAGCCGCAGCTGGACATGAATTTGAAGCCAATATAGAAACTGCACGGGGCTAAAATCTCGGCCAAAGCCTGACCTGGCCTGATTCAGTCAGGCCCACGGCCCGGCAGAGCCCGGGCAGCTGACAGCTGACGGTCTGGCCCTGGCCAGAATCCAAAACTGTGAGGTCAAAACTCCTTCTCTCTTTGGTACCCTCACAGATACTGCAACCCGAAATGTGTTAACACACCCACTACGGTTTATATGCAATCAGCATTTTGTATTTTGAGCAGCGTGCATGCATATCTGTGCATGAGAACATCTTATCCTAGTTCCAGAAACCAGGATGAAAGATGAAGTTGAATATGCATTTGTCTTGTTTATACTCCCACCCCAGGATTTAATGTGACCTATGTTCCACACTTTAGTTGCGCTCTGGTTGGAAAGCTATTAAGCTGACCTCTGAGCTTTAGTTTCTGTGTTCCAATCAAGCTCCAACTCCCAAAAGCTTTAAAACGTAAAAGTACATTCAACCATAAGACAGTAATTGAAAAAAAGTGAGAATGGTGCAGGAACATAAGCCTAAACGTAAAGAAGTTACCTTTTTTTCATGATTATGTTCAGCTAATACAAAGTAATTGTTTAGAAAATGATCACTATTCAGGTTAAATATGAAAATACAATTTTGTCTTGTCAATTACAACCTAAACTCAGACTTGTAGCCCAAACCCAAAACACACAATCCTTATTTTCAGATGGCAGTCCTGAACTACACCCAGTATTCATCGAGTACTCTTTCCTGCTTGGCAGAGAAATGGATAACTTCCTCGATGTAATAAAACATAATTGATTGTTCAATTAAATGTGCAACATGTTGAAATAATATATAAAAGCCCGGTGCTGTAATACTAGTGTTCATATCTTTATTAAAGATGAGCCCAAACCAAGCGTCAATCCGTCCAAGCTGTTGCAGACGTGTAGGTCGCTTTCTTGGAAACACAACATCCGTGTCTGCCATCCCATATCATCATATCCATGCTCAATCAGGGGCAGTGATGCTGCAGGCGAGGATGCAATCATTGCTGATAAAGCCAGTTTAAAAGCGCCATAAAAAAGCATGAATGAAAATGCTCTTTTGAGGTATACTCCACAAAACATCAGTCTGCTGCTCACAGATGCCTCCTCTGCAGGGAAGCACTGAAGACTGCGGCGCCAAGGCCAATCAGTCATGGTGAACATATGCCAGCTGAGTGTTTATAATCGGAGGCTTCATCTCCACGCCTGTCAAGTCTTGCGTGGCCCTGATCACAGGATCCCTGCTATGGGAGTGAGGCCCAAAGGCCGTGCTTAAGACCGAAATCTTTTACAGGACCCGGTAATTATCCAACACGGTTCTGCAGGCATGCTCTCTTTGATCTGCACGTGGATCAATGGCAGGATCACAGGGTTTTGAGTCGCTACCCCAATGTGTGTGTACACTCTGATTACCTGTTTTGCATTCTTTTAATACCTTTTTTTTCCTCATAAACCTCATGGATATGAAGGTTTTAGTGTTCATTTATTCACAACAAACTATACTATTCAGTGTCCTCGTGAGGGAAACCAAATGAATATCAGATTTCCCCCGTGTAATCTTCCACCACCTCTGCTGCCGTCAGCAGAAACAATTCATGTGTTTCCATACTCTATAATCACCTAAGGTATGTAGATAATGTCCTATAGGTAATTCACTGTCTGTCTGGGGACTGCGTGTTCATATACACATGTACTACACTGATATGAGGCGGATATTGGCCTTGTATGGAAGGCTGTGCTGCAAAAAGGACAAAACTAAATCCTGCAACATCGCTGCCGACTAATGTACTGACAGTGAGCAGGCTTCTTTGTTTAATAAAAAAAAAACAATAAGGAAAGATAATAAGGAATGGAACAGTTAATAGCAGTCTTCACCCAGCTTTTATGTTCCTTTTTTGTTATGTTGACAGCTCAGAAAGTGCTTTGTGTAAGAGAAATCAAAGAGATAAAAGGACAAAATGCTATTTATTATGCATCACAATCCAAGTTAACAAAAAGTGTCTGAGTTATAATAATCACAGTAAACCAAGAAAGAATCCTGGATGAAAAACTGAGTGATTAGCCGTACCATATCACGTCCCCAAAGTTGCAGCTTCAAGAGTCGCTTATAAACAGCCTGTGTTTTCATTGGCCCTTTCAAACAAAACTTTTCTTTTACTCGATCTTCAATTACTTTTAAAAGCCTGCTTTACAACCGAAAACTCCATGTCAAGTTCAGACTGTATTCCAGCCATACAGTATGATCTCCACTAATTATTTAATTCTATTTATGGCATCCATCTTTGTACACCTTAACTTTTTCAGCAGTACTCTTGCAGCCACAATAGAGCAGAGCCAGTCCCACTATATAACCTTCCTTCAAGGGACAATCAATACATTTGTTTTATAATCCTCAACTTCAAACTCTTAGGCCTATAGAGTAAACCTCCGTCCTGCTGAAACACTAAACCGTTTGTCTAGTTTTTCACAGTGATTGGATTAAATGGCTCCCCAATCAATCAATATATATTTGAAATGCATTTAGGGCCAAATATATGTTGATATTATTATGAATTGTGAATGCTACAAAGCAACAGGCCTAAAAATCTACTTCTGCAGACTCAATAAAATATATTTGTTTGGTACAGATTCTCTTGAAAATGGCATCTTGATCCTTTTTGAATGTATTTTTCATTTATAATAAGGATAAGGATGCAAAAGTTATCAATCCCTACAGTTAGACATCAAAATCAAGCAGCCCGAATGTTACATACACCTTTGACTTATCCATTTCTACATCATGTTTAGTGCTGCCACATAAATAATGAACAAAGCTACATATAAGCAACGTTTGAATTAATGTACAACGTTATAAGGATGTTTTTAAGTTGACAGTATCTTGATTTATAGCCACCACTTGACACTGACTGTCAGGATGCAGGTAATTGTAATGCTGTCGTCCCACCTTCCTCCTCTTTGGTTCTTCATGTTCCACCCAAGCACCTGTCAATCATCGTGATGAGCTGTCAACCTCTGAGAGCCTTAACGAGTATCTGTCAGGGCCAACGAAAAGTAGGGAAGAAAGGCATTTTAGCGGAAAAAAAAACCCAGAAACATATATACAGTATATATATATATATACTGTTAGTGTCATATATATATATGACACTAACAGTCCTAAACCAAGAGAAAAACAATGCATTTATTGTTTTAATTTGAAACGGTTTTAGAATATCAGTGTTAAATATTGGCCTTTTTGTAAAAACTGGTTAGGGTTAAGGTAAACACACACATACCCCAGGCTCCTATAGTCCACTCCCCGTATCCCCAGGCTGTGGATGGCTGACACGCTGGATGCAGATATGTGTTTATTTAAGAACTCGGATGGAGTCAATAGTCTCTTTACGTCGGCCTCCTGATCTGCTGTTTGAGCAAACACAAACCGTCTCCTCTGACAGGGGAGATAAGACGAACACAGAGAACACGGAGCACTCCCGATGACTGACTGACATTTCCCAGTGTACTGTACGTGTGGAGAGAGGGAGGGAGGAGAACGTGCCTGGAAGAAAGGCAGAAGAAAATGTTCTTTTTCACATCTGAACAGTTACGGCAGAAGATTCCTCTGCTGTGTTCTCCTCCCCCTCAACTCTCTTTCTTTCTGAAATCTTTCTTCTTGTCTTTCTCCACTCATTGTCCTTATTTAATCTCTACTTCCCTTCCTTTCATTGTCTCCTTTTCATGTCCTTTTTCTCCCCCCTTTTTTTCCCTCTTGTCCCTTTCATCATGTTTACTACTCCCTTCCTCTTTCTTGCACTTTTGTTCCTTCTTTTTCTTTTTTTGTTACCCTCAATCTCGCCTTCACTTGTCCATCATTTCCTTCTCACCTCCACTTCTCATCTGATCTAATCTCCTGATTCTGTCCCTATCCTTTCCTCTCCCCTCGTCTCTTTTCTTCCCTTTCTCTCCACAGTTTTCTCACTGTTCTTTCTGTTTCTCATTTTGCCCTCTTTCACCTCCTCTCATCTTATCTCATCTCCTTTTTCTCGCATCCCTTCATCTCCTTTCCTTTCTGCTTGTCGTTTTCATAATTGTTCATTGCAATTAACTTCCCTTTCTTCACTAGCCTCTTACTTTTCTTTTATTGTCTCCCCGACTCTGTAGTCTCCTTCTCATTTCTCCTTGTTTGCTCTCCTCTCCTCCTCTCCTCTTCATTGAAATGATCGTCTCTGAGAGCCGTGTTGATGTTGCGGCTTATATAAACTCCTCTGCGAGTGGATGAGCTCAGTGCAGCCAGGCGGTTAGAACAGACTATCCGACACATTGCGCTTAACATGCACCAAATGAAATAAACATCATCTCCGCTTGTGACGCCGCAGCCAATTGGCACATGCTGGAAAACCCACCCCCCCCAACCCAATACATCGTTCTGGCGTCTGGGACTCTACAGCATCCCTGTGTAAACATCATTTACGTGGTATACAACCGTGCTGGGGTCAGAATCAGATACGGAACCTTTACCTCATTAAAAAAGTCACCAGAGAGAAGTAAGTGACAGAAAAGTCGCGGCTGTTCTCGGCGAGCTTGTTATGTCTAAGTGCGACATGGCTGATTGGTGTTTAGTCCTGAGAAGGCGGCAAAGGGCAGCAGCAACCTCCAGCATGCACCTCCATAATTGCCATGAAAATGCGTACGCATGTGTTGTACCCGGAGGTTTTTTGTCCTCTACCAAAATTAACTCAATTAGGTTTAGTTCTGAAAATTACACCAGAAGATGTTTTCTTTTCCCGTGTCATAGCCCATCTTAGGAGCTATGGCTAAAAAGAACGGTGTGTCTCATTTGAAAGTGTGGTGGCAGCGTGGGTTGCTGGAGACTAATTGCCAGCTCATGGCAGCTCCCCACTTGATTCAGCTCTGTATGTCTGGTAATTTCAGCTCGTCATCACTATTCAGGTAACAGCGGTCCTCTGCGTCCCTTTTTTCTCAAGGCCTCCATTTCTTTCTATTTCCTCCTCTAATTTTTTTTTTTTTTCCCAGTGTGACAGCTACCCCAGGAAGTGTAATTACGGTTCCGTTGCATTTGCTTTCTGTTTGTCAAACAAACCATAGAGAATAGCTGTTTCACACACATTCAGTGGAGCAAATGCATAGCCACACACACTGCATGCTGGGACTCGGATAGACTAATCATGGCTCACTCGCTGCTGCTTGATGTGGTGTGTGTTACATGCGTGGGTGGGTGCATGTACCCATTCGACTGTGTGTGTGTGTGTGTGTGTGTGTGTGTGTGTGTGTGTGTGTGTGTGTGTGTGTGTGTGTGTGTGTGTGTGTGTGTGTGTGTGTGTGTGTGTGTGTGTGTGTGTGTGTGTGTGTGTGTGTGTGTGTGTGTGTGTGTGTGTGTGTGTGTGTGTGTGTGTGTGTGTGTGTGTGTGTGTGTGTGTGTGTGTGTGTGTGTGTGTGTGTTACTCCGCTTGGACACATGTGTGCGCAATTTCCTGGCTCCTAATTGACAGGAAGAGGAACCGCTGTTGGAGTAGAGACGTTTTTTGATGCGGATGTCTAGCAGTAGATTAGACACTCCTTCCTATTCAGCATGGAACTGTCATTCCTTCATTGTCAGCAGCTCTGCATTCGTCTTCCTACTTTCCATCGCATCTTCTTTTTTTTACTTTTACCATTCCCGCTACCTCTTCATTCGCTGCCATACCTGTTCCTGCTAATGAGCAGTGTTTAGACAGAGGGAGAACTTTCTTCTTATCCCATTCTTTGCCTCCCTTTCTTCTCCCACTCTGTTTTGGGAGTGATCCAACAAGCTCTTGCGCCTTTGGTTCATCTGCCACCGGTATTCTCCAGTTTAATGATCCACTCTGGGACCAAGGCTTCTGAAAACCATTAGTGAAGCTGCAAGGCTCCTGGGCCTGTCGCCGTCTGATTGTGCCGGAGCTCTAGTGTGTCATTTGAGACTTGCTGGTATCAGGTGAGCAGCATCAACTCCTGTACTAGTGGCATTAGATTAACAATCGCTTAGGGACTGAGCTGACAGAGGAGGGAAATAGGGAGAAGAAAACCAGTTGGCGGAAGACACAGAAAGACTTTGAAAAGCTGCTTGTTTTTGCCTGTAAAGGGAAGTAAATGTTGCTGTTAAATATATATAGTAATCAATTCAAATCTGCCAATTGTACTAGCTAATATACATTATAAATATAGTTAAATGTCTTAGATTTAACTTCTGTGAACTTCTGTTCTGATTCAACAAGTTGCTGGGGGTGTTCCTCAGGGATCCTGGGCCATGCTGACTTGACAAAAATGTCTGCTGTAGATATTCTTGGAACACATCCCTGCAACAAAAGCCACATACAGTCTTTCTCTATATATATTTTCATTTGACAAGAACCTTCACTTTGCCATTTTTCCTGGGAGGTGTTACATTATCAACACATAGAAGATCGTTTATAAGGTCCTATGTGTCCAAAATATCACAAAGTCACTTTGTTGCTAGTCCAGTTCGTAACATGATTCTAGATGCTACTCATAATCACAATAGACAGTTAGCATCTGGCTATGTGAACCAATTAGCTTGGACTTGGAGATTGTGCCCTGTTTATAAGCATCAAAGTCGGATTATGTTTCCATCTTAAAAAAAGCTGCCTCTACATTTCTACAATCAAGAATGAGTGCAATTGTTTGGATCTGACCAGGCAGATTGTAACCAGATACATTTTTATTGAAAACACCCACATGTCATGTTACTTATTGTCCAGGAAAAAACATTTCTTATCTATACAGAGGGAAACAAAAAGTGAACATTGAGAATGGAGCATGGTATCATTTTAATACCCTATTAAAATGAGTTTGTTCGCTTGTCATTGAAGGTCACTAAAGTTGTCTATATGCTGTATTAATTGGCCATAGATTACTAAAATGAGTGTCTATTGATATCAGACCAGTAGGCAGTAGGTTGTCATCATAGCAGACATCAGTACTTCAGAATGAGTGATAATGTGCGAAAGAACAGACTGTTTTGCCCCAAAGGAGTATTTTCAATGGATTTGCTGCAATCCTGAGAGTACTGTCATACTTTGTGTGTGTGTGTGTGTGTGTGTGTGTGTGTGTGTGTGTGTGTGTGTGTGTGTGTGTGTGTGTGTGTGTGTGTGTGTGTGTGTGTGTGTGTGTGTGTGTGTGTGTGTGTGTGTGTGTGTGTGTGTGTGTGTGTGTGTGTGTGTGTGTGTGTGTGTGTGTGTGTGTGTGTGTGTGTGTGTGTGTGTGTGTGTGTGTGTGTGTGTGTGTGTGTGTGTGTGTGTGTGTGTGTGCACACTCACAGATGGGTCCTAGAGGATGTGTTAGGCAGTGTGTGTTGTGTAGGTGGAACCTTCTGGAGTGTTGGAGGAGAACCCATAGGAGGCGATGATGCCACTGTGCTGTAGCAACAGGCGACTGTGCCTCCCTGGGTTGCTTCTTCCTCACCAATGATTCCAGTTAAACCTCCTCTTCTTTAATGCTTCTTATTCTGTTTCTCATTTGCCGTCTGTCTTACTTATCTCTTCCCTTTCTTCCTTCTGTTGTCTATGGTTTGCCTGCCTTCCTACCTCTACCTGCCGTTTGTAATTCTCTATCCTTTATCCCATCCATCAAGTTTGTTTCAATGTCTCAATCGTTTCCTTCGGTGTGTAAGGGTTATGTTATGCAATTTTACAACACAACAGGAAACAAAATAGTTTGACTAATGGAAAAAAAAGACCTAGCCGTAAATTTACAGCAATGTAAACCCATAATGCACTATCACTGGTCATGGTTGCTCAGCTGACAACCGGCTGAACATTTTCTGGAGTTTTTGGACACCATGTTCCCAGAGGTATTCATTCCATTTATATCGCTGACAACATAGTTTCAATTGGCCTACAACAACCAATCAATGAACAGGATAGCTTTATCTTTATATTTAATAAACTGCATTACTCACCTAGTTATGCTATGTATAAAAAGCATCTCAGGAAATATTCACACTAAATGGCAATATTTTTAAATAAAATGCTATTACAATGGTATATTTTAAACCTCCAATTAGTCCTACTCCTCAGACCATGTTCTATGTGTGTGGGCAACTCTAAGTGTGTAAATAAGTGAGACCCCACTGTGTCCACACTGTTTTTTACTTCGCAGACGTAATGTCACATCCTCCACTAGCTTGTCTACACAGCAGCATGTCCATGGGCGGCTCCTAAACATTCTTCCAATTCTTTTTGACTTCTTCCTGCTGTCATTATGTGTGTGTGTTTGTGTGTCTGTGTGTGTATGTGTGTGTGTGTGTGTGTGTGTGTGTGTGTGTGTGTGTGTGTGTTTGTCTGTGTATTTGGTGTAGCAGGCAGGCAGGCAGGCAGGCAGGCAGATGTCTGACAATATTCTGACGTTCAGTCCTGCTGTCTGCCTCAAGGATAGTCTATACATACACACACGCACACACACGCACACACACACACTGGTGCTTGTTCCCAGTCCCACCAGGCCTAATTGGCCCAGCCTGCTTAGTACAGCACTATTATTCAGCACTTCTGACAATAGATATTGTGTGTGTGTGTGTGTGTGTGTGTGTGTGTGTGTGTGTGTGTGTGTGTGTGTGTGTGTGTGTGTGTGTGTGTGTGTGTGTGTGTGTGTGTGTGTGTGTGTGTGTGTGTGTGTGTGTGTGTGTGTGTGTGTGTGTGTGTGTGTGTGTGTGTGTGTGTGTGTGTGTGTGTGTGTGTACAGTAAAGCTTCCCAGTGACACTTAAAGAAGTCCCATGAGAGCTGCATGTTGTCTCATGCTCTGACACATCTGTCGCTAGCTGAGGAAGGAACACCTTTCTCGGTTTCACATAAGTCCAGAAAATTTTACTCTGCTAAGGTACTAAAAGAGGCAAAAAAATGGGAAGATATGGAGGGGAAAAAAAGAAAAGTTTTCTTTAACATCCGTCAAAAGCTCACACCACACAGCCGTGATTATGTTTTCCTCAGACGACTTATCAAAAATAATTCTTCACTCTCCTTCCCTTCCAGTCTCCAGATTGATTGCTTTGCCTTCCTTCAATAACAAACTAAACCCAGTGTGTTTGGCTTGGTTCCAGGCTACTGGAGCAGCGGCCCCCTGCTAGAAAGAAATCAGGACGGTGGAGTTCTCCCCCTCTCCGATCCTTCCCACACCGACTCCCCTTTACTCCCCTCTGTCTCTCCACCCCGATCATTACTCCAATCAGCGGCCCTGCACTGTAGGATGATAATTTCCCTTCCTGTGGCGATTCATTGCACAAGTCATCAGGCAGTTTGTTTAGAATAAATGTTTGACCATGGCGAAAGTTTTGTGTTGGCATTTATTTAGCAACCCGCCCACCATTCAGGGTGCTAGAACCTTAAACTATAGGCTGTGTAGGGTTGTCAAATTGCATATCAAAAATGTGTTTGAATTGTTTGTCATTTGGCGAAAATATATTTACATCTTCCCTTAAAGTTGCTTTTTATAGTTATTGGCCATCTGGCGGAGGAAAACCTCATTCTGAATAACACTTGTCTTGTTTTGTAGCAACTGATAAGTCAATATTTTCCTTTCCTTTTCCCTTTTTGATCTGTTTTGGCCTCCACCACCTCCTGAGACCAATATCCGGCTTTTTATTGCATCACCACCTAATTTAGTTAGTAAGTTCATCAAAAAAATGGATCCCCTTGTTCAGTGGAGCAGGTGACAGCAAGTGGAAATGTCAGACAAAAGAAGAACACTTTTGCAGATTTACAAGCGGTAAAGTCGGGTGAAGCGACTCCAACCATAGCTTTACGCCCTTTTCAATTATTCCAGAAATAGTTTTGATTTTGGAATGTTCTTAAAAACATACACGTTGGATAAATGCAAATGAGATATTTACAAGTGAAGTTACACAGCATGAGTATTTCTAAGCAGGTAGGTGTGAGCTTATGGAACTGATCAACATTCCTCCATCGTAGAGTAAAGAAAGAAACATCTCCAGCCATTTTGATTTCAATTGATTCACCTACTTCACCAGACATGTGGAATTAATAATCAAATATTAATTATGAAACATTATTCTGGCTTTTCATGATTCATCTCTTGCTACTGTCAAACTGTGCAGAATTTTTCTTTTTCACATGAAGACATCTTCTTTACTTCACTGTCTGCTTCTGTACGTATGTGCATACGCATGTTATTATGAAAAGGCAACAGAAAGGTTCAATCAACACGCACGGAAGCAGTTGATGTAATCCTAAAGTGCTGTCACAAGCACTAAATGCCTGCTCTCTGCTGGTGACGCTCACTTTTAAACTTTGATGAAGTTTTTTTCCTCTTGTTTGGTTCTCCATCTGCTCGGTTTGTACAACTGCTTTGAGTTTTTCTCCTCTGTTTCCCACCATACAGCCAATTTTATTTCATTTCTTTTTTAACTCTTCCTGTCTATATGGTTTCAGTCTTAAAGCAGGCACACCAAGGTAAGCAGTACACTGTGTTTGAATGTGTTCTGACACCTCCTCTTCACAAGGCATGATTTCCCAGGGGAAAATAGGCATTTGGCATGTTTACATTTTGTTCCCATTTCTGTGTCGCATCAAAACCACTCTCTCTCTTCTCCGCTTCCCACTGTGCTGCAAACTAGACGTTCGTTCAAGGAAAACAGATGCTGACCCGTCTCTTACACCTAAAGAGGAAGGAAAAGTCTAGTGAGCTGACAAACAAGAATTGCTTTGGGAGACAACAGAAACCCCAATCGACCCACCAGGGTGTGCAGGGTGCGGCATGTGTGTTTACCTGTGTGATTCCTATTCATAGGTTCCCCTCTATAATGCAAGCAAACATGTTCTTTACCTCCACAGAAGATGGATGCTTTTGCTGTTCAAACATGTCACCCAAGGATACGAGAAGCTTAAAAACCTTCAAAAGTTTATCTCCGGGGCCATTACAGCTTTTCCTGGGGGATAGCTTTGCAGGTAATGGCCTACAGCTTTACCAGCCTTCTGACAAGCTAAAAGGTTTGAAAGTAAAACGTGGTTCATGCGTCTCAAACATTAATTGCAACCTTGTCTTTAGGGTTGTGATGTCAGTCAGGGAGGTGAGATTGAAGGTGAGGCGCTGACAAGGAAGACTTTTTTTGGACAGAAACATGTTCGACAGCTCTTGTCTCACTTTTCTCCTCACTCAGGGTGTAGGTTTTATGTTATGGCGTGGTTGTGATTTGATGTGTCACTGCGTCTCAAGACCGGCCTATATAATTAAAAAAAAGTGTTTTTTAACTCCATTTTAGCAACCAGTGTCCAGTTACTAAAAAATGTTTTTATAACCATGTACTTCAAGATAATGCAACCCCTTGTTGTCGCTAATCTGAATTCCTCTCCATTGTCCCCCTTTTGCTCTGATGTGGCCGATCATTTTAACCAACCCAATATTCGATATTGCACCCATCAGAAATCTTCTCCTTCAGTCTGACGGCTACATGACCGTGTGAAAGGTATTGCTGGAATTATCCTGTATCATTGCGTTGGTCTGAAGGTGAAATGGGCAACTCTACCGCCCTGACTCCTCAGGAGCGTATATAGGTATGCAGATGTGTGGCCAGTGAATTGAAACGAGCGTGAGGCGGGCTGTTGGACCGCTTGTCCAGTAGAATGGATAGTACAAAGCACAGCTCATCTCAAGGAGGACTTTAACCTTGGCATGCATAAGAAGACACCTCTGTGTGTCTTTCTGAGGGTCTATTCATTAGTCAGCACTTTGCTTCTACATTCCCTCCGACTCGTTTTACCCTACATTTCTCTTTATATGTCACTGTGTCGAAATATATATGCATATTCTGTATTTTTGGCTCTTTCCTATGTTGGTTTGCCAGTCTTCTTTCTTCTAAGGCTTCGCCAACCTGGAGAGGCCAACATTTTATTTTTTTTAAGCTGCCAATCTTAAATTACACCACGCAACCAATGGCTTTGAACGTTTTGAAAACTAAAAAAAAGTGATATTCTCTTTTAAAATCCACTGAAAAAACTCAGAGCTATGGACAGTCATCAGCAACGGGACTGATGATGATACCGATGTTGATGCCTGAGGGTTGGACTTACCGTCGTTTCCCAATTTAAATCTGAGAGGTTACAAGATCGGCAGCGTTAGGAAAATAAAAATGTACAAATGTATGTTTATTTAACTTTATAGTTTATTCATTGTAAATTATTGATAGCTTAACGACACAGGGCTTCTCAAAACAATTGTTGAATTAAATTATTTGGGCTTTGGTGTTATTGTTGAACCGCTGTTCAAAAGATGCAGCATGCCAAAACTAAAAAAATGTTTTGTAACGATTGTTTTATTTATAAAAGGAACTAATCGACAAAGGAGTTCGCAGGAAACACTTGTAAGTTATGAAAGGCGATGACAAGTTGTTGTTTAGGTTGGAGGGTTAAAAAAAGCCTCACGTTAGTATTAAAGTACTTCTATACATTTTTCTTACCCTCCTCTACCAGGAAAGTAGAGAACCAGTGTAGTATTGATCAGTATTTAACACTGTGATCAATCAAATTACATCCCGTCTGTCAAAACTGACAGCTATATTCCCGAGTTTTCAATAAAAGGCCAATATCTCACTGATTTATTGACAAACTTAATATTACACTTCTTCTCCTGGACCTTTTTTCCCCTCCCAAAGGCAGTAAAATGCTCTCATTAGCCCTTTATTCCTCCGGATTTATTTTATTCCTCCTCTGCCTCCTTCCCTCTCTCTGTCACCCCCTCTAATTTGAAGTGCAATAGTTTCCCTCTGGCATGAAAATATTGCGTCATTCATCATGTCTCTCTAATTCGTCTTAGATATCCGCCATCTCTAACCCTCTCACCCCCTCCTTCCTCCGATCACCCACCATCCCGCTGCACCACTTAGCTGTGATATTGCCCAGAGTCAACGAATACAAGGCAAGTCATATCGGTCCGTGCAGTGACTTTTGATACATTTCAACATACATACAGTTCAGGAATGTGCTATCTCTCGGTCTCTCACCTTTTTTTCTTCCACACTCACACTGACTGTATGCTCTGGCCGCTGTCTGGCCGCTCTCATTGCGAGGCGATAGGTGTGGGCCATTTTTGCGGCTCAATGCTCAGTGCTAAGCTGTTTGCCGCGGTGACTGGCCAGAGGTGTATTGGGCTAAATTGAACCGGCTGCTGATTAGATGGCTACCTATCGATAAGGCCAGAGTGGAATTTCAGCCTCGGCTTGTGTGTCCCGGAAAGTAGCTGCAGGCTCTCCACCAACTCAACTTGCTGAGAAAGTATTCCAGATGATTGTAGAGACAGCGCTTCAGAATTGCTTCTCAAAGTTTCTCAAGCCCTCCTGACCAATCACTGTCCACCTCTTCTTCACTGTCGTCTTAATGAAAATCCATAGCACATGTTTCTTTTACTTAATATCTTCAAAGGGGTCAAAGCCATCATCCTTCTGCACAACTCATGATAAGTCTCTGGGATTTCGATTTAGCATGCTTACATTTTTGAATAGATGGAAGAAAAAAAAAATAGTGCAAATCTCTCTTTTTCTTTCTAGCCAAAAAAACACTTGTTTAAGAACCTTTAATACATTATGTATAGCCTTTGTTAAATATGCAGGAACATACAGCATGCAAGATTGTATAGGCCCTTTCAAAGTGCAGTGGAACAAAGACGTGACAAACACAAATCTTGTTTGAAAAATGTTTGAAAGCTGGAAAAGCGGCAGAAAAATAAAGAGCAAAGCTGTGAGCAATTTGATATTTTTGAAGACTGCGTTTGGAGTATTTTTCATTCTGTGCGTGCCTGTGTGAATGAAATCAGGCCATCGAGTGGTGTTTATATTGATGTGTGAAGTTTATTTATCTGCAATTCATCTGTCTGAGGCGACACAGCGGCTCTGTGTTGTTCCCATTCTGAGCTCTCGCTATCATTAGCCATGACAGAGTAAAGCTGTATTGAGCGGGTGTGTGTGTGTGTGTGTGTGTGTGTGTGTGTGTGTGTGTGTGTGTGTGTGTGTGTGTGTGTGTGTGTGTGTGTGTGTGTGTGTGTGTGTGTGTGTGTGTGTGTGTGTGTGTGTGTGTGTGTGTGTGTGTGTGTGTGTGTGTGTGTGTGTGTGTGTGTGTGTGTGTGTGTGTGTGTGTGTGTGTGTGTGTGTGTGTGTGTGTTACGCGGAACTACAGCAGGCTGACGGCAGCAGTTTGGAGGCCCTGTTTGGCCCTTCTTACTGCATGCTCTTGCGATCCCTGTTAAAATGCATCAGGGTAAAATGTGATATGGCTTCACTTGATTGCTGGCGTGTTTCTGTGTTAGTGAATGATTCCCATGGCTGACAGCATGGACAATAACTGCATCAACATGCACCAACACACCGCGTTGTGTGTCAGTGTAAAAAAATGACAACCAAGGCAGACTGGGAGCACAGCTTCATAGTTATTGTAGACTGGAAAGAGTAAACTCCCCACACTTGTCAACTGCCACATTTTCGCGTGTTGGCAGTAAGAAAAAGGAGAAGATATTGCTTCAAAGTCATAGAGGAAAACACACTCAACGACAGGTAGATAGAGTTGCAATCCTAAGTGACCCTTAAATCCTCCATTAGACAGTTTGCAAGACTAATTAGGCTTACATTCAAGCAGAAGATGAAAGGAACTGAGGTAAAGTGCTAATTTAGGATGGAATGAAAAGACTTCAGAAACTGCAGGAGCTGAAACCTGATGAACTGGATTATAAACTAATTCTTAGCGCTTGCTTTTCCTTTTTCTAAAAGTTGTTTTGATAACCTCGCTATATGTGATGTTAACTGTCCTAATTAAAGTAAGCGTTTTGAACAGTGGGCATGTTGAGTTGTGACACTAGGAAATACATAGGTAACGTGTTTTTAACCATGGAGCCATTTTAGTCAAGCAGTGAGCCAGCAAAAACAGATTTGATAAGATAAAAATGTGTAGGATAAGGTTTCTCATTTCACAACACTGGAACATGTTATATTTTTTGCCCCGTTAGATATTTTAGATATTTAGTTTACTAAAATGTTTTGGGTTGGCTTGAAATGGAGCCTTCACGGGGCTAATTATTTTTTATTTCTTGCGTGTTTCCTTTTACCACCTCTATAAGAGGGCAGGATTGCCTTCCCAAGCACCATGACACTGCAGCAGCTAAGTAAAATTCAGCCATAATTAATTTGGTTATTTACACCAGCTTTTTTTCCCCTGTGAAAGAGGCCTTTTAGTCATGTTTAAACCAATCTTGGTTATTCCTCAAATGTCAGTGACACCACAAACCATCACCATCAACATAACTGACCTAAACTGGAACAGATATTTAGTCGTGGCATCGAAACGACTGTAATTACTGTACTGAGCTGTAGCAATTGAAAGAGAGTCATGGTTTTTCAAAGCAATTTTCCAGAAGCTTTCTTTGGTAATTCCTCTATTTACATTAGTGGAGACATTTGGTCATACATGTTAATTTTTTTAAAGAGAATGTTTAACGTGGTGCTAAAAACAACCAAATACTAATTTCATGAAAGCATTTTTTAAATATACGTTTGATAAAACCAGGTCATAGGGATCAATCGGGACTGGATGTATCATATCAGGCAGGTTAGTTTCAAACCTCATGTTGCTGAAGCCCGCGTTCACAAATGATAGGAATACTGCCAAGATATAAATAACCTAAAACCCAGGTTGTAAGAAAAAGGAATTTTCCATTAACCTAAATGCTCACTGAAAAAACTGTGAAGTGATCGGTGGTACAATAAAGTTAAAGTTCGGGGTGAGTCATATTTGTTGTTAGTCAGGGCTTTTTTTTTTAAGAGGGCAGAAACTGTCAAAGGGAGGTCCACATGTTTGTAACTGACTGTGAGATATTGTGGTCGTCCTTCCAGTCAGAAGGCGTCTATATGAATGTGTGTGAATCATGACTTGTTTATGTATAGCGATTTCATGGGTCATAAAAGACTGGATAACGCACCATATAAATAAAGTAGATATCAAAATTGGTTGGCTCCTTCAATGCCTTGTGATCCTGAGAAGTAGTAACACTGATGGAGTGTAGTTTTTTGGCAGTGTTTGACAGGGACACTGTTAGCTTTGCGTTGCTATTTCAGGGTCCTTTATGCTAAACCATCAGCACCCACTCACTCACACACACAAAAAAACAGATTGTTGAAATCCATTAATACACAGATGCATGTACAAGTCCGTATGTGGTTTAGATTTAGATGTGTGGCTTTTGTAGACCTTGCAAACTGCTTTGCCTTGGTCTGTGCACATTTGTTTCACTTCAAAGCTCTAATTTAAGTTTTTTTACTCACATTTCTATTATCTGGAATTTGAGAAATTCCTTTTTTTTTGTTCGTCTGTTTAAGCTATTCACATGCAGCAAACAATATAAGCACATAACAGGATGAAAGTAGACTTTAATTAATGAGTCTTTGCCATCCAACTTCTCATGTCTCTCCTGGCTTTCTGTCTCGCCCACTCGGCTCCTTACATCGCGCCTGGTCTCTCTCCAGTGCATCAATGGGAACGTGACGCTTGTGACAGGAATACTTGTAATTATCCTCCCACACTCCTGTCTCTTGAAGGTGATTGGGTGGCCGCTCCTTTTCCGACGTGCTAGCCACCACCCACGGTAGATCTGTCAATCTCTACCGACCCCCTCTGTAACCACCAAGTCCCCCCCATTTTCCGCCAAACGCTTCATCAGGCACCTCCCACCTGGGATCCTGCATGAACGCAGCTAACATGAAATGCAGTTTAGGTGATCTGACAGGTGAGGCCCACACACATACTGTCTGTACACGTGTATATGCACATTTCTAGAGTCCAGCAGTGGCTCAGTCAGTAGGGGCTTAGACTGGGTATCGTAGGGTGGCCGGAACAGACTTGAAATATGGAAGGTGGACTGCTACTTGGAGAGGTCCCAGTTCACCTCCTAGGCCCTGCTGTGGTGCCCTTGAGCAAGGCACCGGACACCTCCAATCCCCCCCTCCCCATTGCTCCCCGGGCGGTGCACGATAGCTGCCCACTGCTCCTAGCACTAGGATGGATTAAATGCAGAGGTCAAATTTCACTGTGTGTGTATGTGACAATAAATAGGGTTTCATCCTCCGATTCTATTCTGAACAAAGCTGAATCATTGTCGCTCATAATTCAGACTCTCATATCTTCCTAATTCATTAATAAACTAAAAAAAAAGAAGAAGATATATATCCAAATATATCTGTTGGTTGACTCATTGTAAGTTTGCTTGAAGAAGATGTTCACCTTTATAACTTGATGATCAATGAATATGTAATTAGATTTAATACCTTTTAGACTAAATAAATACTTATGATAATCATTGATCAATCAACTGACAGAACATGAACTTTGCTTTAAAAAAAGTACATATTTGTGCAGGGATGTTCAAATGTACATCTTTCTTGTTCTTGTTTCCTTCCTCTTCTTTTAGTCTCAGCTGTCCTACATTTCCCAAGATGCAATCTGGCAATGCAGCACAAACAAGCCAGTTATGTGTTATACAGTACATGTAGGTGTAGACAGCAGCAACAACACAGTCAGTGAAAGACCCCCAGACGCTATAGTAGTGTATTCTTAGTGTAGAGTAGGCATCTGTATTATCTGTTACTATGGTTTAAGCCAGTGTGACTGTTGAATGGCAGTTTTAGGAGTCTCAGAAGAATCATTTAAACCTTGCCTTTTTAAAATAAGATAGTTGTTCATCAGATCTTGACTTACCAAATCAGTCAAGATTTGTTAATAACAACAACAAAAAAATCTACCTGTACTAAAATACGTAGTGTCATCTGTTTATTTAAACTTTCCACAATAATAAAGTATAATCAATGACAAGATGGACCCAGGAATTCAAAATACTTATCTTTATAAATCCTTAAGATAACTATATTTGGTCTGGGTGTCAGAATATCTGAATTGCTTATGACTGAGCCCGTCAACAAGCTGAGCAGTTGAACTCTGACCTATCAGAAAATGTCAGTACTTGTACTTCCACAATGCAACACTAATTGCTTTGAAACTGTTCTGCAAAGACGAGCCATGAACTCGAGTGTTAATCATGGCTGTAGCAGCTAAAAGATCACAAATTCTTTGTTAGTCTGATGAATGAATCTTTTTTTCCCACAGCTCATTGTTAATGGGCAGGCATGTTAATTGAAAGCTTTCCAATGCTCTTGAACTTATTACCTAGCTTCCTGCTAATGAGCCAAATGATGCCAAATTCCTAAAAGAAAACGAAAGCCGTGGAGAAAACAAGCTTTATCTCTGAGGTTGAAGGAAACCGGAGGGAACAAAAAAACTCCCTTACTGCTTTTTCCCTTCTTCACCTTTACTGAGAAATAACTTTTTCCTTCTTGGTGCCCATATCTGCGCTGTAATGGCAAGTAATTTAAGGGAAATTAACATTTTGACACGCTCCTCAGGGGTTAAGCAAAGTGAAGAGGAGAGGATAAGAGAAAAGAGAAGGAGGAGGGGGTATTGAAAGGAGACGGAAAAAGAGTATAATTTAGTATTTAATTCAGTATGGTTGAGTCTTATGTTCAGCGGTTAAGTGTGTCTGAGTTTAACTGTCTTCTGCAGTCTCATTGGCCGAGAACCTCTAAATGTCTAATGGATTTTAAAACCAAGAAGGAGCGCCAGGACAGATTGTGCCTAGACAAAAGACCTCATCACCAGCAACATTCAGATCAGATCATTAGGAAGTAGATATTCAAGTTTGATTGTGGTCCAGATCTACTTAGGAACATCTTGAATAGACTTTTGAGTGTCCCTTATTTGTCATAACAAGCACATGTCATTCTCTACGGCCAAGTGTTGCTTTTATCATGTAGACCTACAGTAACAGCCACTCTTTAAGAGTGTAGACCCAATATGCAGATTCCATTATAATGGGCCATAAAGCTGCATCTGATAAAATATTGGAATCTACCATTTCTATGACCCATTCTGGATATCAGACCACTGAATGACTGCTTAGCTTGTATGCATGTTCAAAACACTATTGGAATTGGTTACACTAGGCAATTTGTTTCACCATTATTAACATGGTAGATGCTTGCTCCCTTATCTCTATTTAGTTTTATCATTTTACTTTTGATAAACAACACATAGAGAGTAACACGATGACATCCAACAATGGTTCCCAATTGTTTTCCTCGTCTCAGACCACTGGACTATATATGATACCCTGAAAGGGGCTTACTTGTGTTGTTGTTGCCCCTTTAGGGATTCCTCCATTTTGCTTTCCAAGTATTACTCTTAAGATACAGTTGGCCACCATTCTGCAATTTCCTGACCCCGTATACCTTCTAAAGTGTCTCCTCTGTCGATGACCTAATCCTCTTGACACAGTTGATTAAATTAACCATGGTTTCCAAAATGAGTTGATACTTCTTTACCACATTAGAATTTTGAAAATGACTCTCGGCCCTATCTAAAACATTGCACATCTTTGGGAGTGATTTATGTTGCTGGTCCTTTATCCAAAGGCACCTTTTAATCTGGATATGAGACACTTTGAGATGCCTGGTTTGATGGCTGTGCGTTTAATTTCAGTACCTGGAAAGGCTAAGCTGAAAGGCCCATAAGGCCCATTTGAGGGCTCCACTTGTGATCACAGAGCTAGAATTAATTAGATCAATTTCTAAATCTACACTTTGGAACAGCCAATGGGAAGTTTTTGTCTTGAATCTAGCTAAGACCCTTTGCTTTGATTTTAGACTTTAGATCAGCCAATAGGTTC
The DNA here is from genome assembly GCF_036324505.1 of Eleginops maclovinus. Taxonomy (NCBI): domain Eukaryota; kingdom Metazoa; phylum Chordata; class Actinopteri; order Perciformes; family Eleginopidae; genus Eleginops; species Eleginops maclovinus. Next base: position 8,509,562 of record NC_086365.1, read on the forward strand.
CTCCTGTTTTTAATCTCGACTTCGAGGCAGTCAATACACATCTATTGTTTAAAATAAACATTTTCCACAGCTGATGGGAACCAACTCTACCTGAAGACTTCAGGATCACTCAAAAGCAGTATCTTCGCTGAGCTGTCTTTAATTTGAGAAACAAGGCGGTTTAGCTTAACGGTAGTTTTCTCGATGCTTCTTCTTCACCTTTTACTATTCTTAGATTGTCTTTGTCTCTCGTTTCGTATCCTCAGCAGGACCATGTGGATTAGGGCTGAAAGCTAATGAAATGTAATTACCACCTTTGTCGATAAGAATCGATTGGCTCGGGCCTCACAGGCCCATTCCCGGAGAAGGTCCCGGTGGGGCCAGTGTTGAAGCTTCAATGGTTACCATAGGGTTGCCCCCCACCCCCCCCCACCCCTCCACGGCACCCAGGCTTTATTTCCTGTCTGGTTGCCTGGAGCAATATGAGATAGCATTGACAGGGCAGTATGAAGTGGAGTCAGATCTGTCGGATGGTCCCTCAGCAGGGCCTAGCGAGGGGGAATGAGATTCCTTATCAAATCAGCCGGATTAGAGAAAGGGTGTCACGGAAAATGTCAATTCCTTCATCAGCTGCGAGAAGATCAGATTTTGGCATGTTTGTGTGTGAGACTGAATTATAGGGAGAGTGTGTTGCTTAATTTGCTCGACTTCTTTCCGTGGCTTCACCTCATGTGAACCAGTACTGCAAACATCATCTTTTTCTTATGGTAATTATTATTTCTAATTATTATTTCAGTTTAATTTACTTTCAGCTGGCAGATTAAGTTGAGATAAGTTTGTTTATTATTAATGTTCTTCATGGTAATGGTCCAAGGAGATACAACACACCTTTTAAAGTGTGAATGATTATGTAGCTTATTGATTGGATACATTTCTAAATGTTCCACAGTGCCTTTGGTTACCCTTGTTAAAGAGGAAGAAGGGTTGAGAGGCCATAATGCACTAAATGGTATTATGATTACTGTTTTACATTTCAAAAAAAGTGAAATTGCTATGCTTACTATTAAAGTAAAAGAAATGCAAAGTTGGTCCCCATCTGGGAAGGCATATATTTCTCGGAACCAGCTTGCTATTCAACCTTTTAAGAGATAGCACAACCTTTTTACCAATACTGAAATTCAACTGTAGTTTTTCCCTTGCTGCGGTTCTTGTCTGTTTAATAACCTTGGACTTAACCACTTGTTTGAGTGTTTGACGTCATCTGCCAAAGACACGATGCTCCCTCTGCTGTGCATCTGTTCTGCTGTCCATCACTGCCTTTTCCTTAAGAATGAAAAGATGGATTAACATGACATTTTTGTGTACAATGATGCTCTCCAGAGCTAGAGGCATAATGATTTTGGTGACCCTGTGACATTCATCATGAAACCACTATCAGGCTCGTTCACTACAGAAACTGTTAGTGCACACTGACTTTGTGGACCCCGCGATCATCAGAAAACAATCCCATCAAGCCAACACTGATTTTTAAAACTGTTCTTTCATTCAACTCAGATAAAAGATTAATTTGCTTGTTTTTGGTTCAAGCCTGTACGCTATTGTTCTGTGGGAAACTATTTCTGTGGAGAAATGGCAGAAAACATGCAAGAGGTGGACAAACTGAGTTGTATCTCTCCCACGCACTCACACACACAACATTGTGTTGGTAGGGGGAAGGGGCCAAGTGTGTGGGAGAGATGGAGGGAAGGATCGATAGAGCAGCGAAAGAGTGCTGTAAACCATGAAAGAAGACAACAGCCTCCTGTTTTCCCACAGTGTACCAGACTCTGTTAGCCTGGGAGCTACAGCGCTACCACCAACACTTTCTCACACACACAGAAACACTTGCATACAATCACCTGTCTCACGTAGAATGATAAAGAAAGAATAGCATAGGCCAAGGATATATCAATAAGCTTCTCTGGGAACCAACACACTTTAGTGAGGGAGGAATAGTTTATTCTGAACTTCTTCACACTACGGGGAAATGATTTATATTCTTTCTTTATGTCCTACAGTGCTTTGCAAAACTTATATTATACTTCAACTTAAATGTTCTCTCAAGTGTCACAGAGCAGATATTGTAGCACACACATGCTACACTGTGTATTGTTAATTACATGTAGCCTATTTTGACATAAACACAACAATATAAGGCATGAACTAAAACATACAAGCCTATAAAAAGGTTTTAAGCTCAGTGTTGTGGTTGTGTAAAAATATGTATGAGTAATTGTGTGTTAATGACAGTCAGCACGTGTGTGTGTCCATTCTTGTTTCTGTTTCATGTCACTGGCATCATTGGCATCGAAAACAATCCCAGTTCTGAGCATGCAGCGCAGAGGATGGGCACAGCGTGTATTTGTTTGACCGTACACACTATCACATCAGTTACACAGCAATTGGGTTGATTTAAAATCATCCAAGCAGAACCTGCAAAGCCCCCACTAATAATAGCTCAAATAAATGCCCTTCAACTGTACGAGAGCATTGGGAATCCTATAAATACTCATGTAAATAGCGGGCTATTTTCAGCTGCTTGAGGTGCAGCTGGGTTATGGCATCTCATTTGTTGTGTTGTCAGAAAGCAATTGAAATTTAAAATTCGGAGAGGCCCGGGATGACTCAGACGATGAAGTTCTCATTGTAAACACCGTCTTTGTGCAAATGATTTACTGAAAGTTGTTTAAAGATATTTCTGTGCTTGTAGATTCATAGCCTCTCTTTGTTTGGCCGACTCGGACTGAACTAATATTGATGGTTTTTACTCATGCTTCTTTTCATGTGGTTTTGATACATTTTTTCACTCCAATTTCAAACCAATGTTACCGTATTCGTAGCACCAAATAGGTATTCATAGGAACCGAAGTATGATCAATGACTTTGTTTGAATACCTGGTCTACATCATAAACTACAATGCATATTTTATGAAAAGGGAATGTTGTGTTTCCATGGAGTAGCAGGTGGGTATAAATAAAAAGATGAAACAAATACTTACATTCTTATTGATTTCAAAATCCTTTTTGTGATAAGATCCCATTCATGTATTGAAATGATATTTTTCAGTTATTTAGTTTTAAGAACCAACTTTTCGTGTTATAACAAAATCTCACTTTATCTTGTAGCACAAAAAGGGTTAGTCTTGTTTCCAAATGTTAAGTGTTTTGTCAGTAAATTGGACATTTCTGGGTAGGCTAGGTTAGCTAGCTATCTTACAACAGATCTGCAAAAATATCAGAAGGAATCCTGCGATCACATTGTTAAAATAAGTCAAATTTATATTTTAGGTATGTTTCCAGTGACAGTCGGTCGACTTCATCATCCCCAGGTCCAGGTCCCCGCTGTGAGCAACTTTTAGGTATCCACCGGTCCGTTGGGATTTGAGCATCTTGCTGCGTTTCTCTTTTTGGCAGCGATTTTCTTTACTTGCAGCGACTTTTATTTGCAGCTTTTCATTTGTGCAGCGCTTTTTAGTGCGTTTCCCACTTCACACAGCCACTGTACAAAACATTCTCATTATTACACCAAAACAACAGAAAGAGTTTCTCCTTATAACACGCACGTTCAAACTAGAAACCTTACTTTGCTATACCTCATAATAACATCAGAATGTATTCATATTGGTTCAGTCCCCTGGGCATGGATAGAAAAAAGGTTCTACTGTTTTTTCTGTGGCTGCGGAGTATTTAGTTATAACATTGTTATGCACATCACATGAAGTCTAAAAGTCAAGTACAGCCAATTATCTTAAACGCGTCATGCTAGAACATTCTCGCTGCTTGATACAAATGGAAAACTTATCATTTTCCATGATTTATCTATAAGAGAAGTGAGAAGTTACCTTTCTGGATGGAGGTTAAAAGCAAACCAATTAAGAGAGACCACGGTAACCAAGGTAACCGACAGGTGGATTTCCTGTTAGTTGCAGGAAGTTGCTGCCAATAACCAAAGATTACTTTCTTTTTGTCTGCCCCTCCGACTTTGTTCCTTACTTCGTCACTTAGACTGTCTTTGTTGTGGAGTCCACTCTTGTGTAATCTAAAGACTTTTTATAAAACATTTCCCTCGTGGTTTTATTAATCCCCTCCTCTCTTTTTCTTTCCTCCGACAGCTGCCTGCCCATCTTCCCCTTTTTTTTCTTCTCCCACCACTTCACCGATTCGCCTTCCTTTCTGTCAGTTTGTCTTTCATTTTGTACCCCCAGAGCGAGAGGATTCCTGCAGAGGAGTGGCATTTAGAGAATCTCGCTCCCCTATTGCTGTCGCTCCTCTGGGGTTAGAGAAAATCAATCCCACTAATTAGATATGTGCATCACTGTTATTTTGTGTGTGTGTGTGTGTGTGTGTGTGTGTGTGTGTGTGTGTGTGTGTGTGTGTGTGTGTGTGTGTGTGTGTGTGTGTGTGTGTGTGTGTGTGTGTGTGTGTGTGTGTGTGTGTGTGTGTGTGTGTGTGTGTGTGTGTGTGTGTGTGTGTGTGTGTGTGTGTGTGTGTGTGTGTGTGTGTGTGTGTGTGTGTGTGTGTGTGTGTGTGTGTGTTTTCTGCCTGTCCTGTAATCTATATTTAATGTTAGGAAGCAGAGCTTTAAAGAGCGCCACAGCTGGCCTGTTTGCTAATTAATGACATTTTCCCCTTTAATTACCATTCAGTTGAAGCCTGTGCTTTCCTCTTTGTTTTCTTCTTTCATTTTTCATCTCGCTTTTTTTTCTTCAATATTCTCCCTTTTTCAATATTCTTTTTCTTTGAATACTTTCTCCCTTTGCTATATGTCACTGCCGGCATATTCTTTTTCCCTCTTCATTCTCTTTACATGTTCACACCGTTCAACCCACAGTGTTTTTTTTATCTTGTTGCTCTCCGTTCTTCTACAATAGTTTAATGACACCTGGCTTTTCTCAATCCACCCATTCTTAATATGTACATATATGTAGTTGTTGGAAATGCAAATATAATAGCATTATCTGCTCTTTTTTTTTTCTATTTGGATGCAAACCTGACTAGGCTTGGACTGTTCAACCATGCTAGCAAACATTACCAGAAATGTAGGTAAAAAAAACGCAGCATCTTATCCTCACTTGGCTCTCTCTACACTCCGTATTCATCTCTTCCCCTTATATCCTTCTCTTTGTGGCTCAGATCTAAGATCGGCTGTTTGTCTCCCCGGGGAGAGAGCGAGAGCAGAGTCTCCATCTGCCTCTCAGCCTCGTCATCCCTCCGCCCTCCTGCCCCTCCTCACCCTCACCCTCTCTCTCTCTCTCTCTCCATGGGATCTTGGTCCGTCACCACCTGTCAGATGGTCGTCTCTCTCCCTCAAACCAGCTCCGTGTCTGTCCAACTGTCAAATGAAATTTTGAGTGAACTTCAAATGTCTTAAAAGACAGAAATGGGAAAAGATGTGCTCCATCGGTCTGCTTGAAGTAAGCTGTTTTTAGAAACTACCCTCTAGAGAAATGCTCAATATTTTTCATATTGATTTGGACATTGTGGTGGACAGATTTCAGAGTTTTTCAGGCTGTCCAAACACAGTCTTCAGCCTTATTGTGTTTTTTTCCCAGCAAAACCATATTAATATAAATGATCTTTTAGATAAAACTTGACAGAGTATATGTTTCTCCTTTAAAAGCCACCTAAACATACTGCTGAAAGCCTCATTCCTTCAAAATGTTCTCCTGTGGTCGTCTCTGCCATTCATTCACTTGCTCTATCAGCCTTGCAATCTCATCTGATGTGGTGGAAATTGCAAAGGTGAGGTGTTTCTTTGGCTTTCTCCAGGAGCTGAACTATATCTCACTTCCCCGAAAAATAAAGTAAATCTGAAAGATGTAGAATAATTTCTGTGGACAAATGGGTGAGGCGAAGGATGTGTTATTATTAAATATCTTTTTTTAGAGGCGATTCACAAAAATCCAGTGCTCCCTTGGTGGAGTCTGGTTCAGAGGTAAAGGAATAGAGTGGTGAGTTACTATACAGTGTAAATGTTTTTTAGGCTGAACAAGAAGTTAGCATTGCAAGGGCTCTTTCAACAAAAAGCTAAATGATTTTTGATTTTGATTTTGTAATCATGCTGAAAAGATCTGTAGCAAACGTTTGTTCTATGTACTCGTAGTGTTTAGCGGGATATTTTCCACATACACTTTATAATCACTGAAACTTAACTTCAATCCCATAAGTATAAAGCTAATGTTTGGATATAAATGAACTGCATCGCAGTGGCATGACTTAACGTCACCACTGCAGAACAAACAGCAGCTGATGTTAAAAGTAATGACGCTTTGTATTCCTTTTAAGATCATTGTTAGCTTGTTTTTAAGACGTCTTTAACCTTCTGACATTAACCAGCCGGATATTCACTGACATATGTTCTGTTTTAGAACGAAACGTGAAGATTTTGTAAGCTTGTATTAACCACAGACTTTATTCTTGGAATCTGACCAAAAACGTATTCAAAAAAACATTATCGTCAAGACGAGGAAACCCGAGGCGCTAAACTGCTGACACATTTCCAGTTTTCCAGACTCATTTCTGGACCTCTCTTTAAACCTGTAGAGCGACTTTGACTTTAACTCCCCCTGTCCCCTGGCCAACAGTGATATCACAAACGCTAATACTAAATGAGAATGGTCTAAGCTCTATTTCCTTGATTTCATAATTATGGGTCATTTGTGGGATAAAATGTGAGCTGTCTAGCCATATTGTGTGAGCCATTATGAAAACTTGACTTACTCTCACTGAGAGACAGGAATTTGTTTTCTGTGACTCACGATAATCTCTCAGCGACTTCTCGGTCGGGTGTGAAGTTAGCAAAGGATGCTGCTCTTCCTGTTTTTGATCTGTAATGAGAATTAAAACCTCTGAGATCAAACTCTCTCAGTCGAAGACATGTCGGCTGCCCACACCTCGTTGTAACACCTCTGACAGAATGCTTTCATCTCTTAGCAACGGGCACTTTGTAAGCCGTGTCAAAGTGAGAGTATAGCAGAGTACATCGGCAAACCTACAGATTATTTGAGATGCAGAACATGCTGGCGTTCCAACTCGTTTTAGCAGGTCAGAGAACATAACATCTCTGAGTCATCTCAGACCTATCAGAGGTTTTTGACACTGAGGACACGAGATGTAAGAAGATGCTTGTCTTGGCGGCTATTATTTCAGACAGAAGAGTTGAGGTTTACCAGAGTTATACTACTTCCTGCATTTCTGAACCTGATCAGATGATGGCAACTCGTGCAAGTCGAGCCAACATTTCTGTTTCTAGGCCATGCTAACACTGTCAATCAATTTCTTGCCGCAAGCGTTACAAGATCCAACAACAAGCAATGTTCAGGTTCCAGAAAACAAATCTGACAAGCCTTACCAAGAATGAGAGTTCCCCACTTATGTTTCTCCAAGCTGTGAGATCAGCAACAAGAACTCCAGTCATGTATCTTTCTCTGGCTTTACAAAACTGAAGCTTAACTTTGACTTTGACACCAATGACACATCAACTGGATAAGATATCAAGTCATTTCAGGTTAATAAAAGCATCATGTGAAGGAAATGATCCCATGATTTTCTCATACACAGTTCAATCCAAGTCAGGTCTTGAGGTAAGGCTTGATTTAGGACTTCATTACCAAGATTTAAAAGTTTCTTGTGACTTGCAAAACATTGACTTTGACCGTCCTCTGACAAGAACTTTTTTTAAATGTTCTGGACTGAACCCTTCCTGAAGTATAGCCTCATAAGCAGATACTGTAAAAGAAAAAGGTGCTCCCCTAGAAACGCATGTATTTATAACACGTTACTTTCTGTATTCTCCTCCAATCTTGGAGTTAAGTGTGTCTTTCTTTGCAATAACAAGCATACTACCTGTAACATATCAATATTCCTTAGAACAAAATAGTAAATTAAATAACATTTTGTACCCAGAGAAAATGTGTGGCAGAAAAATGTCACGCCTCAAATGTTTGTTTTTTTGCGTTTCATATCACTGGTTTGAGTCTTTTACCCAGCCAACCACCCCTCAGTGTGCGGCAGTTAGGATCCTTGATCAGACATATTAGATCCTCATTTTGTCAACCTCCTAGAAAACGAATCATTCTTTCTTCCTCCGACTCCAGGGCCCCCTTGAGAAAAGAACACTGAGAATACAAGGATTGAAACGCACCAGTAAGCCTAATTCTGTCCCTCTTCCCCTGCAGATGTCCCGCTGCCAGTCGCTTGAATCAAATCTCACCCTCCAGTCATTCACTCAGGGTTGTGGGATGTGGGCTGTCTGTGCTCTGGCTGTTCCTTTTTGCCTTTATTTACGCTGTGTCTTTGTATATCCACTTGTATCCCAGAGCAGCAGGTGACATATCACATCCCTCTCAAGCTTTTGTCGGGTAGCTAAATCCGGTCCCCATCGCTCTGGCCGGCTAACAGTGGAATGGGAAACCTTAACTCACGCCTGCAAAGCCCCAGCAGACAGCAGCCGGGCCCCACCGCTTTCGATCAATTCCACTTCCTCTGAATATCAGTAAATCAAGCGGCTGCAAGATCCTTCCCCTAGTCCGTTGACGCAGACTAATTCTGCCGGTTTCCTCGATAGTGATCTCCCTAAGACCCCCAGTGAATGGTGGAGAGGGAGAGAAAGAACTAGTGTATAAAAAGCAAGCCAACAGGTCTACGGAGCAGGGATTAGTGGGTAAAGTGGATTAGGAAGAGGTATTCTGATATTCCGCCCAGGCTGCGGTGAAAGTCTTTAGAAAAGCAGAGAAACATCTGCTGGAGCTTAGTGAGGCAATGAAAACACAAAAAAAATCAGAATGGCTAGAAGACACACGCGTTAACACACTGAGAGATTTAAAACAACACAGCCCTGGCACGGGAACGAGGTCGTGGAACGTAGCACAAACCTTCATAATATTATATATACATAGATGTACGTAGAGCAACACCCTGGGGAGCTTTTCTTTTGGCTGTGTGTGTGTGTGTGTGTGTGTGTGTGTGTGTGTGTGTGTGTGTGTGTGTGCTCGTGTGCGCAGGCGCAGTTTGGAGTGAAAGTGATTGCACCAGCTCGACAGGTCCTGGCAAATTAGAGCTCATCTCCTGATTGAAGCCTTTGTATTTTGAAAGCCACGGGACACAGCGTCTCTATTTCTCCTGTTGTCTGTTCCTCCACCTTTTATTTACAGCTCCATCGCTGCGCTGACATAATGAGGACATGAGTTCCAAATGAGATGAAATGAGGTAAAACAAGGCTGCTGTCAGCATCGCTTTCTGGACAGCTTCTAAAAACAGCCAGCGCCGCTTCCTTAACTGGGCCATTAACTTAGAAGGAAGCCTTCAAAGTCCTGCTTTGACTGAGCAAACAGTCCAACAGCACAGTAATGTGCCGCTGAGGGTGGTGTCGCTCTGATGGGACGAATACAAGCAACTCTCAGCTGAGTGCAGACGGGAAGCAGAGATGGGAGTCAGATAAATTTAGCATCAGATAGAATTGGGTGACAGGACTGCACTGCACTATTTTTACTTAAAAGGAGCAGTGATAGTATTTAAATGTGTCCCAGTGGCGGATAGGATTTTTATTCTTCTTGTATTTATTGAATTATTTATTTATTTTATTCTGAAATGGTGAAACTGTCACTGATTTTCCCCTGGGTTTAATACAGAATGATGATTCTTACTACCAGTGATCTTTAAATAAATGCCTTTATTTTAAAGATATATGTTCTGTTTACAAAGTTGCAAATCATTAATGAAGGCTGCAGAGAAGGCTATTATGGGTCATTTAACGGGGAACATTGCGTGTTAAACCTTTGCAGAATCACAATATCCCTGGAGAAATTGTGTTTTGTGACAGTTGCTCCGTTTAAGAATGAAAAAGATGAATAAAGATAAGAGTAAAAACATTGCAAACATTGCATCATGTGCAATAAAACTATATGAAAAGATACTACTAACTGAAGCTAAAGCTAAAGTGAAATATCTAAATATCCATGTTTGTGTCTTCTGTTAGGACTGTTCCAAATACATTTATACGCAAGTCAAGTTATATACAGTTTTTAAAAAGTGGGAAATCCAATAGTTGAGAAGTCGAAACCATAGATTTATTCCCAGTAAATAAAACCTAACCAATAATCAATTATTAAACATGTTTAGATATATTCTGTTGGACGTACTAATGTAATCAGCAGTTTGGATAAGCATACATATCTTGAAGAGTACGAACAAATGTTGTGAAAGACTCAAAAGCTGGCAGTGAGTTTACTGTTGTACTGTCTCAGTGAGGTCAGACATAACTTGGTTAAACAGGAGCCTCCCTCTGACCTTTCAGTACCTGTGTGTGTGTGTGTGTGTGTGTGTGTGTGTGTGTGTGTGTGTGTGTGTGTGTGTGTGTGTGTGTGTGTGTGTGTATCAACCTTTTAAATGTTTGTGTTAAGTGTGTGTGCTTGTGTGCCTGTATGCCTCCCTGTGATGCATAAGTCCGGTCAGGAGTAGTGTGTTAAATATTGATGCAGAGCGGTGCCTGACCAGTCCGGGGGTGGGGGGGGGGGTTGGTGTAAAGGTTGTGGCTCTAACAGCAGTCTCCAGGGAGCTGCAGTATATCACTCACTTTCCTCCCCTCCCCCAGGGCCACACCCCCCCCCCCCCTTTTCTCCCCGGCCTCGGTAGACTCACAGCGGCAGTAAATGCACCCTATATTTCATCTTTTTTTATTTAAAGCCATGAGATATTCCCTGCCAAATCTGCAGGCTGCCACATAACACTGTCCATTTATCTGACACAGTAGCAGCATGTTGTTCGACACCAACGGAAAGCCGAATAGATACAGAGGCTTTCTCCTCCACCGAAACGGGGAAGTGGTTGGAGGCAAGGGTGGGCAGACTTCTGACATCAGGGTGGTTATTTTTACCAGTGAGGCAAGGCACAGTCAAAGGGCAACTCACATCATTGGTTATTCTCATATGGCGAGCATGTTTGAAAGGCATGGACCGTACAAATACCCAATGCTCAGTTTGGGGCCTCAAAATAAAGTGTATTTTACTCTAATATGCCATTTATTTGTACCTTTATAATCCCTATAATGTATCTGTGTCAAATATATCTTCCCTTTCCTTTACCCTAAAGACTGATGAAATGTACGTTTCCAGAACATTAAGTAGTTAAAGGTCCCCTATTATTCAAAATGCACTTTTTAATGTCTTTAATACATATATATTTCTCCCTTGTGTGTTCAGAGACTCGGAAAGTGTCAGTAAAAAAGGTGTCTCTCTTTCCCTCCTGGTCCAAGTATGTGAAAGCGGCTCAAAAAAATTGCTGGATTATGTTTCAGGTTCATATGTGATGTAAGATTCCACTTTGACGTCATTTGTGGGTTGTACGGCATTAGCACCAACCAACCACGGTAAGCCCCCCCCCCCACCTTCTTCCCGGAATTGTAGAAATACAGTATAATTCATAACCTTTTAAGGTTAGATTTGTTTTTGTGTATTTGGTTGTTCTTTGTCAGACTGAATCACACACAAACCAGCTAGCCATCTTTACAGCACCTGCGCTTAATATTTGTTATGCATTACTGTTTTATCCCTTTCACCAATCAGGAATAATAATATGCTAATCATTTTATTCAAATGCGATGACAAATGTGGGGTTGTTTGATTTCGTTACCAGGCCACTGTCAATCAAATGTGCCCAAATCACAAAAACCCACATAGGGTTTGGGAAACTTTTATGTTTAAACAAATAGAAGTTCCCAGGGATTTGTTTACACAATCTCTTCCCTTTGATTGATGCTAATCAGTTATGAATATATAATGTTGTTCTTTAGTTTGTTACGGGCTCTAAAGTAGCCAGAGCAGTGCATTGCGGTCTATGGTATCTGGAAAGCCTCTTGAAATTAGTTTTGATTGCATTGACTTATTTACATGGTATAAAAATGTATTCATGTAACCCAGACTGTGAACTTCCTGTCACATTTTGGTTGTTTTAATGAGTCTACCACCCACTAAGGCTTTCCTCAGAAGTTGTATTTCTGGTAAGCACTCTGGAGTACAGACACTGTCCTGGGTCTCAGTTTAATTTAATTTAATTCAGTTCATCTGCATTGTACTTTGCCTCTGGTCGTTTTCCCTTTATGTTTGAATAATAACCGTTAATAATGTTCCCAGCAATGCATTTCTGCAAAGTCATGAATTAAAATCCTTGATCATATTAAGTGTTATACACTGGAGAAGTAAACTGAGGACAGTCAGGGTTTGACAACCTTAATTCTTCTTTGGCAAGCTTTGTCATAGTTCCTCTTGAAATGTCCAACAAAAGCTATAGATGTTATCATTTTCATCATCAGAACGGTTTGATGTATAATAATAACAGACATACTGAACATCTGAACCCTTATCATCATACATTTGGTGATTCTACTGACTGAGACACAAATGTTATCTGTTTAGCCAGATAGAAAAAAGAACCTTGAAACAGCAGAGGTGGAAAAAGTACTCGGATCTTGTACTTAAGTAGAACTAACAGAGTGTAGGAATACTTCCTGCAATCAAAATGTTACTCAGGTGAAAGTAAAAAAAGTATTAGCATCAAAAGTACCAAAAGTAAGCAGGGCAGCTTTTGAATTTACTCCAGGTGTAACTAAAGTATGATTTAGGTGTTGAATGTATTTCACATCACCTAATCTGTAAAGTAACTAAAGGTAATGAAGAAATGTAGTGGAGTAAAAGTACACCAATTACCTCTGAACTAGATAGATAGATAGAATTGGAGGATGAAACCCTCTTTGTTAGTCACATACATGCACACAGCAGAGCACACACAGTGAAATTGGTCCTCTGCATTTAACCCATCCTAGTACTAGGAGCAGTGGGCAGCTACCGTGCAGCGCCCGGGGAGCAGTGGGACCGGTGCCTTGCTCAAGGGCACCACAGCAGGGCCTAGGAGGTGAACTGGGACCTCTCCAAGTTGCAGTCCACTTTCCATTTTTCAAGTCTGTTGGGGACTTGAACCAGCGACCCTACGATTCCCAGTCCAAGCCCCTACTGACTGAGACACTGCTGAACTGTAGTGGAGTTGAAGTACAAAGTAGCATCAAATGGAAATACTTAGGTACCTCCAAACTGTACTCAAGAACAGTACTTGAGTGATGTACTGTATACCACTGTGGATTAGTATAGTAATGCCTGTATTAAAGATGGAAATCCACATGTTTTTTGTTCATGTTCCTGCAAATAATACAGTCAGTCTTTTCACCAACCTCAAAACAGGCCACACAAGTATGCAATTATATGAAATATTATTTCTCTCTTGGGATAAAATGACAATATTATACAAAAATCATCTTTAAAATGAACCGCATCTCAAAATTCTTTTTACAACTTGTGTTCGTTGTGGACTTTTTATTGTGCTGCTTTCGTCTCAGTCAGTCATGCCAGTGATTCCAGCCAGGTGAGAGGCTTCGCTCAACAGCACCGGTCAAATTATAAATCTCATGTTTTTGGATTCAGGCTTGTGGCAGTACACTGATAGTGAGAGTCTCCATACTCGCATTACAAATGGCTAAATGCAATTCACCCTCCAGGGCTGTGTTCCAGCCAGATGTTCATTTCCTTTCTTGCTCTTTCTCACCATTTGCCTCCCTTCCTTTGGCTCTTATTTCCCCTTCCCCCTGTTCTCAGTCCAGATGTCCATCTCTCCCAGGTCCTACCCTCTGTTCGCCAGAGACAGGTTGTTAATTTTGCGCAGCAGCTGGACACCACAACCCAGGTGTGCAGTGAGTTGTCTCGTACAACTCTCATGGAATATTAGTTGTTTTACAGCTACATTGTATTCAATAATGTACATAGATGCTGCCTTGGGAAAAATGAAATCCTTCTAGTTTGCATTTAAAGGTTAGTTTCCTCCTCTTTGGGCTGTACTGTCATTTAGTCAACTGAAGACGCAGTTAAAGGAATCAATCCTATGTCAGTTATCAGTGTCTATATCATTTTTCCATTATAGACTCTCCTCACCACCTGTGCTGTACGTTTAAAAGGATGTTGGTAAAGGTTGGTATAGTTCTACCTCAAAGAAAACAGCAAATTGTCAGTTAAAATGTGATTCAAAAGTTAAGAAAAAAAACCTCATTCAGCCTCAAAACAAAGCCTTATGTGGGCAGTGTTTTGTGTTTTCTGCTCTGAAGGTGCTTCTTGAGACTCAGGGTCAAGAGGAATTTACTTGCATTAAGTTACTTAAAACGTAGGTATTTCATTGAGATAGTTGGGGACATCCTGACGGGGTTGCACTTAACATTTCAGCAAGTTCCTGAAGTCAAATATTTTATTATAGTTAAGAGCCCCTATTATGCTTTTCTTGGATTTCCCTTTCCCATAGTGTGTCACACACTACAACATGGCACAGTAGAGGTACAAAATACAAGTATGAACCTGAAAATGCATTATGTGTTGTCTGTTAACGTGAAATATTTCAATGGAATTTTATGGATTTATTCTTCATTTAATTCTCAAATATAAAGTGGAAAGTAAAATAACTTTTTCATGTCCAGAATCTCTCTGGGACTGTATTGCAAATATCAGCAACATTTCCCCTCCAAGTACCGTAACCATAACGCCACGAATACACGCTATAAAAACACTGTTGCCACTGCAAGCTTTTAATGAAAGTTGTGGAAGTGTTTATTGGGGCAAAGTGCTCCAACACATAATTAAAAACATGTTTCACAGCTATCTTAGCGTAGCATATTCCTATTGAAACTATTGATTACATCCTGTACTTCTGGATAAGCTATTGGATCAGAAATGCCTCTCATAAAGTCTTAAAATATATGAATCAATACGAAGAGCTTGTTTATCACAATCCAAAACACTTTGAAGCTTGGTGCATCAAGGGTTAGCTCAACCTAAGAGATTACTTCTGCTCTGCTCTGAACAAAGGAGTAAAATATCCAATTCTTTGATTTTTATTAATACCAGGATTCTTTTGCACAATAACGATCACACACTGAAGGTCACAGTTTTTCCCGCCTTTTTATTGAGCACCACATCGCTGGGTGTCCATATATATGTAAGAGAGAGAGACAAACAGAGGCGGACACACTGAGACGTAGAACAAGTGTGATTTCCATCAATACAGCCGGAGAATGTAGTTATGCTCCTGCAATCTGGCCTCCTCTTCTTCATCGCGCCCTCCCTTTTTATTTTCATCTACTTTTCACTCTTTCAATTCCTGTCGTTCACACACTCACACACACACACACACACATGCTCAGGGTACGAGACTGTGTATTTGTGTCTGTGTGTGTGGATCTGTGTGTGTAGGAGGTGTTCTGGCAGCCGCTGGTAGTAAAGTATAAAAACAAAAACTGTCCGGTTGGCATTCGCTCACACATTTCCCAGAACGCCCTCCGTCCTTCCTCTTCTTCCTCTGTGCTTTTTCTCTTTTGCCGTTCCTTTTCTCTCTGCCATCTTTTTCGCAGCACAGATGAAACTCTCTCGTTCACACCAACTCCTACGCTCTCTTTACTCCCCTCTATATATATATATTTTTAAATGATTTGCCTAATTCTCTGAAATACATTTTCTGTATTTCTCCATGGTACTGCGCACTGAGATGCTCCGGCACTTTAATTTCGTCCAAATCACATTTGTGAGTCTCGCACTGCATGTGTACTCGGATAATGTTTGTGTTCTTACGATTCTATCCAGTCAGCACCAAGTGTCCTAACAAGGTTAGAAAGATGAGAGAGAAAGTTAGGACATTTTCTCTGCTGCTTATGAGCGGGTTTAAAACTACGGATGACCTGATTTGAATCCTTGCATATTTTGGTACATGCTTTCAAAAATGCAGCTTTGGAATCGACCACAGCCGTTTACACATGCCCTGTGACTCTTAAGTTATCTAGAGGTTTCATATGGAGGAGATCCGTGAAATTTACGATTCAATCACACAGGTTATAAAGTGGACTCTACCGTTGCAGCTCCCTAATGTAGTCTCTGTTTTGGAGAATATGATGACAAATCTATTGGGGCTGGTGCAAAACCGAAAGACGAAAAAAAACAAAACAATAGAATAATAATTTTGCTAACTGGATGAGGTTATGCGTTAGAGAACTTTTGTACAGGAGAGCTGACACCATAATCGTCTGACAAATTCCAAAAAAGGCAAATCACTTGGTTGATTGTGACCATATTTTGACCCGAATACGTGACAGCAGTTTATTCGCTC
This sequence comes from Eleginops maclovinus, assembly GCF_036324505.1. Classification (NCBI taxonomy): domain Eukaryota; kingdom Metazoa; phylum Chordata; class Actinopteri; order Perciformes; family Eleginopidae; genus Eleginops; species Eleginops maclovinus. The sequence goes on from NC_086365.1 coordinate 8,525,765, forward strand.
TCATTTAAACTCCCCTAGTACCGGTAATGAGAATGTGTGTGACATTGACAGTCCAGTGTTGTGTACTAGTTGTGAGAAAGGAAAGCAATGGACAATCTGCGGACCTGATTATGCGATTATTGTCCAGAGGTACAGTGATATTAAAAAACAGTTTGAACACTGTTCAAAACTAGAGGTTAGTAAGGAGCTGTTTCTGGTCCTTATATATGGCTATTTGTTTTATCGAATGTCAGCAATTTCATAGCTTGCACAACATAATTGAGATGTGTGAAATGCTTTGCCGTGGATTCTTAATATACATTTGTGCCATATTATGCATTTGTAAGATTCATTTAATGAGACAGTATTCACTCCCTTCTCTCTTTTACATCTAGCAGGACATTTAATATCTAACAGAAATGACTAAGTGGAAACCACCGAGCTATGAATAATTGTTTATTTGCCGCCATATGGATAGATATCCATTACCGCTATCACAATCAAGGAGGCAGACGCAGTATACTTTAAACCCCACAATTGATCTCAACAAAAGAGTACTGCCATTTTTATTTCAGCAGCAGCCTTTTTGAAAGAACAAATATGAATTTAAATGAAAGAAAAGACTAACACTGAGTGAAATATTTTGTATTTGGAGCCACAGGAACTATTTTGGCTGACTTTTACTCTCTGACATTATAAATCTGCCTGCGTTTGTTTCTCTGCTGGACAATGGTGTGATTTAACACTCTGCAGTACCTGCTCATGTAACAAGTCAAATAAATCAACCAAGGCACTGGGGCAGGTAATACAGTTACATTTATTCAACTGAAAAGCACTCCAAGGCCTCATGCCTGCTTCAAGGCTGTGCAGGATCAAGAACACATTTTGAGAAGTAGAAATATAAAGTCTGCAATGAAATACTTAAAGTGATTGTAGAGATTTGTAGAGTTATATTTCTATAAGTGTAAGAGAAGAAAGAACAGTGAAAAAGTCTATTAATAAAAGGCTTATTTTTCACAAGAATCAGCAGTTTTTGGGCCTTCATTTCTACCACCCTTAAAATAAACAAATGCACCTAGTTTAGCAACAGCATTGTTTTGATTGGTAATTACATTTCTTTTCAAAAGTCTGATATTCTACACCCTGCCATCACTTCTCTCACTGACCTCGCTACCATGACACTCAAAGAAACACTCAGAAACTCAAAGCGGAGTCTGGAAAAAATGTGAACAAGAAAAAGTAGACATTCCCTCAAAGTAATGTTCAACCTGTCAAATGAGTTTGAACCATATATCCCACTTGTAACCCCCTCCATTTTTTATGATTTGTGATTCAACAGCTATGTCTTATGCATTTAAAATCAAGGTCTTGATAGACATACTTGATGCTAGATACAGTACCTGATTTACATGATGAAGAGATTGATTATCCCAGAGCTTTATTCATCAGGGAGGAAATTATGCACGCATACTTTCACAGATTCCGAAGGTGTTTCAGTACAATTATTTTAAAGATAAGTCCCTTCTTCTTTTCTTGTGCATCTAACAGAACTGTTACTTTTTAGAACCTGTGTCATTTATCGGATTTAACTACATTTAAGTTCAGAGATGTCATGGATGAATGTCACAAAAGCATATTTATTTCCATTTGATTAGCAGAAGTTATACTGCTGTTCAAAGTAAATTTGAATATTTGGGTATATATTTATACCACCCGATATCATTTTCAATATGAAATGCCATTTGAAGTTATAAATAGGCCCTTACAAATACTGTATGGTAATATTTTATTAAAATAAATTCAAATACATACAGCGTAATATGTGTGTGATAGCTTCCACCAAAGAAACTACAGTTTTGGTCCCATGTTTGATTTTCTTGTAGGGTTTTTAAAAAATAATGTTTTGCATTTCCATAAAATTCAGAGGGAAAGTAAAGCCTGTGTCTGGAACAGGAGTTAGTTTTTGATATAAACGTCATATCCAATAACACAACATGTGGCCATGTATGATGCACTTCATGTTTTTGTGTAAGTGGTTTTCCTCATCTTATCTTATTCTCATGAGTAAAGGTTTTTTTCCAAACACATTTTCTACCATTTACTGTTACATCTAAATACTGTCTTTCCTAGTTAACAATATGTCCAAAACTGGGCTGAACCCGAAACATGTCCTTTATTTAATAGGTCTGTAGACGTTCCCTCTTCACTTGTTATTGAATCTCGTATGAATAATTGTGTGTTTTCAACGAGAAGTCGATCTTATGTTGACTACACCATGAAAATGTTCATGTCTTTCTTCCGATAGGTCTCGCCAAAGCAACATTTAAATGGCCTCAACTCTTTAGATATGCATTTATGTTCATACTTTTTAAGAGTTTGCATTTGTCAAAGAAACCATTTAGAAGTCACAGTAGCAGAAAGCGCAGCTGTTAATAATAAACATTTTAAAACGCTGACTTTTGCTTCCTGTTCTGGATCCTGGTATCACAAATGCTTTTTTTACGCCTTTGCTTTTTCCACTCTGACTTTGTCAAAATGTGCAAACACACTCTACACTTTAAAATACAACTCTTTGTTTCTCAAATTTTAGAATTTGAAAACTACCTAACGTTGTCTCATAGTATCATGGCTGCCATCATCCATTCAATTTGATTTTCTGTCACTTGGTGGTTTTTCAGGCAGATCCAAATCCAGTACCAGATTTTTTTTGCATAGCACATAACTGCAATGTTCTGATTCCATCTGGTGAGTTGACTTTTAATGTCATCCTCAACTCTCTCGCTCCCACCATACACTGTAAGTATAAGTAATAATAACAGAAAAATATGTTATACTATTAAAATAACCAATTTAGGAAATGGTTCCACTGCCTGAATACTTTTATTCAATGCATCTTTGTCCACATTAGAGCTTTGACTGTTGCATGATTGTAAGAAGATGAAAAGAGCAAGAGGAAACATAAATGTATTAAAAGTGTAGCTTGTCGCAGCAAGGGCTAACTGCAGTTTCTTAGTGTGTCTATACCTAAAACAGATGTGAGCCCTCTTAAACTCAGTCAGTAATGTTCTGTAATACCGGCGGCTTAAACTGTAGCCGACAATTTGGTTCTTTAAAAAAAAAAATCATTAAAAATGGTCTGATTATTTTGGAAATGTTTTGGTTTATGTTCAACAAAAAAATGTTTTTTAAGCATTTAATGGTCTTCTCGTTAATTGCTTTTTCTCTGAATTTCATCATTCTTGCTTTACTTGTCTGAGTAGAGTGGCATAATTTGGGTTTATTTTATGATATTTTTGTCTCCCACACACACAGTCACAAGAACAGAGTGATAATAGAATCATTGATGAATGAACTGAATGCAGTTAGGGAAGCATGAAAGAGAGAGAAGGGGCGTGTTGAGATTAACGTAGCACAAAGCAAATTGGGTTTGCCTTTATTACACAATTCAGACTGCAGAAAGCCCCTAACCATGAGAGACAAATGAGGCCTGAGATTCATAAAAGCTCCATTAACTGGAGCAATGGGAGTGAGGGCAGACCATCAATGGGTCCGTTTAATACCAAACATTTATAGATCTGTGTCCATGGCCTGTGGCGTGTAATGAGTAGACTGCAGGGCTCTTGCTTTCCAAGCACATCCAGACTGCTAAATTAGGATCAAAATAGATTCTTTGAAAGCTTCCGTTCTCAAAAAGGTTTACTTAGATCGCCTGACTGTGATCCTTGAGATAGCAGGAACCTGCTATTCATTAACTTTTTCATTCCCTGCTACGAAACGTACAGCTTCCTCCGGACGGTTTTTATCCATCTTCATAATTAAGTGAGATCCAGAGCTTCCTCACCCTGCGGTTTGTTCGGTAAATTCCATCATCCTCACAAATCTCAGGCCATTTTGTTGTTCACTCAAATGTTGGCATTAGCAGGTGCGTCTGGAGATCAATGGAGTTGTCATAGACTCCATAAAGCCATCACCATAACCATAACACAGCCGCTATCATACTCCACTCAAATGACTGAGAACACATCATCGCCCATTCAGGCTAATGTGCTAATACGTCTTAGCGCTAATGTCAACGCAACGGTGGGACTCTATAGATGAGGCCCCAAGCGCAAACCAGATTATCCCACCGTCTGACTGTCTCTCAAATGGCCAGAGTAGGGGAAATAGAGTGTCTCATTATCATCATCTGCAGACGGCTCTCCACTAATCTAGAAAAAAACGACGCCATCAGAGTCTGTGAATATTTACTTAGCAGGAAGGAGAGCAGAGGGCGGCTTGCTAACGGCGCAGATTGGCAGTCACACACACTCATCACAAGTAGTGTCAATGCTCAACGCAGGGGCATCCGTCAACGGTATATAGATACAGATGGTGGGTCAAGTTTCAAACAGAGTGAGGAGAGAGGGAGCAATGAGCCGATCGGGGGATAGAGGGTTTCTGGGATTGTTTATTGCCGAGCTGTAATTGAATAAACCTGGCGTCTAACCTCTTTAGGCCTGTCACATTGCTTCATCCTCATGAGGCCAATCTCAAATGCCCTGATTGAGTTTATGCTCAATTGAAACTTATCAGCTTTTCCTTTCTCTTGTTTTAAGACTGCTTCAACAAAGTGTTGTGCTTTGAGTTCTCTTTTGTTGGTACAACGTTGGATTGGATTGCAGGAAGTTGCGTTCAATCATTTCTGAGGTTGTGATTATGCTGACTTTGACCTGTACTGCGACTAGTTGCGCTGCACATCATTTAAGCTTTTTCATTCTTCTGTCTGACATCACATTGCCCCAGGATTGTCTCTGCACCAGTTTACCACCGTGCTAACAAGTACATATTCCGCTGCTGCAAGCGCACATATTTAAAATCTACAGTGATTGCCGTCAGCAGACTTATGCTAGGGTGTGTCATGATGAAGAGTTGTGTTCATTTAAGAAAAGGCTGGGGGGCTGAACTATCACCGTTTTTCTCTTTTTATGCTTCATAATTATTTCATTGAGGTCCTTTAAATCAAGGCAATTAGGCAACTGATAAAAAACATAGTGAAGCCAAAAACTGATTCAAATGTTTAAGGATAATATACCAGTGGTTATTAAACTTGATGAAATCCCCCATTCCTTGCGGCAATTTGTCCCTTTTTAGGTAGAATCTAGGAAATGAATAAGGGATAAACTATTTGTAAAGCTATTTGTTTCGATTAGGCTATTTATCTTGCTTTTATACCTGTGTTGCAACAGGTGGTCCTGAGCAGGTGTTGGATCAGGCCACATGCAATAAATTCCCTTGAATGTGGTTTTGGAGCCAATTGGTTGTCCTACCTGGAATCATCACGATCAATCTCAAGTGAAACAGACTTCGCTGTATGTGATCTACCTAAACAGAGTCCTAACTATCACACGTTATACTACAATATATATATATCTTGAATGTGACTGGACCCCAAGCCCAAAGGAAATGTATCTTGAAGTGACCTTAGTGCAGAAAACATTTACACTCAACAGTGCCAAAGAATTACTTGATACATTTTTCTGTCCATCCAACTTTTCCCACACCAGGACTTTCCTGCTCTTCTTTTGACTGAAAATCGATTTCTTATTCCTATTTTTGAGTAGGGTTAATATATCTCCCTGGCTGAGTTTCTTGGGATAATATTTGAGCAAAAATAAGAAACAAAACCTTTAAAAACCAACCCTTTATTTTCAGGATGTTTGGGTATCCATAAACTGTTACCACCAATACAATATTGTGATTATTCTCAGCCAGTCCCCTGGGATAAGAAACCAGTTCATATTTCATAGAATCAAAGATCTAAACTCTGATATGCAAAAATAGTTGATCCATCATATTTCCCTTTTTAAAGAGCCTATTTTATCCGTATCGTATCAGACCTTAGTCTCTTTATAGTGAATTATAGTGTGACCTGAGAAGGGTTTGGTCGCTAGGTTTTAGCAGTTTTCTTGAACACACCATACTTGGAAAACGTTTTTCCCTCTTGACTCACTCTAGCGCACACTTGCTTCCACCCACACTCCCTCCAGTGTAGTCAGTTTCTTTCAGGTCCTACCATTCACCTCTCCTCTCATGCAGATTTGTGCCCCTCTCCCTTCCTCCCTTCATTCGTTACTTCCCAGAACTAAGGTGCTCTTTACATTTGAAAGGCCGATTTCTTCTATTACATTAATTTATCAAAGTAGCTTTGGGGCTCACTGACCGGTGCGGTGGGAGCAGAGGATGGAGACATGAATGTAAGGACAGTATTAAAGGCCAGTATTACTAACTCTCTGCTTTTTCTGTAGATATTTCACTCGGAGCCATGATTTTTGATTTAATGTAATCCTAAGAACCTGCCCATGTCATATTAACCATTTGAGCCATTTCCTTTTTTTTTTTTATCTCATAGCTGCTTACCTTTGTTATCCATCCAATCATGTTCCACAGAGCATGAACAGTTTGCCCTCCTTAGGCCAAGTTTGCACACCGTGTGTCTCATTAACTGATGAAAACTACTGCAATACTTCTTTTGATTTCAGTGACTGGCATTATTTTTAGTGCCATTTAAGAGATAAACCACTTTGTTACCCCTACCTTTGGACACTTTTCTTAGGATGACATCTTATCTCTTAATGCTCCTTTCTGGTCCACATATTTGTGCAGATTATTTGACTTTGAAGCCTGTAATGGCTTGTTTTAACCAATAAATGTCTAAAGGCAACCAAGGCCACAAAGGCAAGCTCTCAATAGGTTTCTAGAGGACAGTTTGTTCCTTTTGGCCAGACCATAATTTGTTTTTAACTGTTCTGACTCAAACATAATTCCTACAGCCAACATCGTTTTTGGTATCCCCTGAGATCAGAACACAATGGGCCAGCTGAATCTAAACATCAAATCAGAGTGTGGTTTACCTTCAGTTTACTGTGTTATGCCAGACTTCCCATGAGTAATTACAGCCCAACAGATGTCTACATCTGTCTTTCGCTCATAAACCCTTGTGTTTTGCAATCATTGCCTGTAATTTGTTTTAAATAGGCATTACTATTAACGATCCACACAGCAGTTTTATTTGATTCGAGAGAGAAATGCGTTTTATAATCAAATGTAGTTCTCTTCATTGGATAAGATCTTTTGATTGTAGTCTTTCAAATGTAACTTTTTGCTTCATGGAGATTCAAGAGATTGCTTGCTGTGGAAAAGTAATCAATCAACAAGTATCAAAGCATGTTATTCTCCAACCAGTCATTCCTTTGACTTGCGACATTTATATGTTCTATTCTCGGCAGAGATGTCACATTAACAGACATTTAGTAATCCAATGAAATTTGACCATACTCGACACCAATTTGATACCAGGGTAAATAAAGAAAAAGAGTTTATCCCATTTACTTCAAAATACGCTGTATTACTTTTTGCTTTCTGATTTTTGTTAGACAAGACCAAATTTGCCCCCTGATATCTTTTTCCATTGCTGTGAAAACATGTTTGAACCACTGTATTAAATGTAACAATACTGAAGAACATCATGATAACGTTGACATTTTACTATCACCATTTTTGCTAAAAACAGTGTGAACGCACCATCAAACAACTCTTCAGAACGTATTTTCACCTCCTTTTTACAGGTAAAATCTAACATTGACTACATTTCAACACATATTTGGTTCACAACAAAGCATTATTCGGGAAAAACTGTCCTAAACATTTTTCAAAATTCCCCAGATTACTTTCATTAAAGGTCTTACTATCACTTTCTCACCCTATCTTACTAGATATTTAGCTCACTTAAAAAACTAAGTGTGGCCATTCAGAATGAACTCAATAAAATGAACTTGCTCAGTAGCGATAAGAGATTGCCGGTGATTACAACTACATAATACGTCTTAAAAGTTAAATATAAACCTGTGCTAAGATAATCACATCGAGCATGATAGAGGAGCGGTAACATCCGCTGTCACATCTCAATTGAAAACTACCCACACTCTATAATTCAGTCAGTGTTCTATTTTCCAATTTCCCCTGCTCTCATTGCTTGGATGACCATGTTAACTTGTTCGCCTCTGTCTAAATTTATTTGTAATTGTTTTTTTTTTCTTTAAGAGGCCAGTGGGTTGAGCAGAATCAAAAGTCCCTGATTTGGCTTTCCTCTTCCTCGTGACCTGAGATACCTCGAGTTCCCCCCTCCCAACACAGACACCCTTTTTTTTCTCTTCACGGAGCCACTGGTTGAGTGTGTTAGCTCAGAGTTTCTCCCTGTTCATTACCCGGGGTTTGATGTGGCCTCCAGATGACAGCTCAGCCCCTATATTACCTCGGCCACTCGCCAGATTTAAAATCAAATTAGCCGAACGACTGGATGAACCCCCTTTATAGCTGTACGCGCACACATGCACACACGCGCACACAACCACACAAATGTGTTAGACTATGCTTTCAAGCCTTACATTTAAGTGTAGTATAAATTGACAGTAATGTTGTATAAGATAAGCATATTAAGAATAATATGGATATTACTCTCGTGTTATTTTTATAAACAAGTTCTAATATTTCTCGGCGTTGTGGAAAGCTCATCAATTTAACGACACCGACTAAAATGTGCTTGTCGTTCCTCTCAATTAACTTAAAGTCATAATTGGAAAAGGCTAAGTAGCTGTCGTCTGTCTTCAGCGTGGGCTGGGAGGCAGAAGTTCACCCAGTGGCTTTTAAGACGTGTGCGTGCTTTCCGTTGCTGTAGTGTGATTTGCATCTGCACACGACTGTCAAAAGCAATGAATCACATTACTTAAGTCAGTCATTAAAGACACGCTATTCCTGTTACACAAAGTACTCACATCAGCGGCTCCCCGTGACACCAAAGCAAGCTTTTAAAACTCTCACCTGTGACATACGTCTGTGTTTTTGATTTGTGGCTAAATCTTTCGAGGTTAGTGCTTATTGCTGTGTGTTTTTCTGAGATTACTTGTCAATCAAACAGCCACGCAGTAGTTGTCCTTGGATTCTCTATAAAGGAAAGAAAGTGTGAGAAACCAATAATGTGAAACATGACAAATCCTCTTAGAGAATGCTTCAGGATCTATATAAGACATGAATGTGTTTTCAAACAGCAACAGAAGACTAAAAGCTTTTATCAATTACAGCGCACATACACCGAATTCAATCGGTCTGATACCATGAATAGGAGGTAGTGAAATATAATGAACAACATTTGGTTTTTAAGTCCTTAAAAAAAAGATTAGCTTATTGTTAATAAACTTAGATCTGTGAGCTTCACCATGCAGAGTGATGTACTGTAGTTTAACATTAGAAGGCTGTTTTCACACTCCCCTGCTGAACGGAAAGCATGTGCATCCATTGATAGAGTTGGGTTTTATGAAGGTAAATACTGTGTGACATTGGAAAAGTGTTTCATCCAAGGTTGCCTTTCTCGTGTGATCAATTGTGAAGGAGATTAAATTGGAAATACTCAAAATATTAAATGTCTTAAAATTCGTCAGGAGGGGATGTTAGGTATTTTTCGCATTTACTCCAAGTGGTGTTTGCCATAGAGACTGATTGATTTATTTGTCCAAATATGTAGATTCCTTTTTGCTGTGTCTAGAACTTTTGAAAATTCCATAATTATTTTCAACATTTTTCACGTGACTTCAACAGAAATGAGTTCCAGTGAAGGTCACTGATTCCTGAAATACATATTTTTCGGTAAATCTTTGTAAATGTATGATTTTTCAGCGCAGTGACCACAAATAAAACCCCATCCACCTTTCATTTGTTACTGGGGAGGCAGATAAGTAATGGCCTAACACATTTGTAATGTAATTTGTATGACTTGAACATCCATAAAACTGATACCTCAGTTTGCTCAGCAGGTGGATACTTCCTACCTCTTAGTAACAAATGAAAATCTTCCTCGCTGTCATATTACAGACATCTCTGTGGAAGGCAGTGATCTTGGCATTGTGGTCAGTTGTACATGCAGCACCACAAGGTGACTAATAAGGAGGGAAAAGAGTGATGCAAGGAGTCCTAGTTTCTTGCCCCCATGCTGCTTTACTCACATACCCGCTCGCCATGTCTTCCTGCACTCACTCTCTGCTGTAATGAGGGTCCCCGGAGACTTGGGAAAAATCTGCCCCCTTCCTCTAACCCCCCGTCGTGTGTGTGTTCATGTGGTGTGTGTGCTCATTTGCTCATTGACGTAGCAACCTGCCACATTTATGTTGAGATTAATGGAAAGGCTTTTACATCATAAACTTTGGTACCATTATTAGCCTTCAATCCATACAGTATGAGCCTGGGTAAAGAAGAATTTTACCACAGCAGAGGAGGTCTTGTTTGTTTACCAGTTAGTAAATGATCCTAGACAGAGTTTTAAGCTATTGAAATTAAGTGAGATGTTAAGCACAGCCCAAAATCTGAGTAATTTTTGGTGTGGATTATATTCGCAGTTTTACCCCCTTTGTCTCATATCTACTAAACCATGAAGTGTAGAGGCACGGTTTGTCTCTAGATTCCTCAGTTCAAGATGAATCTAGTCTATTATGTTGTCAATCTATGATGTCCATGCCTTGGTGGCTGGTTCTCTGATGGTAAACACACATGCTCTATACATGCATTAAAATCAGTTCTGTTTCAATTTCGGCGAGGGTCCTTTCTTGCAATCATACTTCCGTCTCGTCGCGTTCAAATGACATGCGCCCACATCAGCTATGAGTGATCCTGATACATTTGATGACATTTAACATGATCAGTGTAAATGTCACTGAATAAGCTTTTTTTCTTGGTTTTTCCAAAGTCATTGCTGCCATAAGTGATGGTGATGCTGATAAAAAGTTAGATGTAAACATTACTGTCTCTTTGATTAAAACAAACAAACACTAATATGAATTGTGCAGCCTTGTGGGAGGCATTCACTCTGAACGCCGCCTGGTGCAATGTCAGTGTTTTGCTTTAATTGTACTTAAAACAGGGACTGTGATTTTTCCAATGGACTGATCTTTTGTCCCTTTCTAAATGTCATCAGGGGGGCAACTACAGCAAAAGCCCACACAAAGAACCATTGAGGCCCATTACATTACACAGAGATAGACTGTGTGGGTATGTCAAGGACTCTTGCATAGCAATTACTGTTAAAAAAAATAATTGATTGCATTAACCTGCCCTTTCACCGTTTTACAAGTCTGATCCATATTCCTAAGTGGTCGTGTAGTGTTGGGTTTTAACCTAAGAGGAAACGGCGTAATGATTTTGTCAGGCCAGTATTGAGTCGCTCAGTGGTGTTGGTGTTACTCATGGTGTGCTGTTTTTCAAGCATCTGCAACACAACCAAATGTCAGTGTGTGACTTTCCATTGAGAGGAACCATGACACACATTTACAAACACACACGTTCAGATAAAGCTTTCACCCTCTGGGTTTTTTTATTCTTTTGTGTGGTTCCACTTGGTTGGCCTGGTAAAGGCTTTTAAGAGAACGTTCTTTAATGCAGTTTTTTATGTTCAGATACAGTTTAGCGGGGCGTCTTTCGGAATGTATATTCTTGACGGACTGGAAAACCACAGAAACACAACTACATCTCCCTTATATGCAATACTCTGATTAAACAAACAGCATCTTTTCAGGGCAGCAAACACAAATGTGAACAATGTGTGATTATCGGATTTTAGTCGAGCTTTCAACCGTTTTGTCTCTTTCATCTTTTACTTTAAATCTATTTATCACACTTTATTCCATTTGACTGGAGAGGCGAAAACAGTGAAAAGTGTGAGGTTTGTTGTTTTTCAAACGCCATTAAGTGTATCAATTTAATAAACCCCTTTCTCTGTCTTTCCTAGCCTCCCATCTTTTAAGGAGGTACTGAGGGGGAAATATATCCATGCAGAGAAAATACAGTTCCCCCCGGACCGACCAAGTCTCATCCTTTCTCTCTGGAAAGATTACAAAGCACGCTGGGACAGAGAATGACACAGTCTGTCTCCCTATCCTCTCTGTATCAGGCTGTTTCTACTCCAGCGTCCATAGGTTACGAAGACTAGACTCTCAAACTGCTCAATCCATAAAGTCTGGAGCTGCACCTGTCTGCCACCTTGTGTATAATTCATTATTATGTACTTATGGATTCCTGCACGCCTCACAAAATGCAACTCTGATTCATTGCAAAGGGAATAGAAACACTCTAAGGCAGCTTTTATTATGGAGAGCACAGTTCTCCACCACAGCGCCTGAGATAGATGTTGTGTTATGGTAGGGCTTTACTACCACCACTAAATCATTTGATAGCAATGTGGCTGAAACAGAGACAATTATTGACGTTGTATCTTGCTGTTTAATAGCGTGGCACCAACACATGTAGCTCAATGAGACGCAAAGGACCCTTGCAATTTTAGTCCTTTCTGCTTTATTAAGAGAGTTCTCTTCATGAGTTTCTCCTTTTTATTGTACATTTTTCCTTCCTCTCCTTACATAGTTTACTCAACTTTTTTTTCTGACCGGCATTGCCACATAGTGCGGTTGCATTTATGCCATTAGTCTTAAAACGTGTTTGTGTCAGTGCAAGGCCTGTTGTTGTTGTCCTCCTCCTCTGTTTTTTCTAAGGCTGATGTGACTTTCATTACCAGGGTCTGACAGCGCTGAGGCGAGTGGACGTCTGTTTGTCACCCTCTAATGGGGCTTGGCAGCCTACAAGGTGTGCACAACACCTCAGAGAGAGTGGCCTTCTCCTTCTGTCTCCCTCAGCGGAGGAAAAGACCAATAACACTACCCTGCGCATTCAGTCCACTGTTCAATTTCACTTCACGTCCGTGTCAGTGCAGCGAATTGGATCAGGCATCTATGGACAAATTCCATGTCCAGTTGACTTGATGGGAATTGGCCAAACCTCACCAGGATCTCACACGTTGCTGGCTTGATCCTGCCCCAGCTGTCAATTGCAATATACAGTTTAGACGTAAAGCTATCTAATCCATTTTGAGTAAATCCTGCTTTTTGGTGTCGGGCTATCGACCTACTGCCTGCTGTACTGTTGCTTATCTATCTCTCCTGCACAATGATTTCATTTGATGGATTCCTAGACAGACTCTTAAAAAATATTAAGGCTTCGGGCTACTATTTTATTGGGCCTTTATTGGATCCAAGTGGGAAAATGTGTTTTTTCTATAACATTGGTGTTACAATAGAGGCCCTAATATATGTAATATGTAATTATATATGGACATCCAAAGGTTTCCTTCAGTTAAACCATCTGTTAAATACTAGTCCAATTGTGTGACATACTGTACATGTTTTCTTTTCTTCTGTTCAGCTGTTATTTTAGTCATCTAATTCAATATCATCCTCAAAATCAACAACCAAGGTTTAGGATTAGGACTATCAGAAGCAGAGATGAGGTCATGTTGTTATAGCATCACAAAACCCTCTTAGAATGGAGGTGTGCCTTTTATTTGATTATAGTTTTAATCCTTTAATGCCACCACATTGTGCACAGCATGTCCCACATCAGGATCAGGTGTATGATAATAGATTAATTGAAGGAAAAATGGAGGGAGATTACACAGCAGAGCTCCTGAAGCTCTAGTGGACTGAAAAGATACCAGTCTCCATCAGGCTGCCGATTGTCATCAGAAGGTTGCTAAAACTAAAAATATATTCAGTTAATTATACAGCATTTACTTAAGACAAAATGTCAGACCCTTGACAGTCCATGGGCTTGACTTAGAGACCCTCTGGTCAAGAGGAAATTGGTCAGTCAGGGCGTCAATGTTAAGGCATGTCAATCAAAAATTTGGTAAAATGGAATAATGCTGATGGAGAAAGAGAAATAGGAGATAAAGCAAGGAAGATATGAAGACAATGATCAAACGATGGAAATATCAAAGAATAGGGTGAAGTAGGAAACAGATCCGAATCCTTCCTTTTCCTTTTCAGAACGCCACAATGAGTGGCCTGTAGTCGACATTTACGCACATTCAGACCAGAGCCCACATCTTTTTATTAATCCAACGCCTTAATTTAATTCCAGGGAGGAGGGAGGGGATTGTGAGGGAGTTGGATAGAGGGAGGAGAGTGTAGAAACATGATGTGAGAGTCAGAAACCGTCTTTTATCTGCATGGAGATAAAAGGTTAAAAAGCCTGATAGATCTTTCCTCTCTTTAAAAGCACCTTTGTGCCTGTGCATGTAGATGCACACAGCATGTATGCATGTGTATGCTGATGCATTCGCTCAGTGAGTGTTTATCTGTGTGCCGACTGCGTTAGGACAGGGGAAATGCTGGCTCATAACAAGATGTTCCTTTGAAAATCGCGTAACATCCATCCTGGTGTGTTCTTTCAGGCAAGCGGCACGCGTTGAAATCTCAAACATTAGAAATGTACAGCCTTGTCATGACAACTCTTGACGGAGAGAACATTACCGGAGAGAAAGTACGAGAGGAGAAGGAAGAGTGATAGATATAGCAAGATGGAAATAGTAATGGATAGAAAGGCGACAGGGAAGATGAAAACACTTCCTTTGTGCTCTTCCCTTTCAGTCAGCCTGCCAGTCCCTCCTTCCAAAGCGGCTGAATTGTTCTTCTTTTTCACCATCTTATTGTCGAAATCTTTTTTTGTTTCTTGGCTAACACCATGGAGAAACCTCCTGGTGTGTCACTCGGCTGTTAAACAATCCCCACATCATTAGGCTAGCTTCCCCTTTTTTAGTTCTTTTGATTTGTATGTCGGGTCTTCTCATAATGCTTTGCTGTTGATCAGCGACAATTTGAGGATAATTAGGTTTATTACCATTTATGAGGAAAATCCACCCTTAAAAGAAGGTGACAAATATAATTTCTGTGATTTGCACAGCTCAGTTTTTAATTTATGAATTTCAACAAGTTCCATTCAAGATGAAAAACAGAGAGACTGATCGTGGAGGATATTTTCCTGGTTCTCCCTCACAGCTGGAAGCTCTGCATTCAAATGAAAGTATGGGTTTGATATCATATCTCAAACTCAAGTTAACTACTGGTATACCTTCAAGCTACTCATCCTATTTTCATGTAATGACTCTTGATTTTATTTTACGTATATTCCACCAAACAGGCCAAACTATATAAAGACAAAAGATAAAAGGAGGACACTACCACATCCTCAGTTGGGGTCAGAAATGAATCCATTGTTGCTTTTTACAAAACATTGTTGCTAAAAGATAATTCACCAAAACATACAGAGATAGTAATTTCCACATTTTCAGAAATGTGCTAAAATCTTGTGCAGCATATTAATGAACACTAAGATAAATCATGGACACTTCAACAGAGCGTTCATGTATGCTAAGATAAATATTGGCTTTGTAGCTCCATGCTAATACCTCAGCATGCACTGTTAAGTCATTGTAAGCTAATAGCATCCCAATTAATTTGGAAAGACAGAAATAATGAACAAGTCCTAGTGTATTAAATAATATAGTATGGCGTTTAAATTCACATTTTAAGAATACAATATATGCCATGGGACTTGGAGCTTTAAAGGGTCACGTTTACATGGAAATACTGTATAATGCAAAAAGTAAAGGAAGTGAACAAAACTCGGATTAATTGTTAGACAGGCTGTGAATTCTCTACCCTGACCTTGAGAACCTACCTTAAGGATTGTATATCAAGCGTACATCTCCAGGCGCTCCGTGATTAAAGATAAAAACTATAATTGTGGAACAACAGAAATCCCAGATCCGGATCACAACCAGAATCTAATCGACAGTTCCTTTGCCCAAGGCCAATCTGCTTTCCAATTTCCATGGCAGATATTCTGACAGACAAACTATCTCACATCATATTTTGAAACAGCAGTGATGTTTATGGGTGATTGGAGACTGTTTAGGACTAAATATGTCTGTGGCTGAACACCTAGTATGCTCTAAATTGGAAACCGTCTGAATGAAACCTGGGAAAATGTTCAATCAAAGCTAGTTTGGGGGAAATATAATCAGAAGGTGTATTGTATACAAGACAAATCAAAGTACAAAGGCACATTTTTCATTAAAACAAATGGAATATTCCTCCTACGCTAAAGGGAAGAGAGCAACAGCTGAACAAAGAGCAGCAGACAGTGAAGCTTATCTCCGGTGTGACGTCGGTACATCAAGGCTTGTTGTGGCCAATACATTAATGAACGGTCATTACCAGTTTTCAGTGCCGCCTGTCCACTTCACTTAAGCGGTTTTCAATGATGGAAGTAAATCTCAGCACCGGGAGCTTTTACAGATTGCTCACTGCCAAAATCGAAAAAGTCAAATTGCTCACAACTACAGTGTTAAAAAGAAGCTGCCCACTCTTTCCAGGAATAGTATTCACATTGGACAGTTCTGCAGTTGGTAGTAGTGAGGTTGTGTACCCTTCATTAAGTTAGCAATTGGGTATTGTGATGTATTATCTTTACTATATGATGTACAATGAATAGATTGTGTGAGTAACGTTTTTATGCAAAAGACATGGCACAATCCGTCAGTTGGTCGGTAGATTGGTCAGTAGTTCCACCAAAATACCTCAACGACTATTTGACGCTGTAACCACTCATTGTTTCCAGAGGAAGTATGCTCCTGGTTGGGTGATCCTCTGAATATCCAGTACTAATCATGAGGTTGACCTCTCTGATCCCATTCCTCAACACAATTATTTGCGCTACAGCCACATTAACGTAACACATGGCCAACCATTAGTCCGTGTAAATGTGGATTTGGAGACAATGATGCTAGATTGCTAGATAGCTAACTAATCTTGTTTTTATTAAATTGACTTCCACTAAAATGAATGCAGAGTTAGACTCTTGCTAGCAAAAATAATGTCTTTCCGAACTTTCTTCTTCGTCCTTAGTGGAGGTAACACATTTCCCGCTGCTAATTCATATTTTAAAATGTGTCCATAATCGTCTTCGCTGCGGACGGTTTTGGCCACCTGTTGTCCGTTACTTCCTGATAATCAGCAACTCTTTGGTCATCGCTCAGATAAATGATTATCACTGAGAGTGTATAATTATAGTGTCTACACCCACATCATGTTAGGTAAACAATAATTCCTTCTTTCAAAGCCATGAAAAACACATCATATTCCTTTAACTCTCATCATTCTGGTTTGTTTTGGTGTTGATGACATGTGTTGGCTATTTTTTGGCACAGAATTTATTTCCAAGTGAGATTAGGCTGGAGTCCCTGGAAGGCAAATTCCCTTTCCTCGCTGCACATCATGTGGGACGTCATTTGTGATTGTTCCAAAGTGACAATGAGATTCTGCCATCACTTGTAGGTGCTCACAATAGCACACTCACCAATCCTCCCCACTCTCCTCCTCCTCCTCTCCCATCCTGTCTCTCCTTTCTTTTCGTCTATTCAGCTGCCTGTCTGCAGCGGTGACTGGTTCATCCTCATTTGCTCCACTCATATCCCAGACCTGACATCGCCAAGCAGCCGCCACTGTCTCCTCTCTCCCTCTGCTGATTGTTTGTGTGCTCAATCTTTTTGTTATTGTGGATTATTGTTGATTATACTGCAACTGTTAACCCTAACAGGAAGATTGATGTATTTGCCTTAGAAAACACTGCCCAGCTAGTAAGTCATTGCTCTGTAAAACTGAAACGCATAAAAGACTCATAAATTCAGATCGTGCCACATAATCACCATTTTTTAAGTAAGTTATCCAGTGATTACTTCTCTATGGTTACACGGCAAACAGGAAGTGCTGGAAGCCAATGCAGACTTTCCATGCTGCTTATTCCCCAAAATATAGAAAAATGTATCAAAAGGAACACCCAGCTACTTTATTCAAACATAACGCTACATTTCCACCATTTGGAGTTTCTTTGAACATTCATTTGGGATGCCATGTTGCCACTGACCTTGTTAGAAGTCAATAAGATGTAGCTTTACTCTAAATGCAGTTCTCAGGGGTTAAAAAACTTAAGTCAATGGAATGCAGAGAGAGATTTAAGATGGGCAAGAGGTAATGACAAGGTGATGAGGAGCAAAATAAACGAGATAAAATGAAGCCAAAGTGTGGAGGAAGAGTTCCAGGGGAGATTTTGATTGGCCCTTTCCTCTCCAGGTTTTAATCTCCCTGATCTGTAATTAGTGGCAACTGTGTCACAGCAAGACTTGCTTAGAGATACAAGATGGGGCTCGAACACACACACACACGCACACGCTGTAAAGTACAAAGCAATGTACACACATAAAGGACATGCCAAATGCATGCATCTGGGTTTTCATAGACCTAACCGTAAAGGCACTTGCGAAACAGGAAGTTGTGCACGGAAGACTCACATTTTAGAGACCAAACACTCCATCAGCAGCACAGAGGGATGAAAGCTTGTCTTTTTCTGAAGCAGATAAAATGAAAATATTATAGCACATTCAAGAAATCCACTGAGGGACAAACTCCCACGTTATGCTTTCATACCCTCTCCGCTTTCTGTTAACACTTAGAAGCTTACCTCAAAAATCACCCATCGACACATATTCACTTACCTCTGCATATTTGTGCCTCTCCTCTGCAGCTGATCGTATGGTTTCTTGCTAGCCTCGGGCTAAATGCTGCTATTGATTGCCAGGCACAAACAGCATATAAAAAGTGGCCCCTGCATAGGGCTTTTGTGTGTGTGTTTGTCTAACATATGTCATTTTGACTCTTTCTCACAGATTCAAAAGCTAAAGGCAAATGGAGAGCAACCTAACAATGTGTCTCTCTGTCTCTGCAGGGTGGCATTTAAAAAGATTCTCAAAATAGATGACTGCAGAGGATTTTACGTCTCCTTTTTTAATATTTTACTGTCAATGACAGCTCAGTTGGTTACATGTTAAAGTCTGCGTCATCTTCATACATATGTTTGAGTCAAATTAGAAAAATCCATAACAATATACAATATTTTAAGATAAGGTGACATGCGTTTCAATAATTGAATCAATTATTCATTCAACAGAGCTCGGGCCAGTGGTTTCTAACCTTTATGCATGCAAAGCAATGCCCTTTTACAACCCCACATCACAGGCTGCAATTTACTTATTATTAGAGATTAGAGATATCCGAACAATTTCACTGAGCTAAAATCTGGATTTTTAGTGTTCTTTTTCTGCTATGGCTCTTAACCCTTTTGATTCATCTTCTGGGAGTCTCTGGTGAGACTGGTCTAGTCCACCTTAAACGCTGGTCTACACTAGTCCACCTTATATTGTAAGCCTTTTTAAGAAATATAGGATGTATTCAACCTTGAACCTGTTTTGGGAGCCACAGTCCCAATTCAAGTGTAGTCCACCTTAGAATACACTGATTTAGTCCACCATAAACCAATTGTGTAAACCCTGAATGAGTAGGGAGCCATTGATAAGTCCACCTTAAACTTGTCTTGTCAAAAAATCTTTATTTTAGTTTTTGGGATTGTTTATTTAGTCCACGTTAAACCTGTTTTGGGAACTTCAGTATATGTCTGGAACCCTTTGATTTAGTCCACAGTACTTTAATCCTGTTTTTGGAACCACATATTAAGTCAACCCTAAATGGGTTCTGATGACTACAGATGATATCAGACCTATTGAGGGAACCAACAGTTTGCTTTACCTTTGACCTGTTTTGGCAACCTTTGATTAACTCCACCTTCATTTGTTTCTGTTCCCACGCATTAAACCTCTTTTGGAACAACTAGTTCTCTCCACCTTAAACCTCTTTAGGGGAGCACTAGTTTACTCAACCTGAAACCTGTTTTGTCAAGCATAGAGTTTAGCAGATACCAAATAGAACAGAAAAGTGTTTTGCACTACAATGTTTTACTGTCATTGTTTTCCCACATTTATGTATTTATGTAGTCAGACAAAAACACTCTCTGCGTCATTCTAACATTTGAGTTTCTCAGAGTAGGAGCACATCTCGACCTCAGCCAGGCGGAGCAGCACTACCCGCGGGCAAACGCCACACACACAAACAAACACGTGCACACACAAACACACACAGTCTTGTAATCTGTTCAGTATTCATCTGAAGTGTTGAGGGAAAAGGTGTGAAATCATAACACACTCTCATGGAGTGAGTGGAATTTTTACGTTTGGTCACACCCAAACACAAAGATGCACAGTGATTTTTTCCACTTTGTTTATCGCACGCTGTGAAGGCATGTTTCACGGAAAGAGTGTGAACGCTGCACCTGTCAAGCCCTGATTGTCAAACCATGTATTCAGCAAAGAACACTTATGACAGCCACACACACGCATGCATGCCACCCATGTTCATAAACTCAGAATAACTGTCAGAGTTGTTTTCCTGCTAATTGCTTTTGCTAATTTTATCTCCAGAGTAGCAGTAAAGTATAAGTGCTAGGTTGTTTTTAGCGCTTAGATGTTTTTTATGTCTCTAATGTCTTTGAAAAAGTGAAACCTAAGAAACTGCAGTAAATCTTTTGGAGCACACTTGAGGTGATAATTCACTATCGGTCTCCTTCACTGTCCTAAACGTATCGATTTGTAGCACAAGAGACGATTAAGGCTCAAATTGCACATAGGTATGGCAAACACTTAAATGTCCTTCTTAGACAAGCACACCAATGACTCTCTTTATTCCTGCAAACATTAGTGCCTCTTTTTCTTGGCCACAATTACAATCTTCTCACTCTGAAATGCGTCACTTATCGTCTTGGGCTGTGACCTCCAATCGCAGCGTGGCCTTTGAACTCATGAGCCTGGTGCTGGGTTATTCCCATTTGGGTGTCTCGGTATTGACTGAGAGGTTATTGGTTCAGCTAATTGCTATTTGCATAGCTTTATTAGTATCCCAGCTCTGCCTTCGTGACATTTCAATCTTTTTTTTTGTCTGTTCTCTCTAGCTATGTCTTTCTGGCTCTTGTTCCTTGCATTGTGGTGAGAGGAATTAGACAGTGTTTGGTGTGTGATTAAGAATTCATGCTTAAAGTAGCGGCAGGCTCATCTCAGGAGAGAAAGCCATGGAGGAGGAGAGCAAACATTAATATGCGCTTAATAACTCTTTCTATCTGCTTCCTTGTTTTCTCATTCCGTCTTTGTCTCAGGCTGGGTTCCCGCTGCACATTTTTCTGTGAATTATAAAATATTTAATCAGGAAGGATGAATGGAAATGATGGAATACTGAAATTATCAAGTAAATATCAATATTTTTTGTTGACATGTGATGAACAGTGATGGAAAGATGGCATGTCTGGGTCCTGTTGTTTAAACAGTTTGATGGAGACTAGTGGCATTGGGAAGCATTATTTGTGACTAATGGTTGACGATGAAACTCCACCAGCATGACCATTGTGCTAGTTGGACCCTTCTTGATTCTTGTTGAAGGCAGATAGCTCCAACAGGAAACCAACTAAACCTGACTTACTGTACATTAGAATCATAAGAGTACTTTATTCAATCCAGGGGAAATTGGTTTCATGACAGTTAAAAAAATATATAAATAATATAAATACAAAAAAGGAAGGGGGGGGGGGTATGCACATGCCATTTCCTGCTCTGTGTCTTTATGTTTGTCCTGTGGTCGCTCAGCTCTCCGAGTGTGTGTGCACGTCTTCCAGAGTGAAATGTCAGTCTCATTTCGCTTTTATTACTTGAGGGACGAAAAGGAAGGCTTTACTCTGTAATCTCAGACTCCCTGCGGCCGCCGCTCAGCCCTTGCCGTACCTGGGAACACACTCTCCGCGGTTACATAGAGGCTTTTAAACACCTTATCCTCACACTATTCCATTATAACCTGCGAAAAAAAGTGTTGTTTTGTATTTGCATTCCTGCTGCTTGCGGTGCTGTGAAACTGCGGGTGAAGGGTGACAAATGGTTCGGTTAAAAGCATCACGACAAGAGCGTTTGATTGACTGATTGATTGTGATGGATTGGCCTGCGGGGGTGTGGATCAGAATAATGAACACCTTCATCTTGGGCTGGCTGTTCAAAGAACAACCGTCTCTTGCAGAAGACCTTCAGTCCATAACACTCACAAATTATCTACGAGTAGTCGCAGTACATTTCTAAATGGTACAGTTTGTGTATCAGACTGTTCCTGCATTATTGTTATTTAAAGCAATTAACACTCATGGAAAAAAGTTGGACATAAACCTTTTGTCAAGAAAAAGGTTGCTATAGGCGATGGGACGGCTAATAACAATGTTAAAATAGATGTATTTGTTTAGACAGTGTACTGTGATAATAGACTGATACATTCTATAAATGACATATTTCTGAACCCCCAGGGTGATGTCTCTGAATTTATTATTTTATCCAAAAAAAAACACACCGGCCCCAGCCGTGGCGCCACTGGCTGGGGCACCTGCACCGTACGCTGGCAACCGGGTTCGATTCATGACCCGTGGTCCTTTCCAGATCCCACCCCGACTCTCTCTCCCACTTTCCTGTCACTCTCCACTGTCCTATCCGATTAAAGGCAAAAAGCCCCCAAAAAATATCTTTAAAAAAAAATGTTTTTATTAAAAGATAATAAATGTCTTTCAATCAACCAACTTACTAATCATTTCAATATTAAGTTCTGAGATTACTTATTCATGATTTCATTTGCTTTTAGATGTTAAAACGGTTCAGACTCACTGCTACTTTGCTTTTCCTTCTCTCTCATTGTTTGGATTTTCTTCTCAACCAATCTCTCTCCTTTTATGTGTGATTTATAATTGTACTTGCATCTTTAATTGATATTCTCCGCTGCATTGCGTTGTATTACCATCAGCTGCTTATTTTAATTCATGCTGCTGTTTTAAGGCTGCTTATGTCTTGCCATTGTGTTTATCATCCTCCCTTTAGGAAAATGCTTTGTGCAAATGAACGCGCTCTATAAATAAAATTGTTATTATTATTGAACCCCAGCACGGTAATGCTCCGCCGCTCCAGGGAGTCGTTTCTCTTTTCTTGCGTCCGGTTTCATGTCAAGCTTCTCCCACACTGGGCCAGCTGTGGTTCGGCTGTTGGTGAATATGTTAGCATGCCAATGAGGCCTGAACATGTCTCCGCAGAGCCAACCTGTGTGTCTGCAGTGCGTGGGAGGTAAAAAAAAAAAGTAAAAAAAAAAGATTGTGCCCTCAACCCCTGTTCCCCTGAGGGAAGAGGTGTCTCTTAAAAACACCAACATGTGTTTGTTGACTCGCAGCTATAGATGCACAGCGAGAGGTGAGCCGGTCAGTTTCATATCGCTAGCGTGTGTTGTTTTTTTTTCTGTCCTGCGAAGGGAGTCTTGAGGAGGTGGAGGAAAGGGCAGGGAAGGGAGGGGGATGTAGGGAAAGGGGCAGGCGAAATTGAAATAGAAAACCAAGTCAGTGGATAAAGAAACAGGACTCTTCATTTTGCCTTGTTGTGCAACCGTGTATATTTCCCACCCGCCATCGCTCTTTCTCTCCGTCTCTGTCTCCCTGCCCCGCAGCGTCCCCGCGATGATTGATATGCACCGAGAGCGAAGCTAGCTACAGAGACAGAGAAAATCATGCATAAAAGATGAGCGCAGTTTATTGTGTTTTCCTGGGGCCGAGGGGAGAGCCGAAGTTATGGATTTATGCGTTGTGTGATTGGATGAGAGCCCGGACCCCTGGGACAGATGTTGAGACGGGAGGAGGGGGGAGTATTTTTTAGGTCCGGAGGTATGGAGCAAGAACTTATGTCGGACAGGTGGGAATTACTTACCGACAAGTGGCGGGAATGCAGTGGCCAGAGGGAGTCACCGCCGCAAAAACCTCTACACATCCTCACTTCACTCTCCGCAATGGAAGTTGGCATCATAATTACATTATAATAGTCCACCTCACCTCCTCATTCAGCTGAGAGCAGCCAAATGGACTGAGTGAGGTTGTGTGAACGTCACCTCGTTGGGTTACACTGATTAATTGGTTTGCTGATACGTCGGGTCACTACTTATTCCAAATGTTACATTGGCCCGCGTGATGGATGTGACGCATTCTGTTTGATGACAGTGTTTAATTGATCAATTTCTACATGAAGCCATTAAACTGAAATCATTCTAATGAGACATTTTGATTAGATTCAAGTGCGCTTGAATATATTTTCCTGTTATTATGGCGAGTTTAAGTGTCCTATTACATTGTCTACACGCAGTTAATGAGCTAAAACCCTGTCAAGAATAACATTTTAATGAAAATACTGAGTATAACTGCCTGGCTCGTGCTGTTCCTGTAGTGTTTCATTGAGAAGTCTTGAATTTCCAATTTCTAATTTATATTAATAATGCAACTTTCCTTTGCACAAAAAAGTAAGTGCTTTTGCTGCATGATGTGCAACAAGGGTGAAAGAAGAAAGTTGGCCAAACGTTCTTCTTTCACTCTTGTTTAGAGCTGATCAGTAGTCGGTTAAAATTCCATTAGCATGTAAGCAAACCGACTTCTCAAAAAAATGACAGGAAATGAAAACATCAACCATGATTCCAAATCTGCTATATGGACTAGTACAATATCCAAATCCCAGTAAGCGCTATGTTCGGTCTATCTAAAAAGATGTATGAAGATGAAAACCTGCAGAGAATTCACAGCCTTCAAAGAGAATTTAAAAATATAGTTGGATATAAATCCTCTTAAACAAATCACACCATGTACATTTTGAAATATTTAACAATGATGAATAACGTTTAATTCCCTCTTAATATTACAAATCAAATAGCAATATCATTCAAAATAATTGCAATAAGTAGTTTCTTTCCAGACTCCCGTCAAACTAAATTAAGCGTAATGTACGTCTCAAACCTCCCATATAACAGAAATACATTCTAAAAAGAAAACCCTGTACTTCTACAACCTTGGAATCTTTAGTTCTAGAGAGCTAGTGGACTACAGAAGTAGTAATACCCGTATATTTAACAACACATTTAAAGAGATTAACGGAGCTTAATGGAGCAGTGTGAGCTGCACTTTGTGCTTGGTTGGGAGACATCACTCTCTTTCAACCGGGGCTCAGCCGACAGTGTTTTACCGATCATTGTGTAATGTCAGCTTAAGGTTTTCTTTAGTGCATCATTTGAGGGTAAATGAACCATGAGCAACAGAAGTCTTTCTTTTGACTGAAAACATGTGATTTAACTGAAGTCTCCTGGCAGATTATTGGAATTATCTAATGTAATATGGCATCTTTATGAACAACTGTTATTTATTATCTCTGCCAGGTGTACGCCTGAAAGGGAGACTCTGTGTTCAGTTAATGTGTCTGTCTGTATGTCTGTCTGCAGCTAATCTCAGATACAACTGGACCATTCAGCCTGATTTTTATTTTTGTCTCAATGCTCAAGGACATCTTGTGGTTGCGGTAATTCACAGTTATATGATTTTAATATTATGTATACCCTTCGTGACTGCAAACTCCGTACGCCCTATAACCTGCTGGTACGGGCCTCAATTGACAAAACGCTGCAATTGCTAAAGCCTTTTTAATCCATTCGCTATGAAAAAACAGGCCTTTTGCTTTGACAAACTGTATGCAGTGATATTTCTCATAAGAAAACCCAACAACATCCATAGAAAAGATGAATTCCATACACTAAATGTCATGATCAACTTCAGTTAGGAACAATACGAGATAAATCATTCCCTGTTTGTTTATCCTGGCCATCATCTTTACTGTAAAGAAGCCAGGAGGGACAATCGAACAAGATTCAACTCTTTGTTTGAAAGGGGATAGGGAGACAAACCTGGGGCTTTACACATGTTCATTTGCACATTTCCATAACACCACCACTGAAAATAATTTGTACATTAACACATTGTAGACACAAAATGTATCAGTAGAACCCTGTTTACACAACACTATTTCCCCTCGTGCAGTGCTCTATGAGTATTTCAGTAGCAGATGACCGTTGTTCATGTACAGAGCCGTCAGCAAGTGCCTCGGTTATGAAGGTTCACCCCATATTATGGATATGTTAGCTGTGACTCTGTGATCTCTAATCACCTCCATATCTCAGAGCAGCTGGTATTGATTGGTGGTCTTCAAGCAGGAGTGAATCTACCTTATTGATCTGCTTTGATTCTTTTGTTTCATCTCCACCCAACTCACTAATTGGGCTATTTTTCGTCGACAAGATTGACTTTTATGCCTGATATTAAAGAGCTGTATTTATTCCCTTGAGGGGAAAAACTAATTAAAGGGAGTGTTTTTCCCCCTTCTTCTCCTCTTCTTCTTTTATGTGGAAATAATTCATATAAACCCTCTTTTCTCCAAGATGCTCATAAATTCAGAGAAAAAAATCATTATTTTCTCATAAATGTGATGATATTGCTCTCATCGGGCTGGCTGTGATGTAAAAGCACTTTATGAGATGGGCTATCCATCCCATGCATCACATGACGACCCTCTTGGTGTGTGATTGGCTCAGCAATGTTGGCGGTAATGCCATTTCATTAAATAGAGACACACAGACGTCTTCCATCTGGGAACAGAGGATTCTCATCATCTGTCTCTGTGCCAAGGGAGACTTAAAGATGAAAAGTGACCTGGGTGCTCTTCCTCTCTCTCTATGAGGGACGCGATGTCTCCGTAAAGACTGTCTGTCTCTGTGACTGGCCATCTAGTAAACAAAGATGCATTGATTCCAGTGCGTCCCCTTTAGCCCTGAGGCCACTATTGACCAATGCATTACTAGGAGGTTTTGTCCAACTGGAGTGATTACAGCATTTAGCTGAGATTTACTCTGCGGTTAGGAGGAAAGGACTGTCTGAGGAAGATGAACTGCTCTTCAGACAGGAGGTTGTGGGTTCAGATCCTTGGGGACAGGTTTGTGAGAGCTGCTTCATTAGACATTGTTGTTCACGGGGAGAATTATGAATGCATATGTTCGCAGAAGACCTAGCATGAAGGGTCTGTGTTAGACGTTTGTCAGAGATTCTACATCAGGTGTGAAACAAGAAAATAGCCTTCAAAGCCTTCAAAGGTCATGGAAAAACAGATTGCATGGCAACTACAGAGAAGTGGGTGTTAATGACACAGCTTCTGACACAATGTTCTGTTAAAAGAGAAAAATAACATTATGATATGAAATGTTAAAAGCGCTGTATAAGTGGAGAAAGGTATGCACCATCAGTGCAGGAAGTTTTGAAGGCTTAAAAAATGATATCGTGTTCCTGAAGAATTTGTCCTGAACCATTCAATTATGGACGCCCTGCCGTACACCCAATGGATTCAATCCTTTTATGAAACTGATTAATCAACAGCAACACAACCCGGTTATGTGTTGTGTTTTTAGACTCTAGTAGTACACTGAATCTGCTTTATTGACGTATTGCTCTCAATAGAATGGTGCAGTGATGATCTGCACATTTTTTTTTTCAGCTATAAACAAATTACACCAGTTTTCTCGTTACCATCGCTAAGCTAAAGGCTGCCAATGTTTGCGTGATGACCTTAAGTAGTAAGTATGTATTATTTTGACACTTTTTAGCAACTGCCTTTTTTAAGACACGTAAAAGGTATACAGACATATTTAGTCTCATATAACAACACTTTCTAATTACCTCAAACCTTATTTCAAGCATTTAGCCTCATACTCATTCATGGGTTTAGTACTCATTCCTGTACCATGCTATTAGAAGTGAAATAAATAAATACAGTTTCTCATAGACTTCTATTAAATTGGAATTATTTTTCCGGAGAGGTTAAAGCTCGGTCGTACCACACCCGGCATATAAATTTGTGTTCTCCCTTTGTATCCCGTGTGAACAATTGTTGTGTTACAAGTTCAGCAAAGCTAACTGCTCATAGTGTTAAAAGAGAATTGAAGTTGTATGGTTTCCTGAGTCACCTAAACTGTAGCCAGCTTACTAACTTGACTAAAAAAGCACATTTCTTTTTTGGACTTTCTGGTGTCATTCATCCTAGTCACACTTCCTCCCTGCATCAATTCTGTCCAACAGCCCATCTTTCAGCAGCCTAACAACCAACTATCATTCAATATAATTTCTACAGATACATTCAGTATGATTCATATGCATGCAATACGTCTTTATTCATTTTGGCTCTGTGCTCTGTCCTTGGCATTGGCTCTGTGGGTTCTTGTGTGTGACAGCATCATTGTTCTGGCAAATAGCCTAGAAGGTCTTTAAAAGACAGACTGAATAAATTCACAACTTTTGTCCTGCACTAACAAATGATTCTTAAACATAAACTGTTTCTGTTTTACATATTGTCAAACACTGGCAGTATTCAAAAAGGAGAAGCGGGATATTTACGGCTTTAAGATTTTTTTAGAATTTGTTTTTTATAAGTCAGAAGTAAGAGATTGAATAAGTTGACGGACACAAAATGAAAGAACTGCTGTGGACTTTATCTTCTTAATGTAGTTATTCTGCTTCTGTTATTAGACTTTTGTGTATTGTTAACATAACTTTTTAAATGAATATAGTGGAAATTGTATTCTTTGTTTCCATTTTTAATTAGTTTTACTATTTTCAAAAACACAAATACATCATTGATGATTACTGTATTTCACTTCTAATCTCTTCATCTTATATCTCTAAAAAACAAACATATAACAAGAAAAACCCATCACTATTCCTTCTTCTCCTTTTCATACTGTCTACTTTTACCTTTATTGTTTTTGTATTGTCTTTTGAAACAAATGGCTTATATACCTTAATGACCGGTAATACCTACACAGTAAACCTACACTGTAGGGAATATCTACAAAATGATTTGGCTGTTTTTGTTTCATAGCGCTCCCTGTGGGGAAACTGGGGACCATTAGCTCTAATGAAAATGACAGATCTAGCCTGGCTTTCTGGGGACTTGAATATTTCCCTAAAGACTTGTTTTACCTCGTTGGTGTTGTGTATGCGTTCTCTTGTTGCTTTTCACCTGCTCCTTCATTGAATTACGGAAGATTTTAGGCATTAATGCCAGCCACTGCCTTCCCTCCATAATACCTCAAGCTAACACATTTGCTCATGCTATCTTTATTACAGGTTTGCTTTGGGCTTTTGTGTACACTGACTGTAACATAATTCCCCTTTAAATGGTTTCTCTGGGTGAACGAACATGCCTCTTAAACCCACTTCTTGCTCTCGGTATGTCTATGAGGCATGACGGTCCTACAGTATGCATGTTTCCTGCGGTTGCTGGGTTTTCAAGCTGCTTTCCAGGCCGACTACATCCGAGCTGAATTACATCCATGCGGCAGCGGTCGCGGGCCTTGTAATTTCAGCGAGGAGGTGTCATGTTTAGTTACGCTCTCAGTAATGGAGAGCTCGTCTTTTCATTACCCTCACTTTTAAATGGGCCACACCATAGCAACATGTGGCAGTGATCAATTTGAATGTCATTAACACCGGCGGCTTTAAGGTCCAGGCTTCATTCTCTCCATTACCTAAACCGCTGTAATTTAATCAGGGAAACGGGCGGAGTTTGGAGAGCTCCTGGTCAAGCAAACAAAAGGATTATTAACATCACCAATGACATTGTATTTACAGGAGAGGCTGAGGGAACTGTGCCATTTACAAAGCAATTTGCCGCTGTGATGATACAGGAATAAATAAATGGGAATTTGTTGTTGATTTGTGTCTAGGACGGGGAGTGTGACATGAGGGATATGGCAGCCGGAGGAGGCATGCTCATCCTTAGGCGAGCTTTGAATGACTGGGGACACAGCTTTAATATTCAGTTTGATGCCTCGAGTACATCACACTGGTATTTTACATTCGAAACACAACTTGTCCTACTCTAACCTTTAAGAAGATTAAAACTATGTGAGCAATAATAGCATTCGAGTTGTATACGCAAGAATGTTTTTTGTGTGTGCAATCATCTTTGGCTTTGCGAAAGTGTTTTTATATATTTCCCTCCATGTGCGCTTGTTGATTTACACTGCTGTATTAGTGTTGCGGATGGCAGCTTTAGTCTATTTTCTGTGAGAATAAAAATCCAAGCCCATCTGCAATTTGTCTTGATTAAGCTGGGTCTCCATCTGCGAGCACCGATCTCTTGTTGGTGTCTTTTCCCATTTGCAATATATTTCATTCCAGCAGCCCCCCTGTCCACTTAACACCCCCCACCTCCTTTTCGAAGCAAAAGATTAACAGATTAGAAGTAACATGATTGCCTACTTCCTCTTTTTCTTTTGTGCCTGCTGCCTTTTTCCTCCCTTTTCAGGAAGAACTGAGGAAAAAAACCCACATCATCTCCATGATTTGCCTCTTCTTGTCTCCGTATGCAATATCAAGCAAGTCGAAAGCACTTAGTGTCCTTCCCATTCTAATTTCATCTGTCTTTTTCGCTCTGTACTGTATAACATGACGCATATGCCCACACTCATGCCTGTTCATTAAAATTCTGCATGGAACTATAGTGTGACCAGGCCTATTTCTCCAGCGTAGTGAAAAGGCCTATCACACACCTCAGCAATGCGTAACCAATAACTGAAAAAACGCATGACTGAAAAAATGAGAAGAGATAGAGGCAGATGAAGTGCAGTAGATGAGAGAAAGGGGAGGTGGAGTGGAGAGTTTGACTGAAAGGCAAAGCCAGGATGAAAAAAAAAATGAGGGGGAGAGAGATGGCATAGCTTTAGAGATGGGGGGGGAGTGGTGAAGCAAGGGATGGAGGATCTAGCAAGCTGGGTGGCATTAGTAGGGAAAGCCTCTCTACTTCTGCTAGATAAGAGATGGCCCTGGCCAATGATGTGGAATGGTTCTGATTGGCTGAGCCTGATCCCCCAGCAGAGCGAACCAAGCTCTTCTCCTGGCGCCCTGAGCACTACCGTAACACTGTCGGATATTTCATACTTCAGTCCTACAACCGTGACTGCTGCAGGGTACTGCAATTCTGACCTTGTCCCCGTACTACTCAACATTTCATACTTGAGTCCAACAACGGTGACTTCTGTGGCGTGCCATAACAAGAGTCTCAACCCTGCGTTCTTCAGGAAAAAGAATCCTACTATACCATCAAAATGCTCTAACTTTTATAAGTACAACTATTTATCCATTTCGGACATTCTACACCTCACAATTTATACAGGATTCTAGTTGTTGGGTGTAAAGCAAAGTCCCTAACCCTAAAGATAAGTAAACAAAGACCTTAGCTCTGTGCCATCTTTCAGCTGTTTTGAAGTATCAGAGTCTGTAATCATTGTTTTTTCTTTGTTTTTGTGGCCGTAGAAAAGCGTTGACTCAATAGAATGGACTGAAAAATTACAGAACAGCCACTTGACACAAGTGGAAAGCCACCCAGGCGTTTCATCAGTTGGCCATGGTGTCAATCAACATTGTGTAACCTCTTTTGGCAATATAAAGACAAACAGCAGACATCTATCTAAATGAAAATCTTCAAGAACACTACTTGAACCATAGTCCCTATTTTGCAAAAGTTGCAGGAATTCTGAATTTTCTAAACATTGACATTGACATTGATTTTGCACAATTGTCCAAAATCAAGGTTCTTGTCTGGATGTGGGTTTGCAACACCAGCGATGGCTGTTGTAGACATCCTAATGGAGGAAAGAAAAAGATCACAGTCCTCGACTGACACCCACCATTTCCTGAGGATTTCCATTCAGTTTATTCCTAACTGGCATTCGTTCCTTTATACAGCTCTGAACCATATGGGAAAACATCTTATAAGAACCTAATTGGCTGAAAGATGGTACATTTAAACGTTTAAAGGATCATTTCAGCTTACAGATGTGGGACATTTAACTATTGGGCAATAGTAAAACAATATATGTTACTAAAGTTGAGTTTTTATTTGTGAAGTTCAGGGTAAAACTTGCATTTGCATGTTTAGGTGCTCTTAAAGCCACTGTGTGTCTACTTTTTAAGAGAGTATGTCTTACAAATGACCTGAAGTTAAATGCATTTGGCATGGAAAATGAAATAATCCTTTTGGCAATAGACAAAGATGTGTTCCTTTCAGCCATTTAGTCTCACTTACACTAGGTCACATCTTGTTGAGATATTGGCAGGTATTTGTGTCTGCCGGGGTAAACCCTACACATACAGAACAGGCTTTAAAGTAATAGGCACACTCTAACATGATAAAGATGTATTTATGTTATTGTTTTTTTGATGGGTTGATAAAGATGCAGCTTGTGTTTGTTACTCATGAAATCAGAATCTCTCTTGTCCTGTCAGTTCCAATCAAATCATTCTGCTCCAGAATCCCACTGCACAACACTGCACAAATAAAGGATTGTTATAAGTGTGAAACCTCCGAAATGGACTGATATGCTAGATATAATGCTGTTGAACATGGTTACTGTAAATAAAGACATGCTGCCTTCAGTGCATTTACACTCTAATGTACACCATGACAGATAGGCGCCCTGCAGGGCACAGCAACACCGCTTTTCTCCGATCTGACATTGTTTTTTTTCCTTCATACTTCATGACCACAATCACAACCACTTTTGGACATCGTGACCTCACTGTTACCCTACAAACCAGCTGGTTATGATTATGTAGCATGGAGACTTTGGCAGCAGGGCCTGCGAAGCCATCTGGAGCAGCGGGGGGTTTGTCCCAGTAGGCCGGTCGACCTGTTGGCCAGCAGCAACTCTGATACACAAAGCAACAAAATAAAGTCCTGCTGTGTGCGAAAGCGTGCATTAATGATGAAAGACATGGGTGGATACCACAGAGACTGGGTTTGCCCTGATTCTAAAGTGGCTGAAATATGAAAATGTCCCCTTTTTTATATTTTATTTTGTATACACAAGTTCAAAGTTGATCACAATACATTTAATGGTTCTAGATTTTAAAGTTACAATTTGATTGTTTTTTAAGTGGGGTACATACCTATTTACAATGTTCACCACTTTACCTTGCTTTCAAACAGGCTAATCCAATAGTGAATTTAAACCTGTATATCCATCTATGCTCTCGCCAAAGACTTGATAAAACCAAAACTTGCTTTCGTCCAGTTCATTCTATTTAAACCGCTTTTTTAAAGGTTGACCAGTATTACATCCTCCTATTTGAGTTTTCACTTGGTACAAAATATGATTTGGGCAATTTTAATGACAGTTTCCACAATATGACAGATAGTTAAAATATTGAAAGTTGACAGCCACAGTACAGCCATAGTATGGCTAAAGAGAATTGGCTCCAATTAAAAAATCACTATATTTAACACAATTAACAGCATGTAACGAACCAGTAAGTGACTTTACTTGAAGTGTTAATTAGATTTGATTATTTTTGATAAAACTTAAATGATGCTTGAAGGGAGACAGGGTCAGAGCAGCAGCAGTGAACAAGAGACAGTGGGTGGGAGTAAAACAATATGATATTTAGTGAGAATGCAAGCAATTAATAATAATGAGCGTTATACTACAGAGAGAAAGTGTCGTCTCTGAAAGGTCAGTACAATAGATTTGGTTATCAAACAGACAGATTTAGGAGCTCCCGGAAGAACAGCCTACTGAGGGTTTTTTACTTTGTGTGTTTTAGTTATTTATCTGTAATGTGTGTCACACAGTTTGATCCTGTCTTTATCTATGGTTTGCCATATGGCCCCCTGCCTGCCTCTACTCTATCCACTGTTCACACTTGACTGCTTAAAGGTGAACCCTGACGAGAAGCTTATAGCTGCGAGGTCAAACCTAAAGTCCAAGCCTCAAAGGCCCGCACAGCAAAGCGTAGACACGGCCACAGATTACTGTCCAGCCATACAAAAGACATCCTCTGTCACCTGGTCCTCTTTTTCTGAACAATTCAACATCGAAACCCGGCCAGTTTTGAAGTCGAGTGTTATCAGGGCGAGCTGCAAAGACGAGCTGCGCTGTATCTTTGCTTTTATCAGATCAGAAGGTGACAGGAGGAAACGTTAGCGGGAGGCGATTCAGCAACTTGGAAAAGCTGCTGGAGGACATGAAAAGAGAAACAAGGACGACTCGCCTTTCTGTTTGTCTCTCATCTTCCCTGACTAACGTTCCTCTACATGTTTTCTTGTCTATCCTTTGAAGATGCGCTTGCTTGCAATTATTCGTATGCACGTGTTACATATAGGAAAATAATGATGCAGCCTGGGTAATCGTTGGAGTATGAGTAGTTGGATGCAAATAGCTTTTATCAGACACACATGGGAGGCACTCATGGTAAACAAATACAATGAATCAGTAAATGTGATAGTACAGCATTTAAATTACCTCTACCAAGGGCGTTAGGTTTCCCTGTCTGATTGTTGGACTGTAAGAAGGATTACGGAAAAATGAATCGCATGATTTTCACAAAACTTGGTGGAAGGGTGTTTCTTAAGCCAATAAGGAACCCATGGTATTTTGGAGTGGGTCCGAGTTATGTAACACAGACCGTTTTTCCCTTTCTTTAACATTGCTATAGAGCGCATTTGTGCTTCATTCCAGTGGTGCAAGACCTTTTTTCCCCTGTTTTAACGCCCCTCAAAGCAGAACAATAACTCAGAAGAAGCTTTCAACATGTCCTTCAAACATTCAGCGTTCTGTCTTTGGAGTGTCCGAGTTGTCTCCATATTATGACCTAAAGATCATAAACATTTGGTTGCTCCATTGGCGGAGGTCAGCATTCGCTCTTGGATGTCAATGCCATGGCTCATATACAGTATGTCACAACGTTTAAATAAGACTCACTACAGTGTACAATCCCAGCAACTATATTTAGCCTGCTCGGTGAATTTCTCAACACTGCGGGAAATGCTTTCATTCTCAGTGCAAAGTGCTAAAACCTTAACATTTCACTACATGTCAAACACTTCTCCATTTAGAACATATGTGAAAGCAAGCAAACACATACTGTATAGATAAAACACACAAATATATGTTCAGTATTGTCCCATATTTTATCACAGACAGCAAAATGACTGGATACAATATAAGTCCATGTTTGTCACTTTCACTTTTAAGCACGTACTTTTGCCTGTTTTCAGATGCGTCCTTTCTCTCTGACGTTACCACAGCCCTCAGCTGGAGCTTTTCCCAGGAACGAAAAGAGACATAACATACCTTCAGGTGAGAAATTAATGGAGCCAGTAGATTTTTATTGCAGCGTGATTCCTCAGCTGATTGGCCACATACTCTTGACTTTGTATCTTCTTTTTCGAATACTCTTAAGAACATCATAGCATTAGTTTGTGGAGCATGGTGAATAGAGAGGCATTAGGCCTGAGAAGTCTGAGGGGCCCCTAGGGACATTATTCAGAAATACCATTCACACACACACATTTGAAACACTCTCACACACACAACTGAACCAAAAGCTCTCAAAAACACATGTGAAAATCTCACACACACACATATGAAATGGTCTCACATACACATATGAAATGGTCTCACACACACATATGAAATGGTCTCACACACACATATGAAATGGTCTCACACACATATGAAATGGTCTCACACACACATGAAATGGTCTCACACACACATGTGAAACTATGAGGGGCCTTTAGGGACATTATTCAGGAATACCGTTCACATACACATGTGAAACACTCTCACACACACATATGAAACGCTCTCCTACACACACCTGAAACGCACTCACACACACATGTGAAACGCACTCACACACACACACACCTGAAACGCTCTCACACACTCATGTGAAACACTCTCACATACACATATGAAATGTTGAGTTCAGTAGGGAATTAGGAGTGCATTACTGTTAAAAAGGAGGGCCTTCCTGTCACATGAAGGGATCAGGAAGACTCCACACTAGGAAAAGCATGATGTGCTAAATTTCAAGGAAGCCAACTTCAACCACAATGAAGGTTCATCTGATCCTCGTTATTTTTCAAGTCTAAACTTTATTTTTTGCAGTGAGAGGTAAGGATGTTTTAACTCTCTTTAGTAGTGTTTTGCAATGCATTGAGTCACTGCAAAGTGAAGTATCCAACAATTTGGATCACGAGAGGCTTTTTCGAGTGCTCGATGACCGGACACAAACTCTATCTGCATTTCTTGCTGTGTTGAGGTATGGTCATGATAATAGGGATGTCAGTGACCTACTAGGATCATTGTATAGATGCTTTCGCAACTTGCTGCATGAACATGAGGCCAGGCGGAGATCCACTGATGTGACAAACAATCTAATACCCCCAACAACCTTGACTGGCCGTCAGGTGACCCCAATACAGCATAACCGCTGAACAGATTTCTCATTGTGTGTCCATTGGTATGACATGGCAGAGAATTGCATCATGCTTTGAATCAGTCGAAGAACCCTATCCAGAACAGGCAAACTCTGGGAGTTGAGCCATTAAGATATGCAGTATTGTCAAATCAAGATCTGGACAGCATTGTGACAAATATACTACAGAACTCTCAAAATGCAGGTGAGGCATATGTAATTGGAAGCATGCGATCACATGGCCTAAGAGTTCAGCGTTGGCGGGTCAGACAGAGCCTGCATGAAGTTGATCCCATTGGGCGGTCATTTAGACGTCGTCATGCTATACGACGAAGGGTCTACAGTGTTCAGGTCCCCAATTAATTATGGTAAATTGACTTGTAAACTGTTCAGATGTGCACATTTTAAGTACATACTTTCTTTAATGTAGTGTATATCTCCCAACAGGCATTTTGACTGCAACCACAAGCTGGTTAGGTGGCGGATGGTCTTTCATGGCTGTGTCGATGGCTTTAGCCGGACTATTATATACTTACGGTGCTTATCGTAACAACAGAGCTTCAAGTGTCTTGTCATTACTTATAGAAGCAGTAGAAAACTTTGGTTTGCCTTTAAGGGTCAGATGTGATCACGGTATGGAAAATATACATGTTGCCCGTTTTATGTTGGAAAGAAGGGGGTTGAACAGTCGTAGCGTTATTACAGGTGTTTCAGTACACAACCAAAGGATTGAGAGACTATGGGCAGAACTCAATAGAGTTGTATCAAGACACTTTGCAAATATGTTTAACTTTATGGAGGAACAGGGTATACTGGATTCATTGAATGCACTTCATCTTTTTTGTCTGCGTAATGTCTATTTACCAAGAAATAGACGTGACTTGTGAGTGATAATGAAATGTTGACAATGTTTTTGTTTTTCGTTTTTTAAAGATTTTTTTAGATTTTTATTTTTTTTAAGTGGGACTTAAAAGAGCCGCAACTAGTCTTAAAGGAGCCGCATGCGGCTCGCGAGCCGCGGGTTGAGTATTGCTGGTGTAGAGGCATAGTCGTCCTCTCCCTTGTGAAGGAACTCCACAGAAGGTGTTGGGGAAAAGCCGATGGGTGGCATCACAGATGCTCCTGTTGCGGAGGCCAATATTTTTTGTATTTTGGATGGCCTTCTTCTATACAAAAAAACTGAAAAACAATTTAAGTGGTTGTTGGTCCAATTAACATGTTTGTTAAACATCTCTTGAGTTATTATCATTAGCTGATGATGGCATGTATTTTTTGTAGGGAAAACTATTTTGAAAGTAAAAATATTAAAAATATAAATAGATGCATCATTTTACGGGTATGATAAACTATCAATCACCTTCTGCATCCTGGAGATAGTCTCTCCAGAAGATTACAACCATCTCTTCTGCAGTTCTCTTGTTGCTCCCTTCTGGAGAGAGTCCAATGCTGAAGAGATTGTCCATCTGATCAGCAGTGAGAAGACTTGCCTCATAGCAAAACAGGGGCTTAAAGCTGTCAGGGTGTCTCCTGATTTTTTCAAGAACCCCAAGAGTCTTCAGACCTTCACAGAATCTGTACAAAGTACATGGAAACATTTTACTGTTGCATAATTTAAATAGGGTTCCTAATTCACTTATGAATTGTCAATGTGTGACTTACTTTTATGTACAAATAATAGTTTTAAGTTTTAGTGAAGTTAATCCTACAACATGTTGGTCAATAATACAATTTCTGATTCCTATTCTGATTAACCTGACGAAATAACCAACACTGAATACCTTTGAAATGGACCTTGGACCCTGTAGTCAACCTGAAACATCACTATGTCCTGTACCAGCAGCTCCCTGTCCCTGATGGACTGCACAGGCCTTAGACATCCAGCATTAGCCAGGTACTCAAGTAGAGGTGCCTTTGACTCCTCAAGTTCCTCAACCGTGGTACTTTCAGATACCTAGCATCACAAGGAGCAGCAGGTTGGCTTGTTATGGGGGCTACTTGTTATGCTTATAACTTATTAGTAAAAACCCAGACACAAGAGGACTGCATAATTTCATGACACCAAATGCTCCCTTAACTGTTCATTGAGGTTCAGGGTTTTTTCCCAAATTGCTACAATGTGACAGAAAACATAGAGATTATAATTGGCTTGTCTGTTGGATGGTGGTGGAATTCAAACTACAACACATGGAAAGTGGGCATTCAGCAATGGACTGGGCTGGACCGATACTGCCTCTCAAAATGTAAAAAAGCAAGAGAACATTGTACTATTACCTAATTCTAATGGAATATAACATTGTAAACTAACTACCAACTGACCTTTTTGACTTTCTCAAGGAGTTCTGGGTCAGCTACAGTATGTCTCCTACAGCTGGATTTGCTGAACCATCAACAAGAAGCGAAAACACTGTTGGTGACAGGAAGTTTGGTGGTTTTCTTTCCCCTCAAACATGGGGGATCTGGCAATGGTCTCCATCAGCAGCCTCACGAATTCCCTCCTTGGCCCTCCTAAATCAATCCCTTCCTCATTTCTCCCCATGTCATCCGAGAACTCAACAGAAATCATCAAGTTGGGGTCATAGGAAACCCTTTGGAAGC
The DNA here is from genome assembly GCF_036324505.1 of Eleginops maclovinus. Classification (NCBI taxonomy): domain Eukaryota; kingdom Metazoa; phylum Chordata; class Actinopteri; order Perciformes; family Eleginopidae; genus Eleginops; species Eleginops maclovinus. The sequence continues at coordinate 8,564,375 of NC_086365.1, forward strand.
CCTGCATGGCTCCTTCCCAGACAGCAGAGCGATTTATGTTGAACCTGCACTGTCGTTTTGTAATAATTTAGCTTGACAGTTCCAGCAGTATCTCCTGACTCGGGACCTTTTCTGCACTATAAAGAAAAAATTGATCAAAAACACAGTAAAGTTACACATTTTATAATAACCCTTTTTTCGTCATTGTAAGCATTCAAATAATCCTCAATGTGTACATCACAATAATTTAAAGATCAATTATCAGATGACATCCTTATTAGTTATCCTGATCTCTCACGCTCGCAGTCTGTGTGCGCTACCCACATTGGACACTCCATACTGGCAATAATGGCCTTGTTTAATTCCTCGTCATCTGAGGAGTCATCAGGAAGAGTTGACACAAGTGTTAAATATGATGAGTAGTCATCATGGCCGCTAGTCCCATGGTTGGCATCACTCCTTGGAAGGCAGCCTCCATCTTGACTGCTTGTGCCAGGGCCGCCATCCATTCCTTCCACTACTAATCTACTCCTTTTAACAGCGCTGGTAGCTGGGTGGTTGGTGGCATCATCATTATAATCATCATCATCAATACCAGTGCCAGTGCCAGGATTGCCTTCATTATCAATATTGCCAGTACAGGGATCATTATTTGTCATTGCTCTTGAGGCTGCCCTGGTGGTGACACGGCTGCTCATGCCTGCAGGGATTTGCAGGATTTCATAACAATCCTCATCACTGTCCTTAGCAGTTGATCTGTCAGTGGTAGAAAGTTCACTTTCTCCTCTGAGTCAGTCTTGAAAGAGAAAGAAAGAAGACCAAAATGATATATCAAAGCAAAACAAGAAAGACTTTGAAATTAAATAACCTTAAATAAAAAACAAGTAATTACTTAACCGATTAAAGTAGGGAGCCTTTGTTCACACTCTTCTCAATTTAAATTGCTCTATTTGAATTTAATATAAACTTTAAATTGCTATAAGCAGGTAACAGTAAACATTTTATTTTCAAAAGGTAGTTATACTTAATTTAATTAAGTGGTAAAACAAACAAAAATGCAAACTTACTAAAAGTGTCCTTGATGGTCTTACATACAGGGCTTTGGTTTTGAAAACCTTGTGGATTAGCATCCCATTCAGCTCCTGACCCTCCTGGATCTTAGGGGACACCAACTTATTGCCACAAGACATAACAAGCTGGAGGCTACAAAGAAGATGTAGGATATTACAACAACAAGAAATACTTTCCGGCTAAGGGCTTAACAATATGATGTAACAGTATGCTTGTGTTAGTGTGTGTGTGTTCTTGCTCCTATAAGGTGTGTGACTGAATCCTGTACATTTTAAGCCAAATTCAACTTTTATGTGTTTTATAAATGATGGTTGCAATTTGAAATACGTTTTAAAAGTGCTCTTTAAATAAAGATTATTGTATTATTAACAACGCAAGAAGGGGAAAAAAAAGGGTTTACCTGACGTCCTCCAGAATATGCTTACCAAAGACATGTCTGATGCGATCAATAACAGTCCGGTGGTCCCAGGCCTTCTGGAATTCAAAGGCACTGAGGATATGTCCATGTTTGTGTAACCGTACTTTTGGACGTTATTTGCACACTACATCCAATGATTGATTGGGGAGTAGTATCACGTCCTTATTGAAATGGCCATGCTGCTGTGCCCTAGCTCTGACATAAGAATGTATTATGTTGTGGAGATCGTATTGAAACGCAGGAGACGTTCATTAAAGTTGAGCACACGAATGCGTGTCTCGTTTAATCACTCAAAGTTATAACACAACAAGATGGCGCTGTCCTGTAAACCAACAAGCATGGGGCTCCACGTCATCGTAAACACAGATTAATTAAAGGGACCACGATCCCTTTTTACAGTTGTACTTTTAAGCATAAACCAACGGTCATACTTACAGGCATGAAACAACAGTGTGTAGAACCACACTTAAGAAGGAGGTGAATTCTGTATATTACATTCACTACAATGCATTATTAGTATACTATTCGACTACATGAAGGCAGACAGTTAAGTCATACTGCTATAATAAAATGATGAGAAAACAGTAGGTCAGGGTATTAAGTATAATCAGTTTTCCCCTTGAAAATTAAAAATTAAAAACGATAAAATGAGCAAATGCTTTTTTTCCCGTTTTAAACCAAAAATGAAGTGCGTGTGAGTCACCAGCACAGGTCTATATCTCCCACTGTGGAGGTTGTAACAATGTTAATGTTATTATTGTTATTAATAATAATGATAAAACCAACAATACCAACAGTTTCCACATTATTAATTAATGCCGCTGAACTAAAATAATATAATTTTATTCCGCACACTAGCTAGCTAACTTCCGCTTACTCTGGAGCTAATAGCCTGGTTCTCCTGGCAGTAAAGTTATCTCACATATCACTTTTATTAACTTCAGTCAAGTTTTGTCTCCAATACGCAAGCAAAAGTTGAAAAATTAAAATGACATCAAACCAAACACTCAAAATATTTTGTGTACTGAAAACGGATTATACAGACTCTATAATATAATGTAACGGACTATTGAATAATTATATTATATTGGATGACAGTCTGTTAACAATGGAAACGGTTTTCATGCTATATATAAAGATAATTTCAAACTGCGGATATTTATAATTACCTTGTTTTCCTCGTGCCAGATGTCCATGTGCCAAAGCAATGTTGTGCTTGATAACGTGCCGTGGTGCACAATCTCTCCTAAGAGGAGCTGTAGCTGGCCGCTGCCCGCTGCGGGATGGGAAGAGCGAAGCTAGGTGACCGTCCACGGTGTCCTCACCTGGAGTTGGAACGGTCGGTTGCTGCACCATTGTGGTTGCACTTGACAGCGTTCTAATGGTCTCCGCTGAGGCCTTTATATTGTTGAGCAACGCCGCTGCCTCAGTTAGGCTACGTGCAGGCTGTTGAGAAGACATCGGTGTAGCGAACCAACGAAGAATAGTATTTTGCCTGTATTTTGGAATGAGCTGTTTGTTCTCAACAGTTTCCTGTTAAATTGGAACGCCTTCCATTTCAACTAAGATGCCTTCCGTTTCAACTGAAATTTCTCTCACACAACTTACTGAAATTAATATATGCATTTCTTTTATATTTTCACGGCTGTGTGAGACCATTTCATATGTGTGTGTGAGAGCTTTTCATATGTGTGTGTGTGTGTGTGTGTGTGTGTGTGTGTGTGTGTGTGTGTGTGTGTGTGTGTGTGTGTGTGTGTGTGTGTGTGTGTGTGTGTGTGTGTGTGTGTGTGTGTGTGTGTGTGTGTGTGTGTGTGTGTGTGTGTGTGTGTGTGAACGTGTCAGGTGTGTGTGTGAGAGCGTTTCATATGTGTGTGTGTGTGAGTGTTTGATATGTGTGTGTGAGAGCGTTTCACATGTTTCACATTTCTGAATAATGTCCCTAAAGGCCCCTCATAGAAGTCAGCCTTCATATATGTGCTTGTCTGCTTCAGTCAGGCCTGTTTCCCTTCAGTAGAGCTGATGACTCCATAACCACATCCACGAGGCAAAGCGATGTCAAAAACCAGAAAATCACAAGTAGCACTTAAATTATCCTGTTTCATTTTTCAACTGAGGGTAATAAAAATCGTGTGTGTGTGTGTGTGTGTGTGTGTGTGTGTGTGTGTGTGTGTGTGTGTGTGTGTGTGTGTGTGTGTGTGTGTGTGTGTGTGTGTGTGTGTGTGTGTGTGTGTGTGTGTGTGTGTGTGTGTGTGTGTGTGTGTGTGTGTGTGTGTGTGTGTGTGTGTGTGTGTGTGTGTGTGTGTGTGTGTGTGTGTGCTCTCTGTGTTTTCATGTGGGGCAGGGTTTCCATAGAGACTAGGCCAGCTAATCCGACGAGCTGTGGAAGACGGCGAGCCGGTCTGAAGTGCTCAGCATTACAGCGCCTTCTAAAAGCTCCCTGCCTCTCAGCGCCTTAGTCTTCATTACCTCCACATCCCCTTTTGATTGGCTGCGTTTATCCTGAATACCCCAGGTTTGGGAGGGGGCTGTAACCCCATATACCCCCTTTTACCACCAAAAACACACACCGCCAGCATCCTTTAAGTTGTCATAGCAACCCCTGAAGGCAAGAATTTGGACTCATGAACCAGATATTGTGCCCTGTTCTGTACCCGGTAGTTTTCAAGACAATACTCCATTCTCTTCTCCAAATAACGCAGTGGAAACACAGTTTATAGGAGTGATCACAGTGTATGGTTTGTTGGTGTCCAAATGATATAGAAAAAGAATATTACACGCCCCCTAGATGTACTAAGTGGCAAGGCAATTTTGCTTTCCTGTTTGGGTTCGATTCTGTTCCTCTGGGCAACATTTTGGCAAGCTTACAGTCATCATGTGATTGAAATAGAAAATTAGCCCGGGGTCTTAAGCCTCTCTGCTCGTGCCATGCAGTGCCCAGTGTGTTTACATTGCTTATCTGGTGTCAACGTCGCCACTCAAGCTCAGCAGGGGGATTGAATAAATGTTGGCAGGGCACCGGAGTCTTCCCATGATGCTTTGGTTGGGGAATGGAAGACGCCTTTAGATTCCCTACTGAAGGATAAGTAGGATTAAAACAGTAATTAAATACTTTATAGATTAACATATTGATTTAGACGTTATTCAAAACTGCATTTATTGAATGTTTGAAATAATCGTACTATCTGAAAACAAACCTGATATCCTGATGATTACGCAACTAAAATGCATAACATCGGGTGGTTTTGGTGAATAGTTTGGCAAGTGAGGGGATTTGGATTCACTCTCATAAGGAATCATTTACAATTCATTGTGAGTTGTTACTAACCATTTATTAAGTCAAATATTCACCAGCCTTTTAGCTCTGCTTTGGTCTCCACCAGTTCAAGAACAAATGTTTTTGGAAGCTTTCAGCTACCAGTGCTTTCTTCAATCACGATTTGCTTTTTCTTCTATCAATATGTAGTGTTTAAGATTAGGCAGGAAGGGTACAGTCTGTTTATGGTAGCTTTTATATAGAGTGGTTTGACGTAAACACGGTTGCGAATTATCTTGATAATTCTTGATGTGATAAATGAGATCATTTCACATTGTCATCTGAACCAATGCCTTATGTTCTGTTACTGATTTGTGTAGCTTTAAAGAAGCTTTAGAACCGCTCTAAGCATTGTTTTAAATGAACAAAGATGTCTACTGAGAGCTGATCTTTTAGCCCCTAATATAGTTTAACTTGCAACCTTTACGTAAGATTTGATTGCAACCGTTAAACTACACCTTCACTAAAGACTGGCCTGCAGTCAGTTCAGGTACCAGCCAAAAAAAGTCAGTGATTCCCATTCAACAGTTTGTACTTCAAAGTACTCACACATCGGTCTTTCCTGCCAAGAGGAAATGCATTGGTCACCATTATTACATTCCCAAAAGGCTTGCTTTCATCTTGACTCAGCATCCTCTCTTTATTTCTCTTTCTTTCTCTCTAATACTCACATGCAAAATCACAGCTGAAAGCTTTTCATCCTGTTATTTCACACCTTCTATTCTCATTTTAGACTCACCCTGACCCACATACTTTTTATTCCCCATACAAATTCTTCCACACTCACCCCTTTTTGTCAACCTCCTTTCAATCTTTACCTGTTTTCCCCTCTGAGTTTCCTGTCTATGTTACTTCACCGTAGGGGTTTCACCACTTAAGCTTTCTCTGAGATTTTGTTTTATTGGTTTGATGATGGACACAGCTGGAGTAGACATTCCGTATTTTGATTTTCATTTCAATCTTTTTGTTTGTCTGGAAAATCAGCTGGAACTTTGATGCTAAAACAATTAACTGTGAAACTAGGATCAAAACAACAAATAAAAAAGATCGATTAATAAAGTGGGCTGAAGTTTCCTCAAAACTGAATATACACTTTTACATTTCAGGTAACTTCAGGTATAGTCCAAGTGTTTCCTTGGAACCGCTAAAGTTTTCTCCCTCTGGATATTAGACTGAATGTCCTTGAAGCCATAAGCTCTGATAAAAAGGACACTTTTTTCTTCCCATTTTTACTTTGTACCTTTTATAGTCAAACTGAATCATACTGACATTATAACTTCAGTGATCCAGATTCTTCTTTTTTTTATGTATTCAAAGCTTTACATAATGTCCCACAGATAAATACGGTTCAAAATTCTTGTAGAGATATTTTTATGCAACAGCGAAGTAGCAGTCTCTCTATACATCATGGTCAATAATAAAGCTACAGAGGTGCTTTTACTGCAGTTTATCATAATTGCAGCCTTTAGCAGAGCAAATGAAAAATAAGTGAATGAGTTTAATGTTGTTGATTTGAATTAACGGATGATTGGTTTAGATTTGGAAGGATGAAGACGTGATTATCTTACAATTTATACAAAGTGAGTTCCAAATCCAACATATTGATAACGCGTTGTTTTTCAGTAGCAGTAGCAATATCAAGGTGTGATTAGAAAGGAATCTCTATATATTTGTTCCTTTATGATAAACGGTGTTTTCAGTATTGGCTCAGTGTGTCAGTCAAGCACTAATCATATATTCTCATAATGTGAATCGGAGACTGTAATTGGGTAAGGTCAGCCTGGTGAAGTGTAATCGCTTCCTATCAACCGCACTGTCATAAATTATGTAGAACAGCCATGAAATGATATTTATGGCTATGGCTGAAGCAGCTATTAGCCATGCTGGTTAGCAAATGAAAATTCGCCATAGTCCCCGTTTAATTCTCCAAGGAGGTGATTCATGGTTACTGAGACCAGAAGAAGAGTGCGTTGTGAGGGTAAAGATTATAACCTCTACTAAATCATGGCGGTCTGTCTGTGTGATATTGTGTGTGCACGCTTCTCATTGTGTCCTTGCTGGCATTAAGATGAACCCGGGTGTGTGTTTAATTGGTGGCTGTGGCGCTCTCTATTTTTAGGAACAATGTGTGCTTGATGGGTGCTGCGCTTGCTGCTGCATTCACACACACACAATGTTCGCTATAAATCTGTAATGCAGGGAAAGACAATGGCACGTGAAGTAATTTCTGTCCAACCACACCCACCAGGCTCTAATTGCACTGAAAGGCATGTAAAGGAAAATCAGCGGCTGTGCGAGGAGACTGTCAAACCCTGGGAACACTGTGGCTCTGACAACTTTAATTGGTAGTTGTCGTGTATATCCCTGTCTTCATTAGCAGCCTTAGTCCACCTGCTCACACACACTCACTCGCATACACGCACAGGCACAGCCATTGGTGAAAAGGTCATTAGATGTGCTTGGTTTAATAGCAGATTGTCATCCAGAGCTGCCTGTGTTCCATGGACACTTACCTAAAAAACACCTTGAGGTATTTTTCTTCACCTAATTCAAATTTTCTGAAAAGCTGCTCCCATGCTGTGGTAGAGCTAGGACTTTTTTAAATAATCAATTACAACAGAACAACTGACAGAAAAAGTTTTTTTTTTTAAACAACCTCTGAGAATTTTTAGCATACAGGCAACGCTAAAAGAAGTATTGATACTTAGGCTGAAAGATATTACTTAAAAATGATGTTATCCAAATGCATTGTTTTTTTCATTTAAACCAGACAGATTGTTTGTGTTACAAGCTAAGCATCTTGATTTAGTACAACTTGTTGGTTCTATAGTTGTCTTCATGCAAGCAACCCGCTAACATTAAACAGCCAGCATTCGATCTGGCAACAGCGGAGCTTTAGTTTCAGAAGGATTGAATTCAACTTTTATTGAAACCAGTCCTTAAATAGGAAGTAAACTATAGTTTTAGATACCGGGAATGTTTTACTGCCAATTTTCTTAAAAATTTGTATTTATTTATTGACCCCTTAAACATATGGATAGAGTGTAGTCGGCTCATTCAGTCATCCTCAAGCTTTTTGTCAGGCAACTCTAACAAACTCCACCAAACAGAAGGTTAGGACACCATGTGTTGTAGCCTGAGCAGCGAGAGCAAGGGCAAAATAAGGCCAAAGAGCTTTTTGCTCACTCTTTTTTTCTCTGCTCATTCAAAAGTACATCATCTGGTCCAAAATCAAATGTTGACAATAATGCCTTTTCTCTTTTTGATTATTTTTCTGGCATTATCTATCTTTATCTGACGGAGAAAGTGGGATGAAGAATTGAGGACGAATGGTGAAATTACGTGCAAAATTGAATTGGGGAATTGCTGTTCTGGGCAATTGTGCCCATGTGGCACATATAGAGCAATTATTGTACTTTGTGTACCTGAAATCAGCAGGAAGTAAGCTGGCCTCTTGAGCATATTCCATTTTTGTAAATACGTACTCAGAAAGCAAAGAACAAGTGAGATTCAGCAGGAATAGTTTATCTTTGCTCCAGTTTTGCCACAATGAATCGCAACAACATCTGACTACGCACCACACTGGAAGCAAAACTGTGAAAGTACTCATTGTTGTAAGTTGTAGAACCGTGTCTCATACTATTATAAATTATGCAGTGGCTGAAAGGCCTTTTAACTAATGGGCCCATTACTCAAACTGGACCTTCTTGGGTGGTATTATACCGTGTCATCGTTACCTGAAGCCACACACCGTACCAACGCAGCCCTTTGAAAGAATTGCTGCATGTCAACACGGATAAACTGTAGGTGTAAGTACACACATATAGTGGTGTGTCTGTCATTGAGAGTATGAATGTGAGTCCTGTAAACCCCGGGTTGCGTTGAAAGCAGCCACTCTAGGTGGCCAGAGAGAAGCCATGCATTATTGAGGAAGGGCTTAGGGGGGCTAAGAGTGGATTAGTCTGATATTAACCTCCAGAGGAAGACAGCAAGGGAAGGGGATGACATGATGAGGATCACCCCTGGCCATTTAAACTGCTTTAATTAAATCCTGGATGGAGAGGCCACCACTCAGACTTGGAGAAAGGGGAGAGGCAGAAGATGAAGAAGAGGAAGAAAGGGATGAAAATGAGCAAAGGTAGAGCCCTGTTGAAAGTGACTGATTGGAAAAAATCGAGAATAGGAAATAGGCAAGGAAATAAAGAGGATGAGACGAAAAAGAGAAGAGTGTGTATGTCAGTGTGTGTGTGTGCTCGCTTGCTAAATCTCACACTGTGATGAGGCAGACTAATGAGTTAGCCTTTTGCCATGCCGGTCACATGTGTGTGTGGCTGACAGGGACCGGGGCGAGCTGATAAATCAGCAGCAGAAATTAGATTTATAAAAACCTGATCTCCATCTCAACCTCTTGCCTCGCTCCCCGGCCAACCTGTCACCTTGCTATCTTCATCTTCAGAACTTACAGGCGCAGGATATGAACTAGGAAATACAATTTTCTGTAAAAGGAGTTAATATTGTATACAAGTGTCCAGCATTCTTTGTCATATGTCTGAGCGAGGGACTTATTAACCGAGTGAGAGGAATTGGCCGCCAATGTATTTTGACCTATGTTGATTTTTAATTGGACAACACATTTACAAAATTACCTTCAGTGAGTAGGTTTTGTTTTCAGTCAAATTCATTTGTACATGGTTTTGAACAGCATTAACACAACTTGTGTACAGTTTCAATGTGCCTTGGTGGAAAGTGAATTATTATGTGATAAAAGGCTGGTGTTTGGCACTCTTTATAACCAACTAACTCTCGACTCAAAAATATACAGATTTTCAAATATAATATTTTTTTCGGGCAATACAATGGACCACTTCCTATGATCTATCTATTATTTGATTAATAAATCAAATACAATAAACCAACAGCACTAACTTTGACCTTGGTCTTAGATCCTGTCCATTGAGAGTGAGAGACTTTCTGACACATATCGCAAAACCTGAACAATACCTGCTTCACAAAGTTAGGATTTATTGCAGGGTTATTGCGTTAAATTGCATTAAACTGTGAGATGCTGTTATTTTGTTCACCCCCTGTAGCTATAGACTGCTAACTGTCCAACAGCTATTCCATCAAAGAAATATCATTAAATAAGGATAGAAATAAGCTGCTACCACTTGCTCTTATCAGGGGAAAAAAACAACTGCACTTTTTGATGTCGATGCCGTTGGATGCCTGTTTAAGTCAAAAACTTTGTAAATCCGAGTTTCTTTTTGTAGGGAACTGTGTCTTGTCATGTTGCTGTGATGACCTTACCTCCCAATCCTGGGCCAAAGTCTTGTTGCTTGAAATCAAGAGCATTATTCTGCATAAGTTTGTTTTTTCTGAGTGTTTTTTGGGCTGGGGTGGCTCAGAAGGTAGAGCGGATGTCTTCCAAAAAGGTCACTGGCTAGAGTTAGTATTACGGTTAGGGTTTGACCTTTGCCTGTATACATAATCCCAAATTGCCCTAATGGCCAATCGTGTGTTAATTAGTCTCCCTCGGCAGGTGGAGCCTCGTAGGCCAGACTCTGGTTGAATTTGTATGAATGTGTGAATGTAGATTGCTATATATGAAAGTGCCTTGAAGGGTTCTGAAGACTGGGAACTCGCTATGTACATGCAGTCCATTTACCATGTGCACTCACTTGGCTAAATCCTAAATACATAACAGATAATTCACATAAACACTTCATGAGACTCATCCAGGGTCTTAAATGTTATTTTGTCTCCATGTGGTGTGTACACATTATCGCTCAACAGTAAAGCTTAGCTCATTAGCAGTGCTATTACAGTATTATATTAAGAGATGCCATAGCCAGACGAGAAGGCGGGGTTTGATTATCCCTGCAAACCCTGCTCGGCCCTCTGTCCCTCACTGGTTTAGAGTTGAATTTAGCCCTCTATGCGTTACCAATAAATTAATTACATCTCATAAAAAGATTAGATTTCTGTGGTTTTTTATGGTGGAAAAATGAAACAAGGCCATTCTGTGAATGATACTGAGGCTGAATGGAAGATAACTGTAGGTGTACCGTTACATATATAATCCTGAAAGATGTGCTTTTTTTATTTTTTATTAAAGCTAACATTAGTCAGATGACTGATTCATCGATGTTATTGACCATGGAGATGCTTTTTCCCAGAAACAAACAAAGAAACCCTGTCTCTTTGAACCTGTATCACTAGTTTAGCAATTCAAACAGCAGGCTGACCTAGCAAGCAAGTCATAGTGATATTCTCTGCACACGGCACTGTAATCTTTCGAATCTATTGATTTTCTCTCATCTCAGTTTCTAACGCCATTTACAGTATGTCGAGGCTGTGGATGGAGACGAGGATTGAATTCACAAAATACTACCTACAGCGTGTCGTTCTAAACTTTGTGATTTTTACATCTAACCAAGAGTTTTAACAGAGGTGGAAAATCAGATAGTAGAACTCCTTTATTCGTCCCACAGTGGGGAAATGTAGAGTGTTACAGCAAAGGGGACAGTACAGATACAATTCAAAATGAAAAAACATACATGGTGAAAAAGGTAGTAGTAGCACTGTCAAAGAAGGCATAAATAGTCAGGAAGTAGTAATGGAAAAGAGGTATGTAGAAAAGTAAAAGGGGGATCTTAAAAACTGCTAAACTGTATTGTTGTGTATAAACAGCATACTGGTTGTTTCTACACGTTACAAAGACTGTATACAGTATTGTGCCATGTTTCTCTGGAGAATATCAGAAAAAAGTGAGAATAGCAGTCTGTTTCCAAGATGGCTTTGTTATTTAAAACATTTTATTCAGTAAAGAAGTTTTATTTTATTTTATTTATGTATTTATTTCCTTCTTAAATGGAGCACCTGTCACTAAACCCACCCCCCCCCCATTATAAATAAAGTGATTCTGTTTCTGATAATGATGCATCCCTTAAGAATATATACAGTGGGGCAAAAAAGTATTTAGTCAGCCACCAATTGTGCAAGTTCTCCCATTTAAAAAGATGAGAGAGGCCTGTAATTTTTATCATAGGTATACCTCAACTATGAGAGACAGAATGAGAAAAAAAATCCAGGAAATCACATTGTAGGATTTTTAATGAATTTGTTTTCAAATTATTGTGGAAAATAAGTATTTGGTCAATAACAAAAGTTCATCTCAATACTTTGTTATATACCCTTTGTTGGCAATGACAGAGGTCAAACGTTTTCTGTAAGTCTTCACAAGGTTTTCACACACTGTTGCTGGTATTTTGGCCCATTCCTCCATGCAGATCTCCTCTAAAGCAGTGATGTTTTGGGGCTGTCGCTGGGCAACACGGACTTTCAACTCCCTCCAAAGATTTTCTATGGGGTTGAGATCTGGAGACTGACTAGGCCACTCCAGGACCTTGAAATGCTTCTTATGAAGCCACTCCTTCGTTGCCCTGGCGGTGTGTTTGGGATCATTGTCATGCTGAAAGACCCAGCCACGCTTCATCTTCAGTGCCCTTGCTGATGGAAGGAGGTTTTCACTCAAAATCTCACGATACATGGCCCCATTCATTCTTTCCTTTACACGGATCAGTCGTCCTGGTCCCTTTGCAGAAAAACAGCCCCAAAGCATGATGTTTCCACCCCCATGCTTCACAGTAGGTATGGTGTTCTTTGGATGCAACTCTGCATTCTTTCTCCTCCAAACACGACGAGTTGAGTTTTTACCAAAAAGTTCTATTTTGGTTTTATCTGACCATATGACATTCTCCCAATCCTCTTCTGGATCATCCAAATGCCTTCTAGCAAACTTCAGACGGGCCTGGACATATACTGGCTTAAGCAGGGGGACACGTCTGGAACTGCAGGATTTAAGTCCCTGGCGGCGTAGTGTGTTACTGATGGTAGCCTCTGATACTTTGGTCCCAGCTCTCTGCAGGTCATTCACTAGGTCCCCCCGTGTGGTTCTGGGATTTTTGCTCACCGTTCTTGTGATCATTTTGACCCCACGGGGTGAGATGTTGCGTGGAGCCCCAGATCGAGGGAGATTAGCAGTGGTCTTGTATGTCTTCCATTTTCTAATAATTGCTCCCACAGTTGATTTCTTCACACCAAGCTGCTTACCTATTGCAGATTCAGTTTTCCCAGCCTGGTGCAGGTCTACAATTTTGTCTCTGGTCTCCTTTGACAGCTCTTTGGTCTTGGCCATAGTGGAGTTTGGAGTATGACTGTTTGAGGTTGTGGACAGGTGTCTTTTATACTGATAACGAGTTCAAAAAGGTGCCATTAATACAGGTAACGAGTGGAGGACAGAGGAGCCTCTTAAAGAAGAAGTTACAGGTCTGTGAGAGCCAGAAATCTTGCTTGTTTGTAGGTGACCAAATACTTATTTTACCGAGGAATTTACCAATTAATTCATTAAAAATCCTACAATGTGATTTCCTGGATTTTTTTTTCTCATTCTGTCTCTCATAGTTGAGGTATACCTATGATAAAAATTACAGGCCTCTCTCATCTTTTTAAATGGGAGAACTTGCACAATTGGTGGCTGACTAAATACTTTTTTGCCCCACTGTATATATTGTGTCATTTGGCTAATTTATTTATTGGCTGGTAATGGTAACATTTTAAATGCACAGACCTGGTTCATTAAACCAAAAATACAGGCAGCCAGCAAATGAACTTCAAAAAATATTTTCATGTGCTACAAAGTCAGATGTTTTCCTTCTATTTTGGTCCGAGTCCTTCAGAATAAAGTACCTCTAATAGTGGTTGTTAGCCATTCTGTCTCTCTGAGTGTGTGATCCTCTGGGGCCTGACCCTGTCTGCCTCTATCTCTTTGACACAAGCTTTTGTGGTTGTAAATTTAAGCTTGAGTCAGTATCAGAGGGATATAAGTCTGGACATAGGATTGGATGAGAGAAGGAAAATAACTCAAATTAATTATTATAATTGTATAATTAATGCCTATTTTAAACGATATGTGAAATATTTTTACAGCCATAGTACCCCTCTGATTTGACTTGCATGTCATGACCAAAAGAACGAGATCGCGGATACAAGCGGCCGAAATGGGATTTCTCCGCAGGGTGGCTGGCATCTCCCTTAGGGATAAGGTGAGAAGTTCAGTCATCTGGGAGGGACTCGGAGTACAACCGCTGCTCCTTCGCGTTGAAAGGAGCCAGTTGAGGTGGTTCGGGCGCCTAGGATGCCACCTGAGCGCCTCCCTAGGGAGGTGTTCCAGGCACGTCCAGCTGGGAAGAGACCGAGGGGTAGACCTAGGACCAGGTGAAGGGATTATATCTCTTCGCTGGCCTGGGAGCGCCTTGGAATCCCCCAGTCAGAGCTGGCTGATGTGGCCAGGGAAAGAGAAGTTTGGGGCTCTCTGCTGGAGCTGTTACCTCCGCGACCCCGACGGAAAAGCGGGAGAAGAGGGATGGATGGACATTAAATCAGGTCTTCTGATATGAAACTCTTGTCTTTTTGCTTGAAAGCTACTCTCTGCTCCAGCCAGGAAGCAGAATGACAGACTATCTTCTGCACCTCACATTTACTCCCAGAACCGAAAGCACTCTTCATTTGCCGGTGATTAGCTTGTGCCCAAGAAAAATGTCTGTTTGTACTCACTCTGCTCTGGAGAATCACATTTTATCAAGAGGAGAGGGCTCACAAGAACAGCACAGAGAGGCTATGAGTGACCAATTAACTATTCAATACTTGTCAGTATTTCTATCCAAGAGTCCCTTAATTTGCAAAAGCTCTTGTAGAAGGAACTTTATGTCCAATTTTCCTGTCCCCTTTTGTAATACCTGAGTTTCAGTACAGTAACCCATAGCTAAAGTGGACTTGAAGTTTAGACACATTTTGAATACAATTATTCATTTCAATTCGTACAATTCAACTCCTTATCCTATTAAATGTCTAATTTTGTCTTCTGTGCCAGACATTTTTCACACGTTTCATTCCAGTGATTTTGTCTGAGATGGAGGAAGTACTCAGATTTTACCTAAGTGAAAGTAGTCATGCTAGAGTGTAGACATATTCTGGTACAGGTCTAATAAAGAAATGTGACTGAAGTTAAAGTATGATCATTAAAATATATTTGAAGTTCCAGAAGTAAAATGAGTCATTACAAAGAACAGCCCATTTCATAATCATATATATTACATTATCTTTATTATAATTTTCAATGCATTCATGTGTTCATCACTTTTTTTAAGTGCAGTAAATTACAGGCAAAGGGCTTTTATTTTGAAGAACTAATTGTCGTACAAAGTGATTTAACAACCCTATGACGGGCCCCGTGAGCTTTACTGTACGGTACTGTAAATAATGTGACTACCAAATCTACCAAAAAGTATAATTCGGTGTATTTAACTACCTTCACAGGTCACAAACCATTACCTTCCTTCATCAGAATCCTCAGTTTTTATATGCAGCGATGTACTCGCCTAATCCTTTTTTTTCTCCTATCATTTTCAGCAAAGTCGTCAACACTGTAATAGAAGCCTAGATAAACTTTAATTAGTTCTAACTAATGTGTCAGTGATTTTAATGTCCATAGTTTTTACGAGTTAATTGCTCTTTGTTTATTTTGGTTACAATTTGTTGAAAATAATGTGTGTTGTTATTTAGCTATGGCTTAATGACTATAGAGAAATACGGATCCTGAGGCCAAATTAGTTCGGAGCCACTGCTTTAGACACTCATGATCAGCTCATTTACTCTGTAGGCATGGATTAAATACTCCAAATAGATGTGTAACTAATTTTGTCCGGGACTAGCATTAACAATTGAAATGGACTTTTTTTGATTCCGAACGGTTGAGATAGACATGAACAGATGAATGTGAAAAACACACTATTTATTTCATTTCTTCATTGATGGAATCAGAGGTAATGTCATTGCCCAAAATAAATCAGAACGTAGATAAACATAAACCAATTAGCTAAAGATTCAAACAACATCAAAGCATCATATGATGGTGTAAATGTTTTATGAAAACCTAATATCCTTAATGAGAGATGATCTACCTCAGCTTTAGGTGCCCTGGGGATCTGATCATTAAAAATTGCACTCCTATTTCCCAACAGTAGTATAACACAGACAAGACAAGATTTATGGATTGATTATGAGCATCTGTTAGTCTGTCTTTTTCTTTTGGGTTATAAAAGGTATTAAAAAAGAGTTTAGTTCCTCTCCGACAAAGCATCAAGGCCAGTTTAATAATATTAGTTAATGTCATGCATGAGTAAATCATTACCCGTTATTTCTCAGTATTTCTGAGTAGTGGTAGTCCTTCCAGTAGATATTAATATGCAATTCCTCATTTTGTCTGGACTAAACACAACTGTGTTCCTGCATGTTCATACACCCTTCAACTTCAGCATGGTTGATTCAAAGCAGCCTATTAATCATGTGTGTTTACCCAGACTGAGAGCCTGTGTATGTGTATTTTGTACTTGTGTGTTTTGTACATGTCCTGGCATTTTGATTGATAGATATTGAGCCGCTGTATTTGCAGCAGAGATTCAGACCCAATCAAATCTGCCTTTACGGTGTTTACCTGCAATTATTGTGTAGAGGATTTTGTTCGTACACAGCAATGCACACATACACACACTCAAATATTATGATGTATGACCAACATTTCAGGCCGCAGTTGCTTGTAGTAGTAGAAAAATCTTCATCTCCGTCATCCAAATCACAATGTCCGCTAGCCCCGTTTCAATAACCACAGGAATAATTTCTCCATACCCACTGCCCCCCACTTATGGTTGAAATCGCTTAGAGAATACCATGCTGCTGAAGCTTCCTTCTGACCACCGACCACAGTGCTTACACATCAGCTAAGCTTCACACACAACCACAGCAGGCCATTACCCAGACTTCAGCGTCTGCTGGTTTGGAAGCTTTAAGTCTGTGTGAGTACGGTCGGCCTGTTGGGGGAGAATGAACTGTATGTATATTGAGTTTCTCTCAAGTGAGAGGGATGTCCATAGTCTACAAGTCTTAAAGTACAGTCTAAAGTGTTCAGTTAGTTTGCTGAAATAAGGTATAACTCAAACTAATGAGATTTCAAGTTGTGAATGTCCGAAGCTTCCATGTGTCTTACATGGCTGTCACAAGCTAAAAAGTGACTAAATGAGACAACAGAACGCCATCACGCCAAACATTAGCCTTTAGCTTAGTGGTGGTGTTGTGAAGTCATGTGACTATGATGTTGTTTGTTTGAAGACTCACGTTAGCTTATAGCTTTCGGTGATTGCTTTCATCTTTCAAAAATCATAAAAGTGTTTTAGGATTTGGAGATTATCCTGCTGAACCTAACATGTCTTAAAATAAAACAAAGATCTTATTGTTTTCAATATTCCTAAATCCAATGGAACAATCCCAAGTGTCTCTTTATAATACCTCTATTGGATGATTCCGTCTCAATGTTTTTAAATGTCCTTATGGTTTGTAAAATGTTCTCTTTCTGCCTTGTTTTGCTGCTTGCAAATCATTTTCTGAATAGATGTTACATTTCATTATAGAATGTTTAGCTGTAATTCTGTTCTCTTTAGCATACCCCTTCTCATAGCATCCTTAATTCAGTTTTCAATGTGCTTCATTAATTAGCATAAAACTGTTTAACTTCTGTATTTCTTTACCTGGGTTTTTCGTAATGCATACATCATTTGAGCAGCTGAATTGTTCCAAAGCGCCATCGGTTTGAGCACAGCACCCTAGTGTGCATCAGCCCAGTGGATCGCTCTCCACAAAGACCCCCCCAACCCCTGAACACGTTACCCTTCTTTGAAAAAGAGAGAGGAACACCAGTGTGATTGAACTCTTCTGTTTTATTTTTTCTCCCCTCGCTCTTTTTCCCTCTGATTGAATGTGTTTTATCTATTCGTGCGGGGGGCGCAGAGGGGTGAGGAAGAGGAAGAGGAAGGAGGGAGGGATGAGAAGGATCTGTGGCACAAGTTGCGTTGATGAAAGGGGTCTTTCACTCTTTTACTCTCCTCGTCTTTCCTCTTTTCATCTGTTTGAGGCATCTCATCAAACAGGCCTGAATAGTAGACGTGACATTATCTGTCTCCCCTCCACCACCTCCGCCTCCTGTCTTCATGGTATCTCACCCACAAATCCTTCCATCCCTTCCTCCCTCCCTGCCTATCTATCGTGACTTTTCTATCTACCTGCGGCCACCGGCACCCGTCCACCCATTCACTCGCTCACAATGCAGCTCGGTGACCGCTGACAGGGAGGAATGGAAACCGAGCTCACCTTCAAGCTGAAATTCTGACTTTAAAGCCCTGCCTCTTGATTTCCTGTATTCCCATTTTTCTATAAATAACTACAGTATGTCAGTTAATAAAATATAAAGAAATTGGAGGACACAGACTCCCAGAAAGGAAAATAATATATATTTTGCTAAGGCATCATCATGTTAATGAACCTGATTGGCTTAACTGACTGGGAAATGTGTACAGCTCTTATGGAATCGATTTTATCGTGCTAACATAAGGAGTTTGCACTGCTCTTGTTTTATATGTGTACATACTGTACAACTTGTTTGTTGTTTAAGTATTTAGTTTTTCTTCTCGGTTTCCAGCCCTTTTAATTTAAGTTGGGTCAACCATGCTTACATTTTGAAAGCAGCATGCTAACTCATAACAGCCTACCTGCTACATTTGCAAATACTTGTGTGTCTTCGCAGAAGCATACCTAATGCTTAATAAGTAAAATTAAGTAGAAAATCGATCACAAAAATATGATTTGCCAAGGTTACATATTTGCTTGTTACTTGTGTACAATTTTTCTAAAAAAAACACTTAAGCTCTGCTGAATATCAACACGCATTTGTCTTTAGCTTGTTATAGTCAAAATGATAAAAACCAAACATGGGAAAGACAAAATAGTGGATTTTGGTATATAAATTATGTTTCCCCTTTTCGACCTCAAACTTTGCTCTAGCACAGATTTTAGAAGCAGAGAAATTCTCATTTTATAATAACTTTTAAACATTTATTTTCTGACAATGTGAAACTAACTTGAGTTTAAGCAGTAAGTAGTCCAAGAAAAGGCTTATTAAATGAAAAACTTTTTGAGGCCATAAGAATGGCACACTCGACCCAAAAATGTTTTTTTATTTTTTGTGTCTCATTCTAATCTAATAGATCGTATTTGGGACACGGTGCATTAGAGAGTTTGCAGCATTTGGAACATTTCTAGCTTCTTGTTTTAGTCACAACCTTTGAAATGTTGCGGCACCCCACAGATATACGGGCAGAATAGTCAGAAGAGATGCAGCTGTGCAGGCCGTTCAGGGAATGAGGGGAGGCTAGCGGAGGTGGGAGTTTTGATGTTTCAAAAAAGGTGGGAGCGGAACACTAGTGGGGAGTCGAGTTGGGGAAAAAGAAAGGGTTGTGAAAGCTCCGCTGTTGAGAGAAAGAAATAATGCTGGCAAACGGCGAGAAAGAAAGATAGGGTTAGGAGATATGTTTAAAGGGGTGCGCAGGAGATGGATAAGGGGAGGATTGGAATGGGAGAGGGCGAGAGATAATGAGAGAAGGAAAGAGAGAGCGAGGGGAATGAGAAGATAGAGACGATTTCCTATTCCGTCAGACGCACTGTGGCTCATTCATTATATTCCCCAGGCAATTACCCAGGCCACCTGCTTTGTCTCTCCCCTCATTGTTTCCATCTCTTTCTGTCTGTATCTCTCTCTCTGTCTTTCACTCGATCTCTGTCTGTCATTGTCTCTATCGCTCCTTCACCGTCCCTGTGTGATCCTTGCTGTATTGCCAACTCTTTCCCAGTGCTCGCCTCATTTCTCGGTTTCTCTCCCCGCATTGTCTCTACCCTCGTGCTTTTTTTTTTGTGCTTGTTTAATGTGAAAACACTGACAGATTGGTGTGTGTATGTATGTGTGTCAGTGTGTGTCTGTGATGTTGGGCCAGTCCTAATGAGCTCAGCCTTGCATTTAGCAGGGTGCCAGGTCTCGGCTAGCTGCTGCTTTGCTCGGCTCAAATGCTCCAATTCACCAAACGACTCTTTGGGTTAAACCTCAGACCTGCGCATTTCCACTACTCTCCTTTCTTTTGTATTTGTTCCCAAACGGTGCAGTCAGTGTAGGGAAAATGCCATTCCTCCCATTGTCTTAAATGTGTATCATTCCCATCTCCCCATCGCTTTATTCTGAAAAGCTGGAGTCTTTGTCTATTATTATTCCTCAATGAGAGAATCATGCATAGAAATAATGTCCATCCATGCACATTCTTAGATATTCATTACAATCCAGGACAATTAAAAGGAAAACATTAATTCCAACATTAGTTTTGTTTAATTATGTTTTTGATGTGTTTGGTTGTCAGCAGGAATACACAACATATTTTGTCCGGACTTCCATGAGACTTTTTGAAAGGGTAATAACGAATCCATTACAGATTGTATCTGAACCATTATGGAGGTTACAACATTTTTTTTAATTACGAAAATAGCCTATTTTTTGAGACCCCTTCTCGTTGTCGCCATTGTATTGTCCCCTACAAATGACTCAAATGAAAAGTCTATGACAAATGCCAGGTATTTTCACTTGTTGCCGTTATTCTTTTAAAGATGCTGTAGACATGGGGAAGAGCGCCATCATCATAGTGTTGGATACGATGACTGGTCGGTACAGAAACATACAATGATCATGGTCCGTTTAAAATCTATATATAAACAACAGAAGCACTTTTCCACTATTGACCAATTTGAGATGTCTTCGATGCCACATTCCAGTTCATACACCAGGGTCGGCCCTGCTGTGGTTGGGGGGTGTGATGAACGGGGCTGTCTCTCTAAAGGTCAGATGTCAGGTCCCAGCTGCCCAAGGCCCAGCAGGGTTCTGTGGCTGGAACGAGTGGGTTTGGCGATGGGACAGCCGAGGTGTCATTAGGACACAGTGGGCTCTAACATTAGACCTCATTACTGCTCTGTGATGGATCGGCCCAAATTACATCCTAGCAAAAAGCGCATCTGCCGACAAGGACAATAGCAACTGAAGATCTCTCAATCATCTCCATTCACCCTTTCTCCATTTTTCCACCTGTGTGTTGTTCGAAATGCAGACATTTAAAGCTATTATAGAGTAAATAATGTGTTGATGGAGGAGCTTGAATAAGTGTGGCCACTTTCCCTGGCAAACATCATTATAAAGCATAATATCAAATTCATTTTTTTTAATGCGGCAACATCTTTTCCACTCCCCTCGCCTTTGGTACAGTATGATGGTCTTTTATCTCTCTTTTACAGTAGGAAGACACACAGCTGACATTAAACATGCTACATGCAGAAGCTCCTCATGAATATTTCACTGTGAAATTAGGTGTGATGCCTCATTCTAATGCTAGCTTATAAATAAATGTATTTAAGCCATTGAAAAGAGTGAGGACCGATTTGCTTCCTACTGTAATTTGTTCCAAATTGGAGTTTCCAGTTTTGTTTTCTCACAAAATCGTATAAATAAAACCCTGGATGCTGTAGAGAGGGTATAGTTTCTAGTACTAATCCCTACAATAGATTGCTTCACACATAATCTTTCATTAAACTCAATAAATGTCATTGTACTGTAAATATAGAAAGCTCTTTGCAGTATCTTTACATGCCATAAATGCGGTTTTGTCTCATTTTTTCTCACGTTGTGGTTCATCTGTCCATAAATACACATTTTAACACTTGCAAACACGCCCGCGGCATGCTGCAGACGCCCCCACACATCCCACATTTCATATACGAGCAGGAGCAATTCATTCTTCACATGTCCAATTGGAATGTGGCTGAATGTGTGTATGTTCTCGGTGGGTGTTTGCGGTGCGCCTCAAAGCTTGGACATAATAGATCCTTCTTATTCCCCTGTACTGACCTTTGCCCATGTGTGTTATCCTACAGTTGGTGGCCTATTGTTCTGACCCCCAGTAAACAGCTGACTTAGAGGGATCAGGCCCTGCATCAGAGGCTCTGCAAGGCTGCAGGAGGTGCTGGTAGTGGGGCTGTGGATTACAAAACAGCGGTTAGACTGATGTTACAATAAAGGGCTTTAACCCAAAAAGTCCATCTATGTTATGATTGACCAACCCAGTGTCCAAGAAATTTCATATTGAACAATTCTACACCTCACGAGATACACAAGCCTCCAGGGTGAAGCAAATGAACAGTGATACTACCACTTCCATGTCAGTCACATCATTGTGCCCCAAAATACCTATTCCAATTGTAGAGTGGATAAAGACGTCTGTAAATAACATTATCAGCTACCCAGTACAAGCACTTGAAAAGCCCTTATTCAGAACATTAGGTCTTAAAATGTGCTCTCTTCATCCATTGGAATGTACATTTTCTATTTCATTAATCAACTCAAATGTTTTTATAACTTTGACTTTTTGTTTGTTAAAAACAAATGGTAAAGGAAATGATGTCATTGGATTACAGCATTCTTATATATTGATATCAGTTAATGCCTGAACATCTGATATTGGTCAAGTTGTATTGAACCCATTGTCTTTCCACTCCCATAATATCAATATTGACCTTATTCACAAGTCACCACAGCATGGCTTCATTTCGATAGCACCAGTTCTACTTTCTTACTGTTAAATACCGGGTAATGCATTGAGAACAAGCGTGTTTTGGTACAGGAAGCTCCTTTATGCTGCTCTAATACATTCAATCAACAGTCTTCCCTTTTGAAGCCATGATTTTATATGGAAAATTAAGTGAAAGCAACATTTTACCTTCTTTCCTTTGCCCTCGTTTGTTGACAAATCCCCCACTGCATGGCACAAAAGGAGCGCTCCCCCAACGCCTTCATGATGGACACTCTATTTTGAAGCTAATAAATAGTTTTCTCTCCCCTGGCTTTCCCAGTGGTGGTCGCTGCCACCAGCCTTTTTGTATGCTTCACAGAGCAAACTGGACTAGGTCCATGAACAGTCATGCATGCAAGTGGAATCAGACATGCTGGCTGTTCTCCATGTGGCCGAGTCTGCTGTACGTGCGTCTCAGGCCCAGTGGGCAAGTACTCTGCATATCCTGGCTTTGCTTTAATGACCACTGAACAAACATACTTCCATTGCCATATAGTCATACATACACTCATGTGCAAACACAGACATTTTCATGAAACGACCACTATGGAGGTCATGCGTGTGATAACAGCCTCTTACAGCCACAATAATGGAGGACAGAAAAGAAACCACCTTATTGTCTGTCATTTTTATTCAATCTGGGTCTTTTTTTGTAATGTTGTCCACCATGTCTATTAGATATGACAACATGTGACTCACCTGGATATAAGCTGTGATGTAGAAACATGGAACAATCAATCCAAATCTCTTTAAATTGGTTGGGGGCTCAACAACATTATCACTGATACAGTAGACGTAATGTATAACACCCAAGATGAAACAATCTTAAGTGTTCCTTACTTATTGTCCCATAGTTTGAAAGTTAACACATATATTTTTGCTGATTTATAAATGGT